>NC_056696.1:52670000-53270000 GCF_018350215.1 Panthera leo | reverse complement strand
GAGCTGTCAGCACAGAGCCTGAGCCAGGGCTTGAACTCACCAACCACGAGATCATGACCTGAGACAAATTCAGATGCCTAACCGACTGAGCTACCCAAGCGCCCCCCCCCCCCCGCCAACTTTCTTTTAGGTGATAAATAAAATAACATTAAGAACCTAGAAAAATTATAGCAGAGATATTAGGAACTTGATCCTTCAAACAACAGCTCCACTATCCATTTTCTGTGGGACCCGGAAAACTCAGTTATGAAATAGAAAACAAAAATTACTTACAAAGTGACTCACGATATATAATGGAGTTTACCTTTTGGTATATACATATGTTCATGCTTTAACAATTTCTATATTCCTGTACTTTGGAAATAATCTAACCTTTCAATAATATAAATATCCAGTAAATAAGACTTTTGAGACACACTTGCTTACAATAAATTCTTTATTTTATTTTTTAGAATAAATTCTCAAAAGAAGACCAGTTATGCTTTAAGCATTTTTGAAGACAATTGCCCAGTTGTCTTCAGAGAAGTTTATATCAATTTACATCCATCTAGCAGTTTCTAGAAGGGCACATTTTTCTCACATCCTATCAATACTGGTATCATTATTGTTAAAAATGTAAATTTTTTAATTTGGTAGGTGAAAATAATATATCATGATTATTTTAATTTTCATGTATTTACTTATTATTAATGTTCAAAAGGCTATTTTATTCTTTATTTTTTAAAACTTTTTTTAATGTTTATTTATTTTTGAGAGAGAGAGACAGAGCACGAGCAGTGGAGGGGCAGAGTGAGAGGGAGACACAGAATCCAGAGCAACCTCCAGGCTCTGAGCTGTCAGCACAGAGCCTGACGTGGGTCTCGAACTCATGAACCATGTGATTATTACTTGAGCTGAAGCTGGATGCTTAATGGACTGAGCCACCCAGGTGCCCCTCAAAAGGCTATTTTAAAGGAAGTTTTATAATTTATTTTTACAACTCTCATTTGTATCTGTTTTCCTTTTGACAATTGCCAATTGAGTATATACTTAACTATATATATCTTATATATATACATATAATATAGATACATGTATAAACATATAAGTATATTATATGCATATATATGTGTGCATATATATGGATATATACACATATATATACACATGTATGTATACATATACATATAAAATACAAAAAAGAAAATACAATAAAAAAGAAAATATATATGTGTGTATATATGTGTGTGATAAATTTTTGATGGTAACATATTTTTAAGTACATTGTTATGAGTTCAATGGTTTCCTCCCAAAATCCATATGTTGAAGTCTTAACCCCTAATACCTCAGAATATGACCTTATTTGAAAATAGTCATTGCAGGTATAATTAGTTAAATTAAGATGATGTCATACTGTAGTAGGGTATACCTCTACTCTAATATGACTGAGTCCTTATAAAAAGGGGAAATGTGGACACAGACACACCTATGGGGAGAATGCCATGTAAATGTGAAAGTAGAGATCCTGATGATGCTTCTACAAGTAAAGGGATACCAAGGACAGCCACTAAGCCACTGGAAGCTATGGACAGATACAGAAATTTCCTTAATTTTACTGAAATTTCCTTCATTTTGAAAAGTTTATTTTTATTTATATCTTACAATGATCCAGTACCTTACAGTTTCTCATTTTACCAATCAAATACACTAATTTTAATTTTATCAAGTATAACTTTCTAGTCATTATTTCCACTAAGCCCATAATCCCTGGATTAAAATTTGAAGATGCATATTTTTCCATGAAGGTTTAATTTGTCCAACACATTTAACCCTGCATAGTTTTAGCCATTTATTATGGTTATTTCTACCAGGCCTATTTACCTTGCCTTTTCACAAATGACTGAAGTCAGCTCGGTCAGGAAAAAATTGTAAGTGATGTCGTGAAACACAATCCAAAAGAGAGATAGAAGCAAAGACAAAGAAAAAGTCAAGAAGACATTGAAGATGATTAAGAGATACACACACACAATGTCAGAGAGTCAGCAGACAAAGTTTTCAAATGCCTGCTAGAATAAGAACATCTTCAGGATCAAAATGTACTCAGGGTCAAAATGCTAGGGTCAACCCACATGCTTCAGGAGTCCTAAATTACGTAGGTACACAAAAGGTAGACTAGAAATAGCAAGTTTCTTTTAGAAGATGTGACAATCTTTCTCTCTTAGACTGGCTAAAGAGAATACTTTATGTGCTTGGAAATCATGAGAAGTAGTTCGCTGTGGGAAGCCAAAGTCTAACTTTTCACTCCCCCTACCTAAGAAAAAGTTCTATGGAGGATATAAGGAATATTTTTACCAAGGAAATTTTTCCTGTAAAAGCAGATTATGGGGCTCTTCGAACAGGAATTTCCACTGATGGCTTACAAATGAGGAGACCAAGTAAGTTAAGTATATCTTGGGATGACTTTCAACATATGTGTAGTAACCATTTGGTTGTGAATGAAACAAAACAGCTTTTGCTATATTGCTCTATATCTGATACACACGCTTCTAAAACCTGGTTCCTTCTCAGCTCTGCAACATCTGAGGGAGGAAAACAATTTGGCTATTAGCTTACCAAACTTTGGTTCATTCTTGTCTGACTAAAGGATTTTCTACCTTCAAAACATTCAAGATTGTCGCTATAGATGTTTGGATCTCAGATGTATATGGTTCACATTGTTCTTTTTAAGTTTCAAAATTTCTTTTTACTAGTGTAAGCCCTAGAGGAAAAATGAATTGGCTTTCAATATTGATAATACATACTCTGAGGGGAAAGCCCTTAACACTCTAAATTTTGAGATCAATTACAGAATGAATGGGATATTGGGAGAGTAGACCCTCTGGACTCATGAATGCTTTATGGGATCTATCTTGTGCTTATTATTTAAGTATGAAAATATTTACAATTGAAGAGAAATGAAATACAAAAGAAGCAATAATGAAAGAACTAATGACTTCTTTTATGTCAGGTTCTAGATTGAAAGCTCTATTTGCCACTTGAGCCTTAAGTAGCCAATTTCACGCACAATTCACTTAAACCTAAGTTCCATAGCAGAGAGAAATTTTAACTGCTTCTTTTCCTGTATATAATACACTATAGGAGAAGTTAACATGATTAGTTATCACAAGATCTACTGCAGCAGTTTCACAAATGGCTATGAGGCATTTGGCAATTTTCCCAATTATGATACCCACAACTTTCCTCTCTGTCTTATACTGTTTGGATCTACCAGAAATTCCTCCCACTGGAAGAAGCCAAAGTAATACTAACCCACCTAATCTCTCCTTCTATACTCATAAAACCTGCCAAACTCCCAAACCTGAGACACTTCTTTGGGAGACAAAGGTATTCTTCATTCTTGATAGTAACTCATCTTTTCTTTTTGGTGAGTCTAGAGAGATATGTTGAAAAAATGTTTTTGCATTATTTTCTCTCCTGTAACACAGAAGAAGAAGACGACGACGACGACGAAGACGAAGATGAAGAAGAAGAAGAAGAAGAAGAAAGAGAGGAAGGGGAGGAGGAGGAGGGGGGAAGGAGGAGGAGGAGGAGGAGGAGGAGGAGGAGGAGGAGGAGGAGGGGGAGGAGGAGGAGAAAACCCCCAACAACACAGAAGCTATACAGTTCTTTGGTGCTGTCATAGAGAGGTTTTTGTTTTTTTTTCTTTGTGGGTAGAGTCACTCAGTTACGTAAGAAAATCAAGTATGGATTTTGGGGAAAAACAAACTAGCCTTTTATCCCCATGTCTGGCACAAATTTATGATGTAACTTCAGTAAATACCTTCTTACTTTCAGTTTTCTCATTCCATAAAGTGAAAGAGTTGGATGCAATAATTTCTAAAGTCATTTTAGTCAACTAAAGTAAATGGTACTAGTTGTGCTGCTGTTTCTAGGCAAAGAAGTCATGAGGTTGGCAGCTACTAACTCAATTGTTGCATAGCTCATATGTCCTCTAAGAAAACAGGAGAGAAAAGCTGGAACACACATTTGAGTGGCATGAGCATTTCTTTGCTACCTGCAGTGGCGCGGCCATAGCTACCAGGTGCCACTATTCACTGGGTTCCCTCCTGGTCCAGTTCTAGTATGAATCTGGGAGGGACAGGGATGTTCCTCACAATCTCCTTCACAAGCCTCATTGCTCAGACACAATTAAAATAGCCAATAGATTCCAAGAATCTTTCAAATAGAATAAATCTAAGACTCTTCTATTAGACTACCAGGTCTTTGTCCTATTGGTGACAAAAAATAAACAAGAGAAAAGAATAATTTGAAGCTTACTCTCTCAGGTGTAAAAGGAATTGCTGACATTTTCATTGTGCTAGAAAACTAGAGCAGAAGGACACATGGCAGCAGCAGGGAGCTTCTCCAACTATCTTGACAACTTGCTACTTTGACAGTTTCTATGAGAGTCCCAGCTGTGACCAAGGTAAGTGGGATGGCGTCACTTGAACACTGCAGCTGCCCTCTTGGCAAGTCGAGTTTTGTGTGATCCTTGGGAAGACAAAATATATAACATTTCAAAGAGGGGCCACTTTGCTACCAAATCAATCTCTACAAGTCTTTAATGAGTTGCCTGAAGGAAATAAAGTCTTAATTCTTCGTTTAGAAGGGCTAGGATCACCAGGTGGCTATGAATTCCTCCTCAGTTTTACCAGAAGCAAAGAGACTAAAACTGAAAGACAGATGTCTGACCAATTAGGTATGTCAGACTATTTCTTTCATTTTATGCCTTGCATAAGTTCATAGTTTTCCAAACCTGTTCAAAGTTGATGGACAAAGAAGGTGATTTACACTCAACTACTGAAAGGTATTAAATCAGAGCTGAGCAGTTACTTCAGGCTACTTGGGAGAGCATGATAATCTGCAATTATTTGGAAGCTATAAATATTGAGACAAGAGAGGAGGCATTTAATAGGGTATTTCAGAGTATAATAATAAGAATGACATAATGTTTAGAGCCTGGCTATTACATCAGGGATAATCACACGATGTTAAAAGCTCCTAAAAAAAAAAAAGCTCCTCATATTCTCATGAGGAAGGCTGCAGAAACCCCACTCTTGACAAGTCTGCCACTGAACTTAGAAAAATGGAACAAACAATGGATTGAGTAATATAAAAAAAAAAGCAGACTTGTAGTGGTATCATAGCATGTTGATTATTTGACTATAAACTTCACAAGTAGTGTCTACTCTTGGAAACTATTTGAATTGTGTCTTCTTACCTGTTCCTTAAGAGTCTCTCTTTTTCTGTTGGGATCATAACAAGAGGCATTCTCCTCTCTCAAGCTGTCCCCATGATTGCTACATGTTGTGCTTCTCCCTCCCCCAAGGCTATGAAACAACTTTTGCTTTTCTCCCACTCTTCTACTTCCTTGGAAAACATTACTTGGCTAATTAGATGGTGAAGTGGTACTGGCTGATAGTGCTTAACATAGGATTTTAAAAAGGCCTCCCACATACAAAGCAATGACCCTCTGAAAGGAAGCTGCAGACAGGCAGGTCAGCAGCAACTGGGGCCTTCTTAGCACCTCGCAGGCCAGAAGATACTCCACAGGTGCCCAATTCTGCACATCATTCTCTGTAAGGACTCAGATTATCATCTAGACTTTTCACTCTCTCCTTCGTTTACTGGTTATGTTGATAAAACTAAGCTTAGTGTTAAGCATGGGATTCCCTACTGAGAGAAAGAAATGGTAGGGCAATACATATCAGTTGTTAGCTAGTATACATAAACTCAAATTTATCATATGCTTTCTTATCAAAGAGTTATATTAACGATGAGCCAATTTAAAGCCTAGTTCTCAGGGGAGGTATATGAGATCATTCAAAGTTCACCATTGGTTCTGCTAAAAGTGGAAAACTAAAAGCAGCTTATAATCCCAGGGACAGATATTCCAGCATCCCTGTCCTCTCAACAGATATGGGCGTGACGATTACATGCTCAGTTTTCGTAGAGGTGGTGTATGACTGGCAGAGGTGACATTAACTGGAGGAAGTTGATAACAGCAGCTCATGCTTTTGAGATATTCTAAGAATAAACTGCTATGTTAGAGCAGTTGTAAAGAGACGCTTTCTTTTTTGGATTTAAAGATTCATCAAAGAAAAATATGTACACATCGCTACAAGGCAAATACAGAAGAATGAACATTATGAACATTGACAAAAAAACTAAATGTAATAATTGCAATGGCTAAGGGATGTGGAATTATGAAAACACAAGAGGCTTTTAGGATTCATCTAAACTTAATAAAACTTTTTAAATTGCTGCAATAGAGAAATTCTGTACAAAGCCAAGGTTTAATGATTACTGGGGAGATTGACTAGACTATAAGTCAACCTTGAATTCCTGAATTCAAGTTTAACATTTTATCATCTATTTTACATAATTAAATTTTGTTACCCGAGCAGTGCTGGTAAATTTTGAAAAGCTTTCCGAAGGTTTAACAGGATCCTAGGGTAAGAGGTTGAGTAAGAATTGCTCAAGAATCTGCACTCTTAGAGAAGCCTTCTGCTATGGGTGTAAGTTTGGGGTATAAAGTGTTTTAGATGAATTTTATCAAAGGAAGAAAATGTGTACTTAAATGTTCCTTCCAGGAGAGGAAAGAGAAGGAAAAGAACTCATCGCCATGACCTTGCTATAGTTTCCTGAAGAAGAAACTTTTCCTCTTAATGAGGAAATTGGTCTCTCTCTTGGAACTGGTTAATTGGGACCAAAAATGTAAAACTTCTGCTGTATTCTTCTTCTCTCTCTTTTGTTTTTTAAATATTAGACATCTATGAGACTTAGACTTTAGAAAGAGTATTTTCCCCTGGACGCTGTATTAATTTGCTTGGTTGTCATAACAAAATACCATAGACAGGGTGTCTTATGCAACATAAATTTATTTTCTCTCAGTTCTGGGGCTAGAAGTCCAAGATTAACATGTTGCAGGTTTCTCCTGAGGTTGGTTTCTCCTGAGGCCTCTCCCTCTTTGGTTTCCAGATGGATATATTCTTGTTGTGCCCTTATGTGACCTTATCTTTGTGACTATGCATTCTTGACGTCTCTGGTGTCCTAATCTCCTCTTATAAGGATACCAGTCAGATTGGAAGAAGGCCAACTGTAATAACCACATTTTAACTTAATTACCTCTTAAAGGCCCTATCTCCAAATAGTCACATTCTGTGGTAGCAGGGGTTCAACATGAATTTTAGGAAGTGTAATTTAGCCCATAATGGACCTTTTGTTCAATAACAAAGGGAAAAATAACCATAATTTTTGGCACAGGTAAATGGAGTTTAGACTTCTGATATATGTCATATTCAGAGGTACAGTTGTTAAGAACTTCAGCCAGGGGCGCCTGGGTGGCTTGGTCAGTTAAGCATCCGACTTCGGGACTTCGGCTCAGGTCATGATCTCACGGCCCGTGAGTTCGAGCCCCGCGTCGGGCTCTGTGCTGACCGCTCAGAGCCTGCAGCCTGTTTCAGATTCTGTGTCTCCCTCTGTCTCTGCCCCTCCCCTGTTCATGCTCTGTCTCTCTCTGTCTCAAAAATAAATAAACGTTGAAAAAAAATTAAAAAAAAAAAAAAGAACTTCAGCCAACATATTAGGAGAAATTAGCTGTTTGGCTTTTCTCTTTTTCTTTCTCATATTGGACTTACTTTGCCTCTCCTAAATTCCCTGTAAGGTATAAAAATATTTACCCTCAGGAAATATTTAAGCAGTAAACTCTCCCAGACCTACAGACTTTAATGATTCTGATAGACTTTTTCCTTTTTTTTTTTTTCTTATAAAAATGTAGCTTTAATGTAGCATTATATTGCATTATAAAATTGAGATGAGAGAATGATTTTTGTTTGTTTGAGAAATGAAGACATTATGAGGCCAAAAACCAGGGAGAGAAAATAGTGACAGAGGGAGAGAATACTCAAAACTCAGGCACTCATCCTGGGGAAAGAGGGGGATAGCTACTACATGCACAGGGCTCCGGTGGTGGACCTAGAAAAAGACCATCTTGGGAAATCTGACAATAAATGTTTTCACCAATGCCTAATGATGAATATCTGCATAGGCAGACTGTGGTTTATTATTTACAGTGACGGGAATTAGCATGTAGATCTACTTGTCTTGTCTACCCTATTGTCAAGTCAATAAAATATGCCCTGTGAAAGAGGTTAAGGTAATTTGACACTCCAAATGTGTAGGGCAAATGTCCTCGGAGATATGGTCAACACTCTGAGACCACACCCAGAGTGCTTGTGGGTCACCAGGTCAGTCATTATCTTAGGTAGAGGCAGAAAAATGGAGAAAGGAAATAGCCCGGTTTTGAGCTATAGTATGTGATTAAGGAATAGAACTTCCCAGCAATGTCATTAGGGTGACTCCACAGGCATTAAAATTTAGTGTGGAGGGGAGCCTGGGTGGCTCATTTGGTTAAATGACTTTGGCTGAGGTCATGATCTTGTGGCTTGTGGGTTCAAGCCCTGTGTTGGGCTCTGTGCTGACAGCTCAGAGCCTGGAGCCTGCTTCAGATTCTATGTCTCCCTCTCTGTCTGCCCACCCCCCCCCCCCCACTCATGCTCTGTCTCTCTCTCCCTCAAAAATAAATAAACATTAAAAAAAAATAAATAAAATTTAGTGTGGAGCTAGAGGAAATTAGGATGTTGTAGGATTTTGTACTGCTTAGTAAAGTGTCCTGTACAAAATGAACGTTACTCTTTGATCTTAAGTACATTCAGTGTAGACTTTAGTTGTCTGAGGAAGGAATGAGACAAATAGAACAAACCCCGTACATGCATGTGTGTGTATGTTTGTGGGCATATGCGTGTGTATGTGTGTATGTGTGTATGTGTGTGTGATATCTTACCTTCTACCTACCTCACCATCTTCTTATACTTTTAGAAGTCAAGTTCAGAGTCTGATGACTTTGAGGCACTCCCAACAGTCAACTAGTTGCTGTTAGTGGGAGGCTCCCAGTCCTGAATAGAAGGTAGTTGTTTCTGGCATTTCACTTTGGCATCATACAACTGAGAGGTAGGTTCATTATGAGCCAAGTTTTAGCAATGGCTAAATAGAATCCTCTAATGTATTATCTCAATATTAATTAAGCTACCAGATGACTTATGTTTCTTGCTAATCCCAAATCTGAGATGGAAAAGTGCCATAAAATGCAGGTAATTCAGAGATAACAGTTTGGTGACATTTGGATCACACTAACAACATGGGGAATGTTGACTCCAGTATTTCTTTTTATCCAAAAGAATGCTTCCTCATGTATAACCTTTGCTTAAATATTTCTCATTGGAGGTAAGCTTCACAGACCAAAAAAAAAAAAAAAATGGAAATCATGCGTTGCTCAAGTCAACCGGCTGAAGTAATTCCTAAAGCTAGCCGCTCTGGAATCCCCCTGACTCTCAGTCTGCACTAGGTACAGGGTAGCTGAAATGCTTTACACTGAAAAGTGCATTTCCCAAAATATTGAGTCTATCAGTGCTTTTGATAAGAAAAATTATCCCAGTCTACTCCAAAACAGGGCTTGCCAAAGCAGAGAATGAAAGTACTTTTTCTGAGCACAAGCTAAGGACTATTAACTTATCTCAGAAGGTGATGAGAAGGCATAGATGGAAGAGGATAGGAAGGAGTAAGACTCACAGGGAGAAGGTAAATCAAGGTAGTACTTCTGGCTTGGGGGCTCCATTCAATGTCTGTGCGAATGCCACTGTCTGGAGCAAAGCTCCATGAAAAAATACATGTGACTGGTACTCCTGGAGGCACCCATTAAAGTGTCCTGGTAACATGAGGCTCTGAGTGGAAAATAATTTTTCCACGGTATGTACATATATACATTCCTAGAGAAATGCATATATTTTCCATTGGGGTTTATTAGATGTGAAGAGATTTGTCCCATGGAATGCACTATGCCTCTAAGCTATTTTTCTTTCTATTGTTTATAATTTAACAAAAATAGCCATGTTTGAAAAGTAACCTCTGGGGAATTCTTTTCTTGAAATTATATAAGGTTTCAGTAACAAGGAGAAATCTCTGGTAGTGGAAAATGGCAGAACCCTCCTTTTTTCATTTATCACAACTATCCTTATGTTCTGTTGCTCTACTTTTGAAGCACAGACAAAAATATATAAAGATTTACTAAAAGAGACCTTTGAGTTAAAGATTCAATCAGTAAACAAATATTTATTGTCTGTATTATATGAAACTCAGTATAGTAATTTCTTTTTCAGTTTGCTTCTAAGTATAGAATTTTTACTTGATAACCAGAAGGAACCTAGTTAATGTATAGGCCAAAAGCAACAAGAATTGATCATAAAGAGATATAGTCATAGAGAGACCAATAGGTTAAATGTAGCTTCCAAATATCTCAGTAGAAACAAGTAGATTTTTCATAGAATTTGGTGTTGAAAAAAGTCATACATGTAAACTATGTCAGGAATTGATAATTGTCTTCATTCTCTCTCCCTCCCTGCCTCACCCTTGCACCAGGATTGTACACAGGAAGGAAAATTATACGTGTGAGTGTTGGATGCTTGTGTTGTTTGGAAATCAAGAAAGGATTTGAAATTTTACTTGCAAGTCAGGGACTGAGAGAACATGTAGAATGTAGGATAGTAAGGTGCTCCAACAACATACTTCTATAAAATAACCACAAAATTCAGTTGGCTTAAAACAACCATTATATTGTATCTCATATCTGTGTCAGGAATTTAGGCATGCTTAGTTGGCTGATTGTTCTATTTTATGCACATCAATTTATGGATATTGCTCATTAGTATTCAACTGGTAAATGGGCTAGACTGTTGGTCCCAATATGGCTTAATTCACATATCCTGAATCTTGGTAGGGAGACTGAAAAGCAAGGCTCAGCTGGGATGGTTTTCCAGAGCATGGCCTCTTCAACATGGTGGACTCAGGGAAATTGGTCTAACTTTTTACACGATGACCCATGTAAAATATTTCAGAGACAATATTCAAAAAAAAAAAAAAGGAAACTGAAGGGCTATTTGTATCTTAGCCTCAGAAATCTCATCCTTTTACTTCTAATGCATTCTTCTGGCCCAGCTAGTCACTAAGGCCAAGCCAGATTAAAGGAGAAGAGATTTCGAATCTACTTTTCCATGAAAGAGTCGCCAAAAAATTCATTGCTATTTTTAATCAGTTACAAAATGCTACCCATAAACACGAGTAATTCAGTAGGGGTAGGAGATTGGAGCCCAAGATGTCTTTAAAAATATTAACCACTTCCTCTCCCTCCATCTTTTATTTTCAGAAATCTTATTTCCTTAGCTTATGAAAGAGGGTTTTGGTCAATCTAACCAGCAACTGTGTTGATTACCCATTTTTCCCTATACTCATTAAAAGGTAATGAGGAAGGGCATGACCCATAACCCAACAGCACCACTAAGAGGTCTGCTTTAGAAACAGACTTACCCCTCAGTTTCAGCAGTAGATCTCTGAATAGCTTAGGGAGACCAGAGCTGTGATCTGAAATTTGAAAAGCATACTTCTGCAAAGTTTAGTTGTGATATATTTGAGACTCAGTGGAGGGTGGTGCTAAAGTGCCCTGCAGTCACTAAAAGGGTAGCCATATTTTTGGAAACAGATGGCAGAACTGATGATAAGACTTTGTGGAAGTTCATATGATGAATAATGAGATAAAGTTTTTAAAATAAAGTTTATGAAAAGAAGAACCAATGATTAAATATAGGGTTATTTGTGTCTTGGAATGAGGCAGGAAGAAGAGAGGGAAAGACAAACGCAGAGATACAGAGGTAGAGACATACATGACATACAGAAAGTTGTGCATATAGGGTAATGCAGCTGCCTCAAATCTTCTTTGGGATGAGATGAGATATAATACTGATGCATAAAAATAAATTGTTTAACTCAGAAAGACACAGGTAGACCTAAAGAAATGTAGACCAAGAACAGAGGCAAACTCATCAAAGACACACACATATAGTCCTCCACCCCATATATAAATCCATACAAACCTTACGTACAAATGCCAGAGTTACTTTAGGCACTTTTGGGGATGAAATGGACTTAATTAACTAATGAATAGCTGAAAGTATTCCATGAAGAGAGGCATGCCAAGGCTTCATAGGGCCTCAGACACTCAGATGAAAATACATTGAGACACATTTCACAGACAGACACATCTACATCATTCTTCCTTATAAAGATAGACTGACCTTGGAATTTTTAAGGATTTTGCCATTAAAGTCATTTAAAGCTATGCTTCATTTTAGTATTATGCGAAAAGAATAAGCTATATTAAACTCATAATAAACTATGTTAAACTCATCAGAGGGTAGATTTTGGCTCAAGAACTGGAGAGTCCTTACTTCTGTCTTACTTTTAGTAATAACATAATGTCTATTACCATTAGCTTACAATTACTTGAGTAGTTTAATATACCTTAAAATTGCCAGAGTAGTTATTAAGGTCCTATTTCAATAAGCTATTAGTGATTATATAAGTAATAAAACATTCACATCGTGTAATTCCTTACATTTATTTTTCAGGGCATAGCAGATATTTTTAGTGGTAGGAGATAAGAGAAAGGAATCATTCCATCAGTATTGTAGATTTCATCTTTCTTGAAATTATACATTACTTAAGGACTGATTTTAAATATCACTTTTTTTCTTTAAAGTAAATTTTAACTAAAAATTGTTTTTCTACCCCCAAATTATAAAATGTTAACATTCTTTTTAACATTAAAAAAAAAAAAACCCTGATAATACACATCTTGCTTCATTCCTAAAGTTCATGGCAATCTCAAACATGAGAATTGATTCATCTCTAGGATGTAGGTGATGTGCTGATATAGATCATGTATACTGATCATTGAGAAAAATAATCTTACTTTTTGTGTATAGAAAAGACTGCATATGTCTTCTGAGGAGATAAACTTTTAAAAATTCTTTTAAATTAGAAAAATAAAAATTTGAAATTTAAAATTCTCAGGTCTCTGAAGAAAAACATCTTTTTAAGGTAAATGCCAAAAAATATCAATTGATCAAAGCAGATTTTGTTAAAGCATCACAAAGTATTGAAACTATATTTTTTAAGCTACCTTTTTGAACTTGTTACTAGATGACACATTGTCAAATAACGAAATATCAAGTGATGATAAGACATGAAATATATTAGTGGTGGTAAAAATTTAATGAATTGTAATGCACTGCCAAAGACCTAAAATTTATGATTTACTTATGAGCTAAAATTGTATGATGTGCGAAGATACCCATGGTACACAGCTTCCAAGATGGCTTTCAATGGAGTCTTACTTCTTGGCATTCACACCCTTGTGTACTCCCTTCCTACAGTGAACAAAAACGTCTTGTGTCACTGATAGGAAATTGCAAATTTGATGGAGTATGGCTTTCAAAGCTATTTCATTGATAGGTTGTAGCTCCTATTTTATTCTCTTAGCTCAAGAACTCTGGTGGTAAGTCAGTTGTCACGTCACGAGGATACTAAAACAGCACTATGAAAGAAAGATCCTTGTGACAAGGAACTAACTGGCAGTAGCCACGTGAGTGAGCTTGGGAGCAGGTTCTCCAGCCCTGGTCAAGCGTTCAAATGACTGTAGCCCTGAGCAACATCTTGATGGCAACCTCATGAAGTGCAGTGCGCCAGAAATAACTAGGTCAGCCACTCCTGAATTCATGACCCAAAGAAACTATATGACATGTGTGAGGTCGTAAATGTGTGTTGGTTTTGTTGCTGTTGTTGCTAAGTTTTGAACTGATTTCTTATACTGTGTTTGAGAACTAATATACCAAAATATTGATTATTATAGGCCAAAATCTAACACTTAACAACCCCTCAGCATTATGAAAAATCACTTTATTAATTCTGGGTCTCAGATTCCTTATAGATAAAGTATAATAGTATAATTAGATGATCTCTAGGATCCCTTTTAGATATAATATTTATGAATCTTTCTGAATATAAGAATATGAATGTTGAGTTAATCAAGTCCCACTAGATGACTTAAATATTGAAGGAAAACTTTTTTTGCTTAATCACTATAAGCTATTTTCATTTATATTTAAAATCACTCAAAAGAGAAGCAAATATCTTAAAAAGTTGATGTAGTTAGCGAGCTAACTCATGCTGCAATTATTTTAAATTGGCAAGTATGTTGTGGAAGATAAATTGTATAATATATAAGGCATATTAATAAAAGGTAAGGGGAAAATGAGTTAATATGAGTTTTAGTGCAGGATGAACATTTGAATCACCTGGAGAGATTTTTTAAATGTACTGATGCTGGGGTCTCTTTAGATCAATTAAATTAGTGTTTCTGGTAATGGAATGAGATATGAAAAATTTTTGTATACTCCACAGATAATTCGAATTTATAGCCAATATTAAAACTGCTGACACTTGGGGGGAGTTGTTAGTTACCAGATTGAAGAGAATTTAGAGTGGGTCCATTGTGGATGGAGAATAAGGACACTCAAACTCTGCTGGAGACCTCCCCATCAGAAAAAGAACCACTGGCCCTGCTCACTCAGAGCTCATTAATGGAAAGCTGTTCAACTGTCTATACTTGCATAAGTCAACTAGCTAATTAAGATCCTCTCAGCAAGAGTGGAAGAAAGCCTGAGGGATTAGTGTTCACCTGGATTATATAACTGTAAGTTAAGGATAATAGATTAAACTGAGAAAATGCCAGAAGTTGAGTATATCAAAGAATATACAATCTGTGTAAGCAGGTGATATAGCATAGCCTAAGTATTTGGCTATTTATTATTAAAATAAAGTATTTGGTTACTCCCTGTGGAGTAATTTGGAAACTATTCTTCTTGTGTTTTTTGATGAGTTTATTTTCTAATCACAACAATAAAAATAAAGGTCAGCATTTTAGATCTGATGGTCCTCACTATCTCTAAAGACAACAATGCCATCTGGCCATCACCCATAATATGTAGGCATAAAATCTTAGCAATTTTCCAAATGCCATTAGTGTAAGCACTTTGCATAGTAAAAACAAAGCACAACACTATTTAAAAATTAAAAGACTAATGAGAAGTTGGAAAAATTTCACAACGTGAAAAATAGCACATAAATCAGAAGGAAAATAGATTGTATCAATAAAAATGTGGGCAAATAACATGAGCTGACAATTGAGAAAAGAACAAATACAAATGGTCAACAAGAACTTGAGATATTCAACCTCATAATAAATGAACATTTGCCATCTGTAGGATTAGCAATCTTTTTTAGTGACAGTGTTAGTGATATCTGTCACTTCCATCCACATAGGGAGTTAATAAGCATTTTAATTAGAGAACAGTTTAGTACTCTGTATTCAGATTCCATGCATGAAAATGTCTAAAAATTTATATTTAAAATACAAATGGAAAAAGGTAAATATAACTATCTTCAAGGAAGTTTATTTCATTCTTGTTAAAATACAGGCAATTTGAAATTATTCAAGTGACATTAAAAAGAGGGCTGATATTATATTATGGCATATCTCTAAGATAGGTATGAAAGTATAGCACATCTATGAAATGAAATAATATTTAGCTATTAATGATAATGTTATCAGGAAGTATTGATTGAACCTATTATTAAAGGAGAACATTTTAAGTTAAATTCAAATCATGAATAGTAAGAAACTTAATATAGGGATAGGCAATGGCCAGGCCATATGTGATAATAGAATTCTGACTTTCAACCTCTGCATCAAAGGAAGCTTCCACCAGCTGAGAAGCCAAACCACACTTGTGTAACCAATAGCCCCGAACAGGGAGGGTGTGGTCAATGACTGCAAGATTCTCTGTTTTTTACCTCCACCTCCAACTCTGAACCATCCAGAGAAAGCAAAACATGTTCCTCTAACCAATCACACAACATGCCCTTCCTCTAGTTAGCCTACAGAAGGGGGCTCTAGAAGTCCCTCTACCTTCCTCACGCCAGTCATCATCACCCAGAAGAGCACGTCTGAAACTTCCTTCTTCCCACCGTAAGGCATTATCTCCCCATCTCTGCCTTTGAGTCTCTGCCAAATGCAAGTGATGGTGGTTGAATCCCTTGCTCCTGTGAGTTCTGAATAAATAACCTCTGTTTGGTCTCATTTACAGTACTTTGCATTTGAGTTTTTTAATGAGTACACACAATTTATATAAATTGTTCAGTATTATGAAATAAAAGATTTCCATATATATAAGACATTATACTTCTATATATATGTGTGATGAGGCTTAGTTGACTAGACTTCCCTTCTCTCCACCATTCTTTTTTTAATTAAAAAATTATATTTTGTTATTATCATTTTTTAGTCACTTAAAAAAAACAACTTCCCATATTGGGTATCTGGAAAGGTTCATTCTGATAGATATTCTTTAAATATGAAAAGTAGATTGAGTTGAGGAATATATTTTTAATTATAAAAATGATTAACGAGTGTTAACCATAAGGGGACTCCATGATTCAACAGTCTCCATTATCCAGCCATAATTCAAATAACTATTATGATTCCAACGCTAGAAAGAAATCTCCTTAGATTAATAAATATAAATCTTCACGGTCATCAATTTTCCCTGATGTTTCTTTAACAAAGGCCAGAAAGATTAGATTTTTTGAATGGAGCATTGCTCATTTCTGTCAACATTTGATTATTTATCCCTCTAAATTAAACAAAACCCTGGATATGACAAAGACTAAACTTTGAATATATCTGCAAACCTAACTTATACAGCTTATGGGGAAAAGGAAGTGCAAATATAGTGCCAACTTCTCTTAGCTGAACACAATGCTGTTTCTAACTAAAATGATGTTATACAGCCAGTCACAGGAAGAGATATGCTTAATCCATTTTAAGGCATTTTAAGGTTTCTGATCTGCAACTAGTCTACCTTCCTTCATTTCTTGGTGTGACTCCGGACCTTTCATCCATAGCAAGCAAGATAGCAATCAGGGACAGGGCTAGTCACCTGGGAGAGACAGTCATCAAGTACATGAGACCTTTCTGTCTCTTTTGTGCCATGTTTTTTTCATGTCATACTATTGTTGTGAGGATTGAGTAAACATATGTAGGTAAATAAAGGGTAGGTCCAATCAACTGAGAATCATCACATATATCATATATAGAAATATTTATACTTTATATATGTGGAATCTTCATTTTTGTAATACTAAACACAATAACAAACTGCTTTATAGACTTACAATGGTTCTTATTTCTACTTGCATAAATTGTGTGTGATTTTGCTATGACTAAAAATCACCCTATAGCCTACCTCCCAGACATAACCAGCTTTAATATCTTAGTGACAAGCTTTCAGAAATTTCCCTAAGCATATATTCAGAAACAAATATAAAAAACTTAGAAGGCAGGCTTGCTTTAGCCAAGCATCACATGCATGATAGTTACTACTACTATTTCATGTTCCAAATTGTTTTGCAATCAACTCTGATACATGTAAAACCATAGCCAGTATGTTCTCTTTTACTAGCTTAGAGTACGCGACAAGACCTTATTTCCTTTATCGTTAAAAGTACAAGCAATTTTTAATACCAGAGGGCTTCCCATTGCCCAAATTTCCAAGATCCACAAGGTTTGCCTACTCCAGTCCAAAAATCAGTCTTCTTTGTGGCTCGAGAGTAGGGGGACTCAGCTGGGCCAGCACATCCACTGTTTGCAAATGCTGACCTCAGGAGAGTTCCCGAGCCTGCTTTCAGAGCCACAACCAGGCTTTGGGGACAGGAGAGTTCAAGGGTCCATCTGCCTCAGGGATGCTCTGTACCTGAAGGGAACATGGAGAAAAAAATATCCCATCCCCACAGCACCACAAAGGACAAAGGCTTACCTTTTGTCCCTATACTTACAAGACAACACTCTAACAGCCCTTTCCATAATAAAGGCATTGTGTTCCCACAGGAAAATGAAAAATCTAATATTGGAGACCCAAAGCAGGGAGTAAATTTTAAATAGCACTAAGGCTTAAAATAAATAAACTGATGATAGAAAAATAAATGAAGTGATTGATAAAACAATATCTAAGACCCCCCCCCCCAAAAAAAAACACATCTGAGACACTAATTCTCAGTGAGTAAGCTGTTACACATGTATCTTGGCTGATTTAAAAAATTAAATAAGTCTCATCCTCTCCCAATATGCTCTCTTAAAATACATGCTATAGATATCTGTAAATCTGGTGAGAAACTTTATGTGTATTTATGCTTTTTGGCAGAAAAGGAATTGTTTCCAAATTGAATATGTCCTGAAAATGTCTTATGCACTATTAGGAATGATTTGTTTCTTCCTCTACCATTGCATTTTCAGATGCATCCATTGCCTTCGGTACCATCACCTCAACCCCACAGCAGTGCTGTGGAATCATTCAGTTTACCCATTTTGGAACATTTTGCTCATTTCCTAAGAATTTTAATCTTGTGAAGAACAGATCTTCACTCATATTTCTTTGCATCCTTCTCAGCTCCTTGAACAGTGTTCATCACGTAATGAGGTTAATTAATTTAAATTATTCAGTTTCTGATTTTAGTGTGTGTCACACGGTCACAGTTGTGCCCTTACAAAACACATGTTAATAGTTGTTTCCATTGGTAAAATGATGCCCAAAACTGCACTGGACACACAGCTCTACTTCCAAGTTTGCAAGCACATCTAGACAATTGCAGCAAGTTCAGTGTAAGCATCCTGAGATGCCTAAAGTTCACATTTAGTAATATGATCTGGTCTTAGTGTTTTGTCTTCAGAATGGGAGCCAATGACTGAATGAGCATCACAGAACCTGAACTCAGTTCTCAAATCTGAAAACGCTTTCTTCCCTTATTCCCTCCTCCAGTAACCTTGTCATATATCCAACTCAGTACTTTCCTCCTCGATGTGGGATTAGTTTTAGGATGCAGCTGGAGGGAAGTGACTGGCCGAAGTTCTGCCCCATCCCTTCTGACCCTGATGAGTCCTCCTCTGCATGCTGGAGGTGAAGGAGAGGACTTCTAATCTGTATTAGCCTTCCCGACTTGCCTTAGGATGAGGGGGTAAGGATGAAGACATGTTATGATAAGAGCCAGAGTAATAGGAAAGATATGTGAAGACAGGCTGAGACTCTCCAAATGCTATTTATTTTAAACCAATTCTTTCTTTCTCCTTCTTCAATGGCTCTCAGATAGTCATTGAATAAATAGGCTGGGAAGGTTGAATCGTCTCTCCATCCCCTTCCTAGTGAGAAGGAAGACCCCCTTTTGTGCTGGCCTGTGTGGGTCTCAGCTACCTAATGGGTTAGTTTACAATTTAAGCTTGTCTTTCCTCACTTTGTTATCTATGTTCTAGATGAAGGTACCCGTGGCTAATATTATGAGTATTTAATAGAGGTGATCTTTTGTTGAACATTTATATGACTGAAACAATTAATTAAAGAGTTCAGCAAAGGGCCATGGAGACCTGGCTTTGGCAAGTTCTTTGAATCCACTTAAGGATGATGGGGAGGGGGGTGGGGGGGGGCGGGAACCCAACTGAAACAGAAACAGAGTGTTCATATGGCTGCATATTACCAATGGGAGGAAAAAAATACAGGACCTACCAGACATGACTGGAGCACAGACACTCCCTATAACGGTATATGGTATCTTCATGAACACAGCCTTTCTGTTAAAGTACAGCAAAACATGGGTTCTATTTCGAGACTAGGTGGTTTGGTCATCATTTTTGTCTTGGGCATCAAGGAAAGACAATTTGCTTTGTTAAGAGGAGGTTCCACACACCAGACTCCAGCACTAGGACTTAACTTCCAAGCCACTCTAAGTGGGAAGAGACACCTGATGAGAATTGTTTTGACCCCTAAGAGAGGACCGGCTGGGGTAGGGATCTGTGAGCTTCTGTGGCTGATCCAGTGATGGAATTGAAATGCTCTAGACCTCAAGGAAGTAAAATAGAACAAACTAAAAAAGAAGACTAAAATAGTTTTCTGAAAATATAAAACAATAAAACCATTAACATTTTTGAAATACCCTGTCGTTTTCACTGCATATTTGATTACTGAGCACTTATTTCATATGGATGTCAAACCTAAACTTATTATTTTTGTAGATATAGATGGGGGTAGATTATCTTCCTTCATTTATTTTCAAGCTAAGGTCATTATCATTGTTTTCTTTCTTTCTTTTTTTTTTTTTTGGGAACACACTCTAAAGATTTTTGGATATCAGGATAGGTGGGCATAAGTATAAAGCATATGAAAATGCTTTAAAAATTTTACTGTTATTCAACCACTGAGATAATATATTATCTTCAACCACTGAGATAATATATTATCTTGTCACCTTTCTCGGTAGATGAAAGGAAAAATGTTTCCTAAAGTTTTTTCTAGTAAAATACTTCAAAAGGATCTCATCCAACAATTCTGAAGTGTTAAGATGTATTGCATTACCTCTGGCAGAGAGGTCCCTGAGACCCTTTACAAACTTTTACTCCAGGTTGTGACTTTTGTCACAATGCTATTGACCTGTTTCTTTAGGTAACTCACCGCCCAGATGGTCCACGGGCCAAATCTATTCACTCTGTTTATTCCCAGATAGATGTGGTAAACAGGTGCATTATATCAAAATGACAGTAGATCTGTCTTGGGCTATATATTGCTGATATAGATATCTTCTGTTTTAAAAGCTAATATAAGCTATTCTCTGATAGACACATGACCTACACATAAATTAAACATGCATTTGGGGTAAATGTCTTTGAATTATTAGTAAAATAATATTTTTAAGATAAATTGAAAATATACTTTGGAAAAAATTTCCTGAGTTGTGTCAAAAGTTGATTAGGAAAATAATGGTAACAAACAAGTCAAAGCAAAGATAGAAAGATTTTTATAATATCAAATCTAAAAATAAAGCATGGATGAATTAAAAATTGTTGGCAAAATATTATTTGTTCTGAGAACAGCCATGTGGGAAAAATAAAGCAACTTCTTAAATGCGAATTTTCACATCAAAGTAATAACTAGCTTATCCCTCAGTATCAAAAACAGATCTAAAACAAAAAAACAAAAACAGATCTCATGTATCTGGTAACAATGCATTCTAAAGGTTTGTATTTTGAGACGAATTAAGATGTACTGTAGTCACTCTGATATGCAATTAAAGACAATTTTTGCTTTATTAGAAACTTACAAATTAGTTTTGCATTATATATTTACTTTAATGAAAATGATATGTAAATAGTTTTTGCAGGGGCACCTGGGTGGCTCAGTCAGTTAAGCATCCGACTTTGGCTCAGGTCATGATCTCACCCTTCTCAAGTTTTAGCTCCATGTCAGGCTCTGTGCTGACAGCTCGGAGCCTGGAGCCTGCTTGGGATTCTGTGTCTCCCCCTCTCTCTGCCCCTCGCCCACTTGCACTCTGTCTCTCTCTCTCTCAAAAATAAATAAACATTACAAAAATTTAAATAGTTTGTTTTGTTTTTGTTTTTGTTTTTTTGCAAACAATGCTGCTGAGAAATCTGTCAGTGCTACAGAAGAAAAGCAACATAACCAGCACTTGATAGTCCTGGCCTGGATTCTCTTAGGCAGCATAAAAGCACATTTCCTCCATGACTCTCCTCTCATTGATGCAGCAGACTCGCACCTCAGTGTATAAACAAATTGCGCATTTTTATTTCTGTATAACAACTTAATTCTATTTTAATCTTCCATTCTACCAGAAATAACAGGATCTTACTATCAATTAGTCTCTTTCCCCTATCATATAAGTATGCTTTATCCTGAGTTTTGTCTAATCTCTGGGAACCTATGCATTAGTCAGGGTTCCTCAAAGAAACGGAACCAGGGGAGCCTGGGTGGCTCAGTCGGTTGGCCGTCCAACTCTTGATTTCAGTTCAGGTCATGATCCTAGGGTTGTGGGATTGAGCCCCAATTCGAGCTCTGTGCTGTGCATGGACCTTGCTTGAGATTCTCTCTCTCTCTCTCTCCCTCTCTCTCTCTCTCTCTCTCTCTCTCTCCCGCTGCCCCTGTCCCCCACTTACGGTCTCTCTCAAAAAACAAACAAACAGGGGCGCCTGGGTGGCGCAGTCGGTTAAGCGTCCGACTTCAGCCAGGTCATGATCTCGCGGTCCGTGAGTTCGAGCCCCGCGTCGGGCTCTGGGCTGATGGCTCGGAGCCTGTTTCTGATTCTGTGTCTCCCTCTCTCTCTGCCCCTCCCCCGTTCATGCTCTGTCTCTCTCTGTCCCAAAAATAAATAAAAACGTTGAAAAAAAAATTAAAAAACAAACAAACAAACAAAACCCAGAACTAATAGGACAATAGGATGTGTGTGTGTGTGTGTGTGTGTACAAATATATGTGTATCTATCTCTATACATAGATGTTTATTTTTGGAAATCGGCTCACATGATCATGGAGGTGCAAGTTCAAAATCTGCAGAGTAGGCTGGCAGGATGGAGACCCAAGACACAGTCTAGTTTGCATCTGAAAGAAGTCTGTTGGCAGTATTCCCTTTCTTCTGGGAACTTTAGTCTTTTTCTATTAAGGCCTTCAACTGATTTGGAGGAGGCCCACCCACATTATGGAAGATAATCTGCTTTGCCCAAAGTCTCCTGACTTAAATGTTAATTTCATCTAAAACACACCTTCACAGAAATGTCTAGAAGAATGCTTAAGCAATTATCCAGGTACTGTGACCCAGCCAAGGTGACACATAAAGGTCACCATCACAGTTTATTTAGTACCGTTGTGGTAGGGAGGTGGAAAGGAGGGACAATCTCATCTTTGATGTCATCAGTCCATGACTGAGACTGCCAAGGTCACTGTCCTTATGGCCCTGCTTCCCTGACCTTTCAAGAGTGTGGTCTCGCATGTTTCTGTTGGTACAGGAAAAATCTGCTTCCTTAATTGCGAGTGCAAAAGAATCTCCACAAAACTCTCTGCAGCAGCATCTGCTGAGACATAAGAGGAGGCTGCTTCCTGATTGAGCCTGTCTCCCTGGACGTTGTGACAGTGTGGAACCCGTGAACCTGACAAGCTCATCACCCTCTTCTCCTCTACTCCTTCCACATTTCCCGACAGCCCCATCCCTGCCTGCCCACCCAGGCTTTCCCTGCCTGGATCTGGATCATTCTTTCACATTTGTGTCTGAATATTCTTTATTGCCACAAGCATTTGGGCTTTTTGAACCTTGAAACTACACATTAACAGGGATTTCTTTTTGCTGTTGTTGCTGTTGCTGTTTTGTTATGTTTTCATTTTCTCAAAGTTGCCCCTTCTTTAGCTATCTGCTTCAGTAGTGACAAGAGTAAAGGGGGAAGGAAAGGATAAAATGTGCTTTTAAATTATTTATGACATAAATTAGACATACTATCTTAGGGAGTCATGAGCTATCAGGAAGATCAGTGCAGTCCATTAAAAAATTACTTCCTTGGGTGATTTCTAGCTTCTTGAAAGCTCTGTTGATATTACTAAAGCTTAATTTATAATCCTCTTTCTGTTTCTTGAACTCCCACACCATGGTAAGCACTGTGTCTTTCTAACATTGTTTAAAATTGCAACTTGGACTTGCCTGCCTGAGGCTTGAAAGACCTTCAGGATCCCAGAACTGTCAATTCTAAGCAAATGCAGAGATTTTTTACGTGTCCACCAGATGGCACTGTTGACCAGAGAAAGGTGACTGACTAGCTTCAACTCTGAAACAAACCTGTGTTAATACTGATTTAATTCCAAAAATAGAAGGCGGAAAATGTCAGGAAAAAGAAACAAGTAGATCCAGGATGCAAGCCCATCTTAGGTCAACAGTAACAACTCTTCACTTAAGCAAGAAGTAACAACTCTGCCCTCAGAGCCAAGGAACCATCATCCTTGAATTATATTTCATTCACCTTGGATTCCACAAAGCTCTGATAGGTAGACCCCACAGGTGCTTCTGTTAAGTCTGTTCAGTGGCTAGACCATTGGAAGCTTGGGCCCCGGGCTCCACCTGAGGCTTTGTGATCAGAACACCCTTGTCCTCAATCAAGTTATTTAATCAATCTTGGCTTCAATTTCTTTATCTATAAAATAAGAATCTGAGTTTGGTGAACCCTCCCAGTTTGAAAATATAATCCCTGTTTCACAGATAAATTTCAGAGAAATGCCTTTCTCAAGGTCACAATTTCTTATCTTATGAGTCTGTACTAGAACTCAACCTTTTTCACTCCTGAATGCAGGCAAGGGTCCACTAAGATGTGAAGCTTTTCTGCTGTTTCTTTCTGAATCAACAAAAATATATATTTATATTTATATTTATTTAAATATATATTTAAGCAACATTTTAAAAATATAATTTAAATATTATATATATTTATGTTTGGGGAAAATGGCTCAGTTTTTTAAATGGATTGTTTTAGAAATCAAAATATAATGTGCATAGACATATTTATGAATAATAAAGTGAATACACATTTACCCAGCACTCAGCTTTACAAAGTAGGACACCTTTTCTACCTTATTATACAAAGAAATCCAGTCCTTCCCTGTCTATATAAAATCGTATCAAGATCTAACTTTACTCCCCTCCCCACCAAATAAAAAGAGTTTTTCAGCTAGCAAAAGGCCATTTCCTCCAGGATTTTACCTTAGTGGCTTTACACTCTTAGCTCATGCATAAGCTTCGGAAGGCAAAGACAACCATATGTTCCTTTAGGCTCTCATCTCCCCATTACCATCTTTTGGGAGAGAAGAATCAAGTTAATACTTAAACTGCACTTTCTTCCTGCCTGTAATCTTCATTTTAAATTAAATTGTTATTCTCATTAATGCTAAAATATAAATCATTTGCCTCTTTTCTGGGGGACCCTTTGGGGAGAAGAAAAGAGCCAGGGTTCATAGTGGCCCAGAGAAGAGAAAGAGCCCATGAAAATTTTCTAAGGAGGTGAATATTTTCAGGGAAATGTCTGAAGCTGCAATGTCTACATATAACATTTAAACTTATCTGCCATGAGGTAACTCAATTTAATTCTCGTATTGCACATAAACTTTCAATTGTGGCTCACATTCCATAGAGGTAGCATTTAGGGGTTAAAGAGCAAGGCCTAGAAGAGAGATGAATGGTTTAGATAAAGATGGGAATTTGAGTAAGAAAGGATGAGGAAAAATGTAAGCTCTCCAGATCTCAGTGTGTTTAGGGTGAACTTTTGGGGTTTTTGAATTCAAATGTTACTAAAAAGGTTCTCCTCATTATAGTAAAAGATTTGAGATAGCCAGAGAGCTGATATCCAAGTTACATATGTGCAGAAATATAACATGCATTTGTTGGAAATAGCAAAGTGTCTTCAAGTTCACGCACGTGAATGGTAAGGTTCACTAATAAATTCTTTTAATTTCTTGGAAATTCACATTCTTTGAACTTCTTTGTGATTCACTTATGTTTCTCTCTGTTGAATTTCTTGGTAATCCCAGAGGGTTAGGGATACTTCTCAGATTGTTTTAAGCCTGAAAAGAAGTGAAATAGTGCATTTTTCAGCTGTTGGCCATTTTGTCAGCTTGTAAACCAACATCTCCACCACCCTCCCAAAGGGTTAAGAGAAAGCCTGTGACAGAAAAGGAGCAGCAATTATATACTTCCTGGGAAAATTGCCAGCCATTCCTGGTCTCTGACCTTCTTTCTCAACAATATGTCCAACCTCTCTGCCTTTGAAATTTATATCTTAATCATACTTCACATTTGACAGTGTTTTGGATTTTTCTAAACAAATTTAAATGCACCCTTTCCCTTGGATATTATCCCCACTGCAGACCTAAATTGCTAGGGCACATTCTATCATCTGTATTTTGCACATGGGAATCCAGATTAAAAAAAAAAAAAAGTAAACTTTATTGCTCAAGGTCACACAAAGCTCAGAGAAAACCCACATTTTCTTTCTCCAAGGCTAATGAGTGTTCAAATGCAGGAAGCTACTTTCCGTCTCCAAACATAATCTTCACTTCATTGTTGACGATGTAACTCACCGAAGCCCAAATACCTCCAAGTCCCAAATGAGAGCTATCAAGTATTTGCCTCTGTATCTATCCTTGCTTGATCTTTTTTACTTTCTGCCCTGGGAAATAAGCTCCAGGAAAGTTAGCACCAAATGATGAATTAGTTGTTTTTACAAAATGAATAATCAAAGTCGTGATGAAACTTTGAACCCACTTCCAAGTTTTCTCTTTATACGGAAGCTTCAGGATCATTCCTCACAGAGTTGCACAAAGTATCACAGATCCAGGTCCAAGTGAAATGATTCAGTATTTATCCAGTATTTAACGAATGCTTTATTAGAAAAAAATTTCCATGTTCAAATTATCTGAAGTCCTTTTTTTAATGTTTATTTATTTTGAGAGAGAGAGAGAGAGAGAGAGAGGAGGGGAGGGGAGGGGAGGGGAGGGGCAGAGAGAGAGAGAAAGAGAGAGAATCCCCAGCAAGCTCCATACCTTAGTGTGGAGCCTGACATGGGGCTCTAAGTCATAAACTGTGAGATCATGACCTGAGCCGAAACCAAGAGTTGGACACTTAACTGACTGAGCCACCCAGGCACCCCCAAAGTCCTTTGTTAAAGGACCTGTACGTCGTATTTGTACACACCTTCTTTATGAATAGAGAGGTTGAGGAGTGCAGCATGTCCCTAACTTGTATTCCCACAGAACTTTCTACAGAACTGTTTTTTGCTTTGTTTTTCCAGAACATTCTTTGTGAAAAGCTCTGTTAGAGAACAGAGCTTTGTGATGATGTCTATAATACTGCTTCTCAGCATTATTCTAAGGATCTTTATATATTTATATATTTCAGAATTGTATTAAATCAATAATAGTCGAATGAAACCTTCAGGTAAATTTGGATAAAGTGTCTTAAGTTGAAAATATACAAAGGTATTATTTTTTTCTTGACTGATTGAAGAAAAATAAAGCAAAGGAATTTAATCTATATTATATATTTGTGCAAGGCACAAATGACCCAAACCATAAAAGATGAACATTTCAGGGCTCTAACACTCACTGAGGATAAGGAATGAGATAACAATGGAAGGGGGCAAGTTCACAACAAAAAAAAAGTAATTTCCTTACGTGTCCTCAGTGGAGGGTCTTCACCTTCAACAATCAGAAATCCTGATGCATCTGTTTGCTCCTCCAGCTTCTCTCTCCGGTTGAGACTGAATCTCGCTGTTGCAAGGCCAACTGGGAACTTATATTTCCCTCAGCGACTTGCCTTGTTCATTCCAGAAACAAGTGGAAGACATCCATTCCCAGACAAAGTGTGTCAGGTTGGATCTCAAGCTCAGTTGTATCTTTGAAAGAGGATGCTTTAACCTACTTCTTCAGAATTTTCACAACTGGTGCAACATGGACAGGAACAAAATCACAGTTGCTTCACTGATGCCAGGTTGGTGGTTGTTAATCTTAATGATTCCAAATGTTTCTCTAGGCCTTTGAAATGTTCATAATACACTTACTTTGAATTCTTATTTCTACTTCCCAAGATGTTATGCACAAGACAGGGGTAATGATCTCTGTTTTAGGAGAATGTGGATGGTAGATGCTAGGAAGGATTGCATCTGTGACTCTGTCCCTCCATTTAGTTTTTTTTTTTTTTTAATTACCTATACAAGCCTACTTCCTTGAATGAGGCACCATTTTTAAGATAACATCAAAATAAAATATTTTGGTTATTTTGTCAGCCACTGTGCTAAGCTCTGACTTAACTTATGTATCTAGAGCTGTGTTAAGAACTTTATATAAAGATCAATGAAATAGATACTATTTTTCTTTATATATTGTACATACATTACTTTTTAAGTTCAGATATTTATATATAATTACCTTATGGATTTGTTGCTATTCAATATATTTTGGCAGTTGCATATAATCATAATCATCATCTCAAACGATATGTAGAATATTCCCATTATTCCAGAAAGTTGCCATGTACCACTTAGCTGTCAGTTTTCACCCCTCAAAATCCCAGGAGAACTATTTTTTATTTTATTTATCTTATTTTAGATAGAGTGTGTGTGAGCAGGGGAGAAGGGGAAAGGGAGAGAGAGAGAGAGAGAGAGGGAGAGAGAGGGAGAGAGAGGGGGGAGAGAGAGAGAGAGAGAGAGAGAGAGAGAGAGAGAGAGAGAGAATCCCAAGCAGACTCCATGCTCAGCAGTGTGGAGCCCAGCGTGGGTCTCTATCCCAGGAACCGGATCATGACCTGAGCTGAAGCCAAGAGTTGGACCCTCAGCCAAGAGAGCCACCCAGATGCTCCAGGGAACTATTTTTAATTTCTGTTGCAGTCATCATCCCTTATCCACAGGGGATATCTTCCAAGGTGCCTCAGTGGTTGCCTGAAACCACAAGTTGTATTGAATCCTATATATATTATGTTTTTCCTGTGCATACATACCTATGATAAAGTTTATTTTTTTTTAAATTTAACGTTTATTTATTATTATTGAGAGACAGAGAGACACAGAGCATGAGCAGGGGAGAGGTAGAGAGAGGGGGAGAACAGAATCTGAAGTAGGCTGCAGGCTCTGACCTGTCAGCACAGAGCCCGACAAGGGGCTCGAACTCACAAGCTGTGAGATCATGACCTGAGTCGAAGTCAGTCACCTAACCAACTGAGCTACCCAGGTGCTCCCCTATGATAAAGTTTAATTTATAAGTTAGGTACAGTAAGAGATTAACAACAACAAATAATAAAATGGGACAATAATAGCAATGTACTCTGATAAAAGTTATCTGAATGTGGTCTCTCTCAAAGTATCTTGTGCTGTATCCTTCTTGTGAGATTACAAGTTGATAAAATGCCTACTTGATGAGACAACGTGAGGTGAGTGATGTAGGTACTGTGACACAGCATTAGGCTACTACGGACCTCTGACTGTATGTCAGAAGGACAATCATCTGCTTCAGACCGTGGTTGACCGTGGGTAACTAAAACCGTGGGGAGTGAAACTGTAGATAAGGGGGCACTACTGTACTTTAGATGTTCTTGAACCTCATTTAATTATAAACATGTTTTCTCTGCTCTTTTGTGTAGGGTTTCTTTCATGCAACATAACACCTTTCTGAAATTTTTCCATGTTGTACCGTGTCTGATTTTTTTAAAATTGATTAGTTATATTCCACTGTATTAATATACCGTACTTTATTTTTCCTGTCTCATATTGATGAACATTTGAATTCTTTCCACTTTTGGCTATTATGAATAAATGTCCTTTGAAAATTCCCAAACAAGGATTTCTTTAGATACACGTTTTCCTGTCTCTTCAGTAAACACCTAGGATTGGGACTTCTGGTCATGTTTAACCTTGTAAGAAGATGACATTTTTTCATTTTCCATTTCTACCAATGACGACATGTGAGACTTCTGGTTGTTTCATATTCTCACCAAATTTGATATTATGATTTGGTTTTAGTCATTCTATAGGATGTGGAATGGTACCTCCCTGAAGCTTCACTTTTCATTCCCCAATGACTAATGATGTTGAGCACTATTTCAGGGTCTAGTTGCCTTTTTTTTTTTTTTTTTTTATCTTTCTTTGAAAGTAAGAGTTTAATGATTTTGCCTAGGTTTTTGTTTTTAATTACTGATTCGAAAGAGTTCTTTATGTGCCCTTTATTTGTACCCTTTGTCAGATATACGTTGTAAATATTTTTTTCTCTAAACTATGGTTTGCCTGTTCATTTTCTTCTTCATATTTTTTAAGTGGTGTTTTTTTTTTTTAATGTCTATTTGTTTTGCGAGAGAGAGCAAGAGTGCACAAGCAGGGGAGAGTGAGAGAAGAGGGAGAGAGAGAATCCCAAGTAGCCTTCATGCTGTCACCACAGAGCCTGACATGGGGCTCAATCCCATGAACCGTGAGGTCATGACCTGAGCCGAAACGAAGAGTCAGACACCTAACCAACTGAGCCACCCAGGCACCCCAATTTTATTATTTTTAAAATTGAAGTTTAGCTGACATTCAATATTATATTAGTTTCAGGTATATGACATAATGATTTGACATTTATGTACATTACAAAATGATCACTACAATAAGTCTAGTTACCATGTTACCATACAAAGTAATTGCATTATTGACTATATTCCCAATGATGTATTTTATATATTTGTGAGGTATTTATAACTGGAAGTTTATACCTCTTAATCCTCTTTACCTATTTCACCCATCCCTCCTACCACCCCTCCATCCTGGTAACCACCAGTTTGTTTTCTGTATTTATGAGTCTGCTATTGTTTTGTTTTGCTTGTTAATTTGTTTTGTTTTGTTTTGTTTTTTAATTCCAGATGTAAGTAAAATCCTATGGTATTTGTCTTTCTCTGGCTTATTTCACCTGACATAATATCCTCTACATACATGTGTGTTGTCACAAATGACACGATTTCATTCTTTTTATTTGCCTGTCCATTTTCCCTATGGTATCTTTTGATAAAAAGAAATTTAAAATTTTGGTAAAGTCCAACTTGTCTTTTTATGTGCATGTGGTTAGTGTTTCTACAGTCTTGTTTAAAATATTCTTTGTCCAACTTCAAGTTTATGAAGATCTTCTCCTACATACTTTCTAGAGGCTTTTTGGTTCTTGTATTTATGGTTAGGTTCATGGTCTAAGTTGAATTGCTTTTTGCATATTGAATAAGGTAGGGTTTTATTTTTTCATATTGGGATAGCGATTTATTTCAACTCTATTTGTTAAAAATACATTACTTTGTTACGGACTTGTTTGCTGCCTTTCTCAAATACTGATGTTATATGTGCAGATCTCTTTATAGATTTTCTATTCTATTTCATTGATTTATATTTGTTCATATCTTGACAATCCCAGACCATGTTGATTACTACAGTATTATAGTAACTCTTGACATCAGTTGGCAGTGTAAGTTCTCCAACTCTGTTCTCGTTTTGGTGATTCTAAATCCTTTGAATTTCCATATAAATTTTAAAATCAACTTGTCTATTTCTACAAACAGCATGCTGACATTTTGATTGTGTTGAATCGATAGACAACTTTAGAAAAGAATGGACATTTTAACAGTAGTGTTCTCTAATACATGAGCATGAATATGTTGTATTTATTTATGTCTTACTCAACTTCTCAACATTGCTTCCTAGTTTTCAGTGTAGGTATTTTTTGAAATTGCATTGTAAATTATATGTATTATTATATTTTATTTTCCAATTGTTTGTTACCAACATATTGAAACACAATTATTTTGTATATTGATAATATATATTGTATACATACTGCTAAAATATTATGACTGCTAAGTATAATGTTACCTATAGGTTTTTCATAGATGACTGAAGAAGTTCCCTTCTATTCTTATTGGTCTGAGAGATTTTTAAAAACCTTCAGTAGATACTAGAACTATTTTTTAATGCATATTTTGTGATATTAGTATGATTTATATCCTTTATTCTGTTAACATCAATACCTATTACTGTTATTTATTAATATGTCACATTAACATCATGGCATACGTTAACAAAAATGACATACAACTGGCTGTTTTCATATGTTAAAGTAACTTTTGCATTCCTAAGATAAACTCTATTTGGAGTTAAATTTTTACATACTGTTGGATTTAATTTGTTAATTTTCTTAAAGATTTTCCTTCTATGCTCAAGAGGGCTATGAAGCTGATTTTATGTCTTTGTATTATCATTGTAAGGTTTTGCTAGCAGAGTCTGCCTTGCGTGGAGAGCAGGGGCTCTCTTTCAGCTCCCACACCCTCCTCACAGCCTTGGGCATCTCTCCCTTATGCTGGATGAAGCATGCGGGGAAGGTTTGGCAGGGAGGTAAAGTCTTGCTCTGTGACCAGTGATCCTTGGAACGTTAACCTGAGCAGGTAGCCTGTATGAAGCTATGAAACACTGTTAGAAGTTTGACTGTCTCTGGTGGTTCCCTTTGACCATGCTACATGGGATGAAAGCTATCAGGTTTCTTCTCTCCTGGGAGAGACTCATCACTTTCTGGAATTTAGTTCATTCAGGTTTCTTTGCTTCCTCACCCCTTGAATGCTTTCTTTAAAAACTATGATGTTATAGTGTATCTATCTTGTTCTTATTATCTGGGTGGGAGTGATGATCTCACTGATGGTCTGCTTTCTGTCCAGAAGGTTAATTCAGAATGCACCACCACTATCCCTGCTTCACGAATGACAAAACAAAGTTCCAAGTTCTCCCAGCTTGGAGTTGTTCAACTGGCATCTGGAATTTAGTTCTTTCCTGATCCTATTACTCATATTTTTAACAGATTATACAGACTCTATATACACCACTTTTCATTTAGAGAACACAATTTCATTTTCTTTCTTTCTTTTTTATAAGTCATTTTTACCCTTTCCTGCAGCGTAACTCCAATGCCAGGCAAGGCTTTTCTAAATTAGCTTTACTTGGATCTTTATTGATCTACAAAGAATTTGAAGGAGAATTTACAGAAGAGCCACTGCTTACTTTCTACTGGATACAAATGTGGAGAAGAGTCGGCATGTACTCTATTTGAGCCTCTTAGAATAAATTGAACTTTTGCTCCAAATTAAACATGGGCCTCTAACCTAGTAGTTTTGAATGGAAGAAAACCTCTTTCTATATATTCATTGCTAGGAAGTTGCAGTGTCCAGGACATCAGTTTTTCTATTCATATAATTGGAAATTTTTTGTTCAAATGTAATCAAAATAAAAAACAACTCTAACATATTTTACTATTTTTTAACCTAACCGTATTTTTTTACATGAACAAAAGAATTAACATAAAAAGGCAATGTGTTGTTGTAAATAGAGGGAAGATTTATCTTTTTTGATTTGCTCAGTTGTCTTTAGGAGATAGGCAAGGGGAAGTTGTTTTCTTCTCATTAGAAAGACCCCCAAGCACTTTTGACCAGTCACTGGAAAGACTTCCTCTCTTCTTACTAGACAAGTCCCCAGTTGTCCTTTGTAGCTCCAGGAAAAAGGCTGACACCTTTATCTTCTATGTGTGAAGTCTAAGGTAACTGTTTTGGTTTTCTGGGTTTCAGGGAAAAGTTGAGTCTAAAAAATGAGACTTTTTCTGAGAGTGCTAGGTTGGAGCTTCGAAAAATTTAGAGAATTCTAGGTGGTTGGAGGAACCCAAAGTTTAGTTAGATGAGAAGGGCCTGAAGAGATTTTTTATTTTATTTTATATAATTTTAGAGAGAGAAAGAGAGAGCATGAGCAGGGGAGAGGGGCAAAGAGAGAGGGCCAAGGGAGAGTCTGATGTGCAGCTTGATTCCATGACCCTGGGATCAGGACCTGAGCGGAAATCAAGACGCCAAACAACTGACCCACCCAGCTGCCCTAAGAGATTTTTAACTTAAAGAGAATAAATGCTGGAAAAGTGTTCTTCTTTATAATTTGTCTTATGACCAGCCTAGAATTGTGAATAGAGTAAGTATTCAATGTATTTTTATTAGCCATAATGTAGAACTTCCTTTGAGTAATGAGGTAAGATTTAAAAAGAAAAATGGGGTGGCTGGGTGGCTCAGCCAATTAAGTGTCTGACTTCGGCTCATGATCTCATGGTTCATGGGTTTGAGCCCCACATGTGGTTCTCTGCTGTCAGCACAGAGCCAGGAGACTGTTTCAGATCCTCTGTCTCCCTCTTTCTCTCTCTGCCCCTCTCCCCCACTTGTGCACATTCTCTCTCTCTCTCTCTCTCTCTCTCTCTCTCTCTCAAACAAACATTAAAAATAAATAAATAAATATAAAAACTATTTCTTGGGACACTTGGGTGGCTCAGTCACTTAAGCTTCCAACTCTTGGTTTCAGCTCAGGTCATGATCTCCCGGTTCATGAGTTCGAGCCCTGCATCGGGTTCTGTGCTGCCGGTGCACAGCCTGCTTGGGATTTTCTCTCTCTCTCTCTCTCTCTCTCTCTCTCTCTCTCTCTCTCTCTCCCCCCCCCCCTTCTCTGCCTGTCCCCTGCTTGTACTTTCTCTCAAAATAAATAAATAAATATTAAAAAATAAAATGAGAACAATTTCTCTATTTATTAATATAGCAGTTTTTCATTACATACCATATGTCAGAAATTTTCATCATGGACCTCAAAATGCATATTCCTAGTAAGTGAAAATCACACTTAAATGTAAAGAAAACACAAACAAAATCATATAGACCACATGCTCTAGGAGGATAGAAGGGAAAAGTAAATAGCAATCTTTTCAGCGGATGAAATTGTAAAATAATTCAAAGTGAAAAGTTCATCGGATTTGAAACTACGTGCACTTTACACGGACATAAAAGACAGAGGAAACTTCCAAGATAAAGGGAATAGGACCACCTCACTGTGATGCTCAAGTAAAGGGACAGTTGGGGAAAGGTCTTCGCGTTCATTGAGAAATAAATTAGTTCAATTAAGCAAAGCGTCATGGACCTGAGGCTAAAATGAGGCGAAGAAGCCTGGTAGTGAAAGGATTTCTAAGGTCTGAACCACATTCTGTAGACAATGGGGGTTACTGACAGAATGTAAGCCACTGCTAGAGAAACTGAGATTCTCTACGTATCAGAAAGTAGAAAAGAAGACACACAGAATATGTTGGTTAGGGTAAAAATGGTGGCTACCTTGGATCTCAGCCTGGTGTATTGGAGAGCGATGATGGGATAAGGTTTGAGTGACTCCCCCCTACCTATTGTTTTATTAAAATACATTTGACCTATAACTCTGTGTAAATTTAAGGTGTCCAGCATTTTGATTTGATACATGACGCATTGTGACATGATCGCCATTGTAGTGATAGTGCCTCTATCATGTCATGTAATCATCCTTTTGTTTTGTGGTAGAAATTGTTAAGATCTAGTCTCTTGCCAAGTTCACGATTAGAATACAATATTGCTGTGCATCTTCACTATACTCTGCATTAGATCTCCTTTCTAAAACTGACACTACCAGCACTGTGTTACCTTCATTTTCTCAATCTCTCTCTTCTTCTTCCTCTTCCTTCCTTGTCCCACCTTTCCCTTCTCCCTTCCTCCCTCTCCCTCTCATCTTTCTTTTCTTTTTTATTAACGGTTTTTATTTATTTTTCAGACAGAGACAGACAGTGTGAGTAGGGGAGGGGCAGAGAGAGAGGGAGACACAGAATTCAAAGCAGGTTCCAGGCTCTGAGCTGTCAGCACAGAGCCTGATGCGGAGCTTGAACCCACGAACTGTGAGATCATGACCCGAGCCGAAGTCAGACGCTCAACCGACTGAGCCACCCTGGCGTCCCCTCACTCTCATCTTTCTATCAAGAGAAGGAACCTTTAAAGGAGGGCCCAGCTTTGTGGGTACCATACCTCAGGTACCATACCTTTCTTGGTATAGTCCTGCCTGATGAAATTGTGGTAGTTTTGATCATGCAAATTTGGATTCTTTCTTCAGTACAACTTCTACAAAGACAAAAGCTGCAGACGTGAATACAACAGAGTGTTTGGATGCAGACTATGGAGCCAGTGAAGAAAGGGCATACCAGCCCATCTCTGGCTGGCAGACACATAGAGGCTTGGAACAGTTAATTCAACCTGTTAGGATGGTAGTTTTGATTTACTAAAATGTAAAAAAAAAAAAAATTCACTTGTGGCTAATTCCAGGTGACTTACAAGGGAAACAAAGGTATTGGGTTATGTTCTAGCTGGAAAAAAGATAACTTCATTCTTTGACATTGAAAATAAACTAAAGAAAAGGAACACCTACTCAGACATTTCTACCACTGACTAGGAACATCCCCAGAACCCTAAGGGAAAATGAGCAAATATATCCACCTCCTTCATAGAAGTCATTCTTATTCATGACTCACCTTATTGTAGTCTAAGATCTCCTTCATGAAACTTTTCCTTTCTTTTAGAAACTTACTAAGAATTTCTCAAATTTAAAAAAATATTAAAACATTTTAATAAAATTCAAGACACACTAAACTGTAAAAAAAAAAACATGTTTGTATGTCTAAAAAACATAAACAAAACACCGGCAAGGCTCTGAACATTTGTTGTCTGCTATAAATGCAGCATGAACTAGACCGGGATTTTACATCGCAAGCAGGCTGAGCCATAGTGTTATTTTCCTCTGGGTTTTGATTTGTTTTTATATCTTTGTACTCTTTTATTTTTTTTACTTGTTGCTTTTTTTGAAACTGATTTGAGTCATATATTCTGAGATGACATGGGCCCTTCCAGGCCCTTGGGCATGTCATAGTGGGAAAGGCATACTAGTTTTAGACTCTCTGTCAGTGCTAGAGAACCCGATGCTTTGGTGACACACATGTGAAACTCTGATAGCAAATAAATTCCTGAAACTGGTTGAGATTCTTGGAAAAATAAGCTTAGGAAACTGTTTATACCAAAATGTATATTTTAAAAACTGTCTACCCTGTGATATTCACATCTCCTTTTTTCTCTCTCCCCTTTCCTCTCCTTGGACTCAAAAGAACTCATAGTTATGTACCTCAAACATGTCAATTAGTGTGAATATTATTTGGCTTGTTGGCAGAATATTTGACAAGACATCACGGCATATGAATTCTTCATTTAAATGTCAAATTCAATATAGAAATTGGGAACAAAAATATAATGTAGGAAATTCTTACAAATTAATTAGTGTGATATAACTTAAAGTGGGCCATTACCCAATTGGTCCATTTTACTTTTTAATGCACATTGCATTTTATAATTTTTAATGTTCCATTTTTTATACAATAAGGTTTGAAAAGAGTAGAGTTACCAATAAGACTGGAGAATGGCAAGGTGATTTTAAAATGGGACAAAATTGGGGCGCCTGGGTGGCTCAGTCGGTTGGGCGTCTGACTTCGGCTCAGGTCACGATCTCGCGGTCCGTGAGTTCGAGCCCCGCGTCGGGCTCTGTGCTGACAGCTCAGAGCCTGGAGCCTGCTTCCAATTCTGTGTCTCCCTCTCTCTCTGCCCCTCCCCTGTTCATGCTCTGTCTCTCTCTGTCTCAAAAATAAATAAAAAACGTTAAAAAAAATTTTTTTTAAATGGGACAAAATTGTAAAATAAAGTGAAACAGGCATTGTAAAATACAATGAAAAACAGAACACTGGAGCAAAAGTCTCTATTCTGATGCAGAAAACACTAAGGGGTGAATAAAATTAAATATGTATCTCCAGAATAACAGACCAAAAAAACCCTGGCAACAATATTTTGCAGTTGCATATGGTGAGTTTTCTTTCACAGGGTTCCAAAGATATTTCACATGGACCACTAAACTTAGTGCAGAGTTTTCAGTATCAGAAAAATGAAGATAAATTAGGAAGGGCTCATGAGCAGAAAGACAGATAAGGGCCTGTGGAGTTTACCCATTAGAAAACATAATTGAGTGAAAAATATGGTTTGACTCACCACTAATGTAAGATATAGCCTTTAAGAATGTGATAAATGTGAGTAACCCAGGCCTACGGAATTTAATGAGTATGTTTTAGACACACTGTAGGGTGAACAGTTTTTCCCATCTGAGGGACAGGGGCATTCTAACTAGACACCTGTGTTGTTTCTGTGTATGCCTTTAGGCTTCTGTGAAGGTGAACAGAGACTTTAAGGTTAGATTCTTAGCCTGAAAGGAGAGACAGTCTGTTGAAGAATATAGGCCCCCAGTTGAAGGAGACTCCTGGAGATGCTCAGAGAGCAAGAGACCCCCTATATAAGATGCTCAGAGAGATGCTCAGAGAGCAAGAGACTCCCTATATGAGCATATCCACACTACATGTGGGGTAGCCAAAGGAATCTTTCCAAGAGCATTGTTTTCCAAAGTAGGAATTAGGAAACCTGAGGTTATGTTGCGGTGACCAGAAAGCTGCAATAACTTGTGTCATCCTTTCTAGTATTTTCCTGCAAATCAGTGACTCAGAAGCAAGGCCTTTGCCTTCTAGTCAAGTTATAATTGCCATGGAGACCATGATGAAGGCAGCAGAGACCTTCAAACCTGTAGTAAGGAGAGCCAAGGCCAGTTGGGTCACAAAGAGCCGTGACAGACATGGTTAAATGGGAGTTCCAACCAATGTGGAGGAAATCAGAACCCAGAAGCACAGTGGGTGTGACATCAGAGGGGAGTACATTGATTGTGAGACAGGGCATCTCAGTGGCGTATAGTCCCCCAGCTATTCTAGATTCAGAGGAAATTTGGTAGCAAATTGTGTATCTGTGGTACAAACTGCTTTTCCTCTAGGTGTTGAGTAAGACCAGTGGTAGATAGTCTTATAATGGGTGGCACTAGAATTGCACTTTTGGATATTAGGAGGAATAATGCAAACATGTGAATAAATCAGCAGGTGAGAAATGACACTGTCTGACTTCAGTGGGGGCTGTGTACAAAATCTTGGCTTGGAGCCTCCTATGTCAAAATGCGCCTGAACCAAGCCCTTGTCCTCAAGGAGACAATTTCTTCCAATCTATGGGTTATAAGTGGATAATGACAAAGTCTCCATTACCAGCTATAGGCAATCTAGTTAGGAGAAAGGGGCTGCAGAAGCATGTGCTGGTCGGGAATGGGGTGCCTTCAAGTACATTAGGATTATAGTTATGTTTCATATCTATGGATATATTTTTAAACGTTTAATCTCATTTCATTTACTCAAACTCAGTAGTCATGTTCTTGTGTAAGAAACTAAACAGCAATATTGATTGCTTTTATATGTTCTCACTTATAATTCCACCTCTAGATGCGTGCATGAGTATGTTTGCATATGTGATATAAATAGTGGTCTTTTATACATCTTACTTCAGAAAGTTATCACAGCTTTCACGTTCACTGATAGCTCTAAATTATAGTGTTTGTAAACGTGAGTCTGTCATTATTGTGTTGTAAGTAGTGATAATTTTTATAAGGCTGAATAATATAACTAATTAAAACCTACCTTTTATATAAAAAATAACACCAATATTTATGCAGTGTTTTACCATTTTATATGCACTGATGTTTGCCGATGCACAACCAGGCAGCCTGAAGATGCAGAAATCCTGCTGGGATCTAGTCTCTACTACCTAAGTACGCGCTATGACTTTTCTGCACAAACCAACAAAGAGAAAATATTCTTTTCTTGTAAGTGAAGAAGCTGTTGGACACTCATAGTTAGGAGAAGTTTTTGGAAACTAGTAGCAGGAGAATATAGTGGGAATAAGTGATTTGGGGCATTCTTTTGGAAACCAAAGATAAAGGGGGGGATGGAAGCATGCAGGTGATACACTCTAAATAACTTTTCCCAAAAGCAGAATGAATATATGAAAAGGAATGAAGAGCTAAAGCTCCTCACAGATGTGCCATTCAGCTGATGGAAGTAAAGGATTTTGTTGACTGGTTTGAGGCTTAAAGAATACTTACTGGTTCTTGTACTTTCTGTGGAGGATTTCTCTGGAAAGCATCTTGAAATCTAAAAACATTTTATGAGAAAAATAAGGGAAAATCTCAAGGTTTCCACAATGTGGCTTCAGAGATATTGGCTTATAAATAGTATTTCAGATGGAGTATTTATGAGGTTGAAAATAGATTATTATTATGTTATCCTAATGTATAATGGGAAAAATTGAAAACATTGTAAACTAATATATTTAAAGACAATTCAGCTATTTTAGCTGACCCTAGCAAGGCAATTGCAAGGATAGTTTTAGAGACACCATACTTCTTGCTACACGTTACTTAGGAAGGGTGGTGAGTTATAAGGGAAGATTCATCTTTGGCTGCAAAGAGATTCACTCTTGGCAATGAACCAGCATCTTCGATCAAAGAAAACTAGATCATGCCAAGGAAAAAGAATTGTGTTCCCTAAAGGGCACTGCAACTTTTTCTTCATTGTTTTATTTATTTTACCAACAAAGAAAGATAAAGGAAATATGCTAACATTAGTCAATCTGGGGTGATGGAAACATGGTCATTTATTATATTATTTTCCTCTACTTTTCTATATTTTCGAATTTTTAAACATAAAAATATGTGGTTGATTAAAACAGAATTGTGTTATAAAGAATCTTTTATCTTACATCTTTCCTTAAGGTGCGTGGGTGAATGTAAAAAAAAAAATGACAATGAGCAAGTAACAAAAAAAGTCATAGATAAGGACTTAATGTAACATTTTTAATCATGTTTTCTGCCACTTGAAATGATAGCTACACATTTGCAGTTTCTATTTTTCCTATCTGACCCTTTATACGTATCTTAGCACTTCATAATGAAATTGAGGTGAAGCCAGTGAGCACTCACAGACCATGTCCTGCGTGCTGGGCCATGTGTGACCACTGGGGGTGGGACAGGTGGGAGGCAGCTAGCCTTGTGGGTACAGGTGGGGTGCTGGAACCAGGCTGCCTGCCTTTGAAACCTGGCTGGGCTCCCAACCAGCTGTGGGTGTTGTGAAAGTTACTTTGTGTTTTGTTTCTCAATTTCTCATCTGTGCAATGTGGAAGGAAAAACGGTAGCTCCCTCTTGAATTGTGAAGCTGAAACTGTTGAGAAGAGTTAATCGTTAAGAGTTAATTTAATTGTAAATGTGTTATGACTCATTTAGTACTAAGGAAAAGGCCTGGCTCATAAGAAGCATTCAGTAAATGTCTATCTTATTATCATTAGGAAACAGACACTCCTGTTCTCAGAGACATGCATCTAACATTTCTTATGTTTCACAATCCTGTTTATATAGAAATTCTTTTACATAGAAAACAAATGTACATTCTTTAAATAAACTATAAAATCCCAGGGGAATCCCTCCTAAATCAGCTCCTTGGAGAGACTGAGAGAGCATAGAGGTCAAAAGTGAAAATGGCGGGGGTGTGGAGAGCTCTAGACCATAAAGGAAAGACATTAAAGAACATTAGGAAACACGCTAATTTGATACATGTCATAATGCATTAGCATCATGGACGAGGAAGAGGACGAAGCTCAGGTAATGAATACTAATTAAACATTTACAAGAGTTTTATACTCCTTAGAACAAGCATCCACAAGAAAGAACAGGCCACACTTCTCTTTCATGTTGTTTGGAAGAAAGAAAGGAAAAAATAATGGAGAAGAGAGGAAAGAAATCAAACATCTGAGTTGGTTTTGATTTAAGGGGGCAAAATGAGAAAAAAACAAACAGCATTTAAACAGAATCAGCAGCCACCTCCCTTCCCAGGTCATAGAACGTGCACATGGCAGCATTGCCTTTCCTCTTGGATGCGATCTACCTTGGTATAAATTACTGAATGAATAAATCACATTTTTTTTTAACTTAAAGAGACAATCTAGTCTTGAAATATATCCTGGTCCTTCCATTCATCAGGCTTCTAATGTCCTTCTGTGGACGGCAGAGTCCTCTGCGGGAAAGGTTGGCAACAGAGCAGGAGCGAGAGGTGGGTGTGGGGTGTGTGCGCTGTATACGTGACGACCCTGTAAAGCACAACTCAGCATCTCAGCTCTCAAGAGGGATGCAGCCACAACTGACCAACGTTCAGACTAGATATTCCTGGAATTAGGATTTTCATTTAAAATCTTAGGATTTTAAAGCTTTACTAAAAAAAAAAAAAATTAAACACCACTTTTCCTGATTCTTTTTTTCTTTTATAACTGTCTCTGTGTAACATGACTCAATGCATGTGGTTTTCCAGTTCTGACTCAGGACATCACAAAGAACGTCCATTTGTATCAGTTGTAGACAAACTAGATGCCTTACTGTTTCCTAAATATGCCCAATCCTGTCTTCTATCTGATGCTTTCCCGCTATTAGCAAAGTTATCCCACATTCCTTCCCTGACAGTCTAGATTCCAGCTTGCACAAATGCCATGATCACCTGAAACTTGATGCAATTACTTTCAGATGGAAGCAGCTTTTCTAACTCTAAACCAGCATAGCATTTTTTCTATGTCTCTTATGATGTCTATAAATTTCTATTTTGTGCTGTATTTGCATACAGGTTTTAAGATCATATTATAACCATTCTCATATGAGCGAAATAATGCTTACATGCTGCATGCAGCACAGATCAGTAATCACTGTTTTCATCTGGCATATTTTTTTCCATTCTTCTCCGAGAAAATATGGAAAAAAACTAAGATCTAAAGTGGTTGTACCAACCTAGCTATGCACCAGCAGAGAAAGAAGATGCAGCTTCCACTGTTCCTTTAATGCACCGAGTATATTGTCATTGTTGTTGAATTCCTGCCGATGTGATAGGAAAAGCACAGTTCCTTGAGATTCTGAATTTCCTAAAAAAAAATAAATGTCCTCATTTATTCAGGTTTTGGCTATATCCAGGCAAGAAGCTGAGGGGAGTATTTTTAAAGGTCATATGGTAAGCATAGTAATGTCAAATATGTATGTACCCAAGTGTTATCCTAAGCACTTTATAGATTTTAACTCATTCAATCTTTATGAAAATGCTTTAATGTATATGATAATGTGATCCTGATGTTACAGAATAAGAATCTGAGATATCAAAATTTTAGATAACTTGTTCACAATCTTAGAGCTGCTAAGAGGTCTAGACAGGATTAAAATCCTTTTTTTTTATGTTTATTTATTTTGAGAGAGACAGAGAGAACATCAGCAGCAGAGAGGCAGAGAGAGAGAGGGAGACAGAGAATCCCAAGCAGCTGTCAGCACAGAGCCTGCTGTGGGGCTCAATCTCACGAGCAGTGAGATCATGACCTGAACTGAAATCAAGAGTCGGTCACTTTAACTGACTGAGCCACCCAGGTGCCCCTGAAACCTTCTTTATATATCAGTGCAGAACAGCACCTCTCAACACACTCCCACAATCTATGCTGTTTTGTGGATACTTTTCAAGCAATGACTTCCTGTCACATTTAGTGCACAGGTACGACTTTAAAAAGCCCAAAACGTCAGTGGCAGTTCCTCTCCAGCTTTCTAGAAGAGTTATTTATTTAAAATTTCCTTTGAAGCATTTATCATACAGACATCTATTATTTAGTCTATTAATAAAATAATGTTTGAAAATAATTTGGGTTTGGAATTTCGAAGGTTTTAGCCTTCTTTGGAACCATAATTAGTGTGGTATCTCACACTAGTTTTGTTCACCCTTCACAGAATTAAGCCCAAACATCTTCTAAGGATAGTTATAAGGATGAATTTACTTGTAGTGAATATTATATGCATACTATGGATGAAGTAGTAGACAGCTCAACAACGTTTCAAAGCCAAGATGGCAGGGGTTTTATAGGATCATATTGGAAAATTCCTTTGTTTGTATATGCCTAAACTTGGAGACTTTCTGGTTTTGCTTACTGCTTCTTGGGATAAAAATTATACTGCTATTCTTAACAGATTTGGAAACACATTTTGTTGAATTATTAAATGCATTCAGTAAAAACAAAGGGAATACTGGTAAGATTGGAAGATCTCAGGAGGCTTTCTTCTAATTCTTTCACCCCACCCCTCCCAACATGAAAGGAACAAAAGAAGCATGGTAAGCTGACTCAGAAGAGCTATTCACAAGCCACCATCTGTCTCTGTAATAGTACAACATTCCGTATTTTACCTACTAACTTCTCTGATAAATCATCTTTTCCCTTATAGCATCCCAAGTGTGTCATCTTTTATGACATGTGGGTCAGTCATACTCCTCCTTTGTATTCAAGTACCTCATCTTTTATAACCATAAGCTCCAGGAGTATACTCTTCTCTCTACCCCGTCAGGACATCTTTTCCTGTCTATGTGTCTAGTAGGTGACAGTCTTTTCCTTTAATGTGTTTAGGGAGGGACATGTCTTTTCAGCATGCATTCCATTTGTGACATTTCTACATCCTTGGGGCATCTATACTTAATTTTTTATTTTCAGGACTCAGTACTTTTATTGTGAATGTTGTTTTTAACTTCTGGTTGTCAAAACAAGTTTGCTTGTAATTTTACTGTTATAAGTATCATCAATGAACTTTCATTTCACTTTTACATGCTGAATTTTGTGTTGAGACAGTAGATGCAAATTTAGCTTTGTAGTTTGTGTGGGGGGCTGATGGAAATTGGTGGGGGAAATGGGATATTTCCTTTTCACATTGGGTAGAGATTTTATGTTCCTACCCATGCCAAAGAACTTCCCTACATTACCTTTCAACTCTGCCTCAATATCATTTTCTGGAAAACTACTGTTTAAGTAATCTCATGAGAGAAGAAAAAAGAAGTGTGTGTGTGTGTGTGTGTGTGTGTGTGTGTGTGTGTGTGTGTGTGTGAGTTTATTCAGTGAAGATTAGAAGACAAGGGTGAAAAATTGATTTATGTCTAATATGTGATAAACATGTTAGTAGGTGCTGTCATTTATTAATTCTCATTTAATTGGTCTTTAGTATGTTGCAATAGATAAAATCACAGATTCTGAAGCTGAAGTGCTTGGATTAGTGTCCCAGTTTGACCATTGACCAGCTATATAACCTTGAGGACTTCTCTTAAATTTTCTGTGATCTGATTTCCTTATCTGTAAAATGTGACTATTATCATTTGCAGAAAGTGTGGACTGTAGAGTTTAAACAAGTTAAAATTGAATAGTTACTTTTCAATTTTGGTCCACTCATGCCTGGCATTTATTTTAGAATCTTGAGTTATTATTACTCCTTTAAATGGGTGTGAAATAATAATTCCATCTATTTTTGAAAATTAAATAAATAGTACAGTGGGAGAGGTGGGAGAGTCTTAAGGAATTTGTCTACTATTAAGTACTCAAAGGTGACAGTGATGGAATCACCACCAAAGTCTGCGTTTTAGTTAAGGTATAGGTTTGGCTGCTGTCTATATTATAGAGACCTATAATAATAACGTGCTAAAAGATGACAGACATTTTAGATCTTATATAAAAGTATAATCTTGTATGAGGAACCAGCAAGATTTCAAGGACCCACAATTCTTCTATTTTCTTGTTCTACCATTCTTAAGGTGTCCTTGCAAGCCCTGTCCAAGATGGAAATGGTAAAAAGGGAGGGCATGCCTCTTCCTTTAAGACAGTAGTTTCCAAGATCAGGGTTGACATTAGAATCACTGAGGGGAGGGTTTAACACCTGAGATTTTCACTCAGTTGATCTAAGGTCAAGACATTGTTTTTTTTGTTTGATCGTTTGTTTTTAAACAAATGCTTTACTTGCTTCTTCAGCCCGTTGGCAGGGATTCCTGCTCTAGGGTTATGGAGATAACCAAACACACACACCTGGCACTGGACAGATGAGATTGGCAGCAGTTTAGAAGTTATGTATACTCATAGCCTGAGTGAGATGGATACTACATGGCACATGGGGCCACTTAGGAACAAGAGTGAACAACCAGGGAAGGTAGGGAGCAGGCTCTGTAGTATCAAGAGGACAGTGTATCTCCTGTCCCAGTGAGAGGATGTCATTGTCTGGTTTGAATAATTTTGTGGCTCAGGAGGGTACTGAAACCCACTATTTAGGGATGAGCGGGAACTGTGCCTGCTCAAGAAAGAGTATTATTTAGCTAGGGCACTTTCTCCATGGGGGCAGAATGGGAAGGGGGAGCATGGTTAGACCATTTTAGGCCCTCCCAGTTTCCAGATGTCAAAATAACACATAACGTTGAGCCTTGGTTTTAGACCTTACACCATGACAGTCCATGATGGGTTTTCCAGGTTGGCTGGCAGTCCACAGAAGTACTTATTTATTAAGTTACTTGATTTTTTCTCTTTACTCAGTATGTAACCTTTTACCCACTTGTGCTTTATTTTCAGTGCTACTGTACCCAGAAGCCATACTTCTTTCTTCTTTTTCCTTTTCTGCATGATTAAATGCTACTTTCCTTCCAGGTTCAGCTAACAGGACTTTCTTCCCCTGTGAAATCTTTCCAGGCTACTCCAGGAATTGTGCTTTAAATCCTTCTATCTACGCTTCTTTTGAATTATTTGATAATCACCATCACAGGAAATTGTGTTATTTCTTACACTGTTTTAATTATACAAGTTATTTCATTCCTTTGTAGTATTCCATTTTTCATGTTTATTTTGACTACTTAATTTGATCAGAAATATCTAAAAGATATACACAGTATCTTGTGCTTAGTTTTGTCTCTATGGCACTTTGCATTGGCGTTTCATAGAGTAGGTGAGTATATGCATTTGATATACATATGCAAATACATATCCACAAATACTCACACCCATAACAATTACAGTTAACTGGTATATTTAATGTACACAACTTTTGGGATGTAATTAAAATGAAGTATTATTTTGGTCTCTTGCTCTCCAGTGAAATTGTATTCAGCCATCCATTTTTTCCCTTGCCACTAAATAAAACCGTGGTAGACTTCAGAGCTTTAATGACCAATACTAAATAACAGAAAATCTTAAAATTATTTTTATTCACAGAACATTCTCAAATTTGAAACAAAACAAAACAAAACAAAACTAGAGGGGCACCTGGGTGGCTTAATTGGTTAAGCTTCTAACTCCAGCTCAAGTCATGATCATGCACTGAGTACACAAAGCCTGCTTTGGATTCTGTCTCTCTCTGTCTCTTTCTGCCCCTCTCCCGCTCACATTCTCTCTCTATCTCTCAAAATAAGTAAATAATAAAAAACAATTTTAAAAAGAAAAAAAAAAAACACTAGAGTTTCCTATCCAGTGTATTAACCATCTTCAATTTCCATTTAAGTATGACAGATCTTCCTTGTGGCCCAGTCAGTATTTGCAATAAGCTGGTTACCAACCTGGGGAAAGATGAAGAGCTGACTGGCTTCCTGTTTCTTTTTCTCTGGCTACCAAACCTTTGTCCACCATCATTGTCTCTCATTTCCTATCTCTACTAAAGAAACCAATTTTGAGAACTCTTGCATTTGGGTTAAGACTCTATAGGTCTCTTTCTATACATGTTAGTTGTTTCCTATTTTACTTTACTAAATTTCATGGTAAATTTCCCTTTATAATTTTTTTATTACTTAATTTACTTATGTCTTCATTTCCCCCAAGATATTCTTAGAACTCTGTTTTGAAAGTTTTATTCATTTTCTCAGAAAAGCATGGTCTTTTTTCAGCTTAAAAAGCTTATCTTTCTTCCTTCCCAGTGGATGGTCTAGAAAAGTGATATTTTCTTTCTTCTTTTTATATGTCTAGTCTATCAAATTTTCTCATGATTTTATCATTGGATTTCTCCCATAGCATCTGAAGATCAAAGTGCTTCCTCTTACATATCTAGTGTTTTCTTTTTTATATATACTATATACCTTGCCTTCTTTCTCACATTTTTGCCAATACCATGTGTTCTTGTTTTTTGAATGAGCGCCAGAACTTCTCTGCTCTTTGTTCCTCTGTCTAGGGCCCCTTCTTCACTGTAGGGGGCCAGTTCTTTCTTCCTGGCCATCTTTCCTTTGGCTCCCCACAAGCAGCACCCTTCCCTCCAAGAGGCCATTCTATAGGATCACTAGTATTAGTGTTATGGTTCCACGAGCCAATTCTTCCCTTTGTTTTTCAGCATGGAATTCTCTATTAAGTCTATTCAATTTCAGAAAGTTCTTTTCTATTCTCAGCGTGTAAAACCATCACTTTTTCTTCTACTTGTCCCAAGTTATATGGTCATTTCCCCTTGCTCAGCAGATAAATTGCCATTTCTCTTCTCATGCTAAATAAAATTTATCATCAGTTCTATTATTCATCAATTTTCTATTTCATATTATGTCTATGGTTTGGGACTCTTTGAACTTGAGGCTATCGTACTTACTCTTCTGTGGTTAAGAGTTTCTAAGTATTTCATTTCTTCTGCTGCCTTACAAAACTTCTCTTTTATTTGGCACATCAGGCAGAATGCATTATATTTTTCCATCCAAACAGTCAGTAATCACTTTGTTATTCTCTATTATCTTGGCAGTATATCACTGTTTCTCTTTCCATAACACAGATATTATATTTTAGTGAAGGTAAATCTATATGGATATCATTTTCTCACACACGGTCTTCATGACTTTTGTGTATAATTTTTAGATATCTTAGACCTATTAAAACATAGATGGATTACCATTTTATACAACACTCAAGTTTAACAGGTAATTATTGCATTTTGTTCTTTTTATCTCAGGACACATTAACTTCTGTAATTTAATTTTCTTTTAAAGTCTTCTCTCCATATTATTTTTTCTTTGAATTTTTAGTTCTTCATATCTCCTAGATTATTTTCATTCAATTAGTCTATACTCTACAGATGCAAAAAGAAATATTTTAACATGACTATACATAGCATTTTACAAAATGTTGAGATTAGAAAGATGCAAAGAAATAGTCTTTGCTCTCAAGAAAATCACAATACAGAAGGGAAAGCATATATTTAAGCCAATAGTTAAATTCCAGTGTGATACGCACAGTGACAAAATTATATAAGTGGACAGAAGAGAGAATTATTGACACTGAAGATATCAGAGAATGCTTCACAGAGGGAGGCAGGTGACCCTCAATGGCACTGTTAAAGAAATAGATCATCACACAGACAAGGAGAGAAGAGATTTCTGACAGATGGAATGGCATATGCAAAGTCTTGAGGTAAGGGGCAGCGAGGTCTGTGCTGGCTGCAAAGTAGCATTGACTGGGTAGGTAGGTGTGGGTTGGGGCATTGATGGGGTAGGTAGGTATGGGTGAGCTGTGAGAGATGGGAATAGAAAGGCAGATGTGTGGAGGTCATGAAACTGTCTTCACTATTCACACTCTAGGAGTAGGGTAAACTTTATTTCTGTATGTGGGAAGAAATTATTAAAGGCAAAGAAGCAGGGAAATGATTTAGTCAGATAAGGCTGATTTGGTCACAGCAGAGGATGTACTTGATGGTAGCAACACAGAAGTCAGCAAGGCAAGTTATGAAGCTACTGTGTAGGAGACAAACATGAAGGGGTGGGACAATAGCGATGGTGATGGTGATGGAAAGGAATAGGCTTGTTTCTGACTGGACACGGACCCCAGAAGGAGAAGAGAGTCCAGGACAGTGGCAGATTTCTGGCTCTGAATGAGGTACTAATCAGGCAGGTAACCCTGGCGAAAGAGTAGTACACCTTATTCATTCTTTGTACCGTAAACAGCGTTCTGTTCTGTCAGAAAGCCTGACCTCTTCAACTTCCTGTCATCACTTTCTGTTTTGTAGCTTAATACAGTATTTTCTTTGTAAGAAACACATCCCACTGAGGTAGCCAGGAATCTCAGGACAGCTGCAAGTGGTGGATGCCAGAAGTGCAGTAGCTACAATTTACATCATGCTACAGCTCATAAAGTGACTTCTGGATGTAGATTCCTTATGCAAGGACTGACCCACAGAATCAAAGTTTTGTTGACCTAGGGAGACCCTAATCTGTGATATTTTTGCTTCCAAAGTTGAACAGTGCTATTTTATACTGAGGAATTTTATTGACATTCTAGGTAAATAATTTATGTTTCAGATATTCCTAAGCATGTTGTGAGGGTTAAGTTGCCTATCCCAGCAATATTCCAACAAACCAGTTTGCTGGTGGAACTCATACACAAATGCACCCAAATACTTTTCCACATTAAAAATACTCAAATATAATCTGAAAAAAGGTAGAATATGAGTCACTGTCTCCTGGAAGAGCCCAATAATATTCAGATTTAGTTGGGATGCTCCATGTGTCCACACTCATAGCTCATAATTTTCTCCTTCCTTTTCCCCTCAGTAAATCCCATGGGTATTGTCTCTTCTAGATACTGGAAGTACTTTTACTGATCTGCCAAAGTTCTTGGATGTTTCAAATGTTCTTCTAGTGCATTCCAGGGTTTTGTTTTCAGACTTTCTTTTCTCCTTGGTAGACTTACCCCCATCCCCAAGTTCCCCAAGAACATCCCCAAGAAAGATGGCTATCTTTCTCCTCTTTCCTTTGGTGTGCTCAAAACACTCAGCTGGAATGGAATCCCTACCACACACTTGTCACCAATGCACAAAGTAGATCTGCTTCCTTTTGCTGTATAATTATTATTTCCATTCTTGATATACTTCTTAAGGCTTCACTTGTAACAACACTTCCCTAACAGTGTTTACATCTGTCAGTCAGCATAAAGTACCTCCCTTTCCTCTAGTGGGACTAAAGAATATTTAATTTTCCTTCAGTGTTCCTAAGAGTATCGTTCTTGCTCACAGTACTTATTAGTTGCCTCCATTCCTCCACCTAATCCCACCCCCGCCTCAACCACATACACCTCTGTGGACTCCAGATGCACCTTTTCCCCCTGTATGCTTCATCTGTTCCCAATGTGATCCAGATGCCTTGTATTTCCTTCCAGGGAAAAGCAGGATCTTTATAAGCCATCCCCCGTGAGTCATCTTTCTGTCTTTGTGCCCAAGTTTGTTGTATTTTTCCCCCCTGTGCCACGGTGCATATGGCTCTTCTCCTTCCCAGCACAGACGTATAATACCGTCACCTTCTGTTCTCTTATTCCTGCTCTTCTACGTGCTCCTGGTATACCTTTTCACCTCATGTGCTGCTCGGCTGTGTCATCTTTTCTCATTGCCAGCATCTATTAATATTTCTTGCTTTAGGAGGGCAGGTTGCTTCTCCTGCTTTAGGAGAGCAAGAGATGTTTCTGTTTCTCCTAGTTTAGGTATACCTGACTTTATACTATTGCATACGTGTAGATTTTACTCTCCGGCACTGCAGTGTTTCCCCTGATCTTCCTCGTCCCAGTAGAAATATGTAGTGTTGTGCCTTTCTTTTGAAACAGACTCTAGGGAGGTGCCTGGGTGGCTCAGTCGGTTGAGCATCATGGTCATGATCTCGTGGTCTGTGAGTTTGAGCCCCGCGTCGGGCTCTGTGCTGACAGCTCAGAGCCTGGAGCCCGCTTTGGATTCTGTGCCTCCCTCTCTCTCTGCCCCTCCCCTGCTCAAGCTCTGTCTCTCTCTCTCTGTCAAAAATAAATAAACATTAAAAAAAATTTTTTTTTAATAAAAACAGACAGACTCTGGGTTCATCATTTGCCTTTTCATTTATATTCATTATTACATCAGGTAAACACTTGTTCAGTTTGTTAAGAGCAAGGCCTAGTGTGAGTTCTATGCTCATCAAAATGAAGAAGACCTAGTTAATGTGCTGTTTTGTACAATATAATCTCATTCCTAAGATTTTGGAGAAAGCAAATTTCTTATACAAAATTGTTTTTGTGTCTGTCAGAACACACAAACAGGGTTCTGTATGTCTACAATTTACATAAATTATATAGCTATTCCTCATTATACACGAGTTATTTTCTTTTCTTTTTTATAGAGTTTATTTATTTTGAGAGAGAGAGAGAGAGAGAGAGAGAAAACAGGGGAGGGGCAGAGGGAAAGAGAGACAGAGAATCCCAAGCAGACTCTGTGCAGGTGGCACAGAGCCCAAGGTGGGGCTCAATCTAGTGAACCATGAGATCACGATTTGAGCCAAAACCAAGAGCTGGACTCTTAACCAACTGATCCACCCAGGCACCCCTCTAACTTTTTCTTGAAGGACCTCTATTTCGTAGAGCCAAGTCGTCTTCTCTCCCTGTGTTCCACAATGACCCAGGTTGTCAATTTCATAAATTCAGTTTGCTTACTCATCAGTGTGACACAGCAATGCTGTAGCAATACACACTCTCCTTTGTGTTCCACATATTTACTTGGTCTTCTTGGTGTCTTGCTTAGAATCTTCCCTTAGGTAGCCACAATGTATACATTTCATCCTCTATGGTATGTGTTATTCATCATTGACTCCACAGAAATTATAAAATACAAACTATGTTCATTAACTTTTATCTCCCAGTCAGGTCTTCTGTCTACATGTTCAGTTCATAGTAATTCTCCTTGGGAACATTGTAACTTTTCTCCCCTGGCACAGAAAATATCTCTACAAACAGTGGTCATCGTGGTCTTTTGTGCTGGAAGAGGTATTGTTTTTCTTCTTAAATATTAAGTCTTTAAGGAACCTTGCTCCTGCATCAGTTTCATCCGTTTATGTAGCTTTCAGCTAAGTAAAAACACGAAACACCTAAATTATCCTCTTTCTGTCCAGTGCTTACTTGTCCTTTGTTCCTCAGGGCTTGGGAATTTCAGTGTTCTTCTATTTGAATGCTAAGCTAGTACACTGTTAATTTTTAAAGTATTCATTCATTCTCCAAATATTTATAGTGCACATGTGTGTGCCAGGCAATCTTCTAGGTCCGATAATATGGAAGCGAACATAAACTCCTGCCTTCATAAACCTTACATTTTAAATAGGAAGACAGAAGACAACTGAATGAATAAGCAAAATGCAGTTTACTGTATTAAGAGGCATTCAATGATTGTTGGAAAAACAATACACCAGGGAATTGTGAAAAGAAATGTATATGTGGGTACTGTTGTGTGTATTGCAGGGGGATAGGATTTTGCACTTTTACTAGGCACCTAGAGAAGGTCTCAGTTGGAGGGTGAGGGAGTGAGCCATTGATATCTGAGTGAGGAATATTCCAGGTGACAGGAACAGGAATTTAAAGGCTCTAACCTGGGAGTATGCACTGGTGTCAATGGGATACTGGGAGGAAGTCGCAGTACAGTTAGTGAGGAAGACGGAGGAGGTAAGTAAGGTTAGAGAGAAGATGGGTTCAGGCTGGGCAGGGCCTTGTAGGCATTTTACATTTCATGAAGTCCATACTGGAGGTCTCTTCATAAATGCAAACTTTATTCCTCGTGGACCTCACGACCATTACTGTTCCTGCCTCCCCTCCCCCCCTTTCTAGGGGCTGCTGACTTTTCTCCAATGGGCTAAAGGACTTTCCCCTAAGGGCTCCCTCCCTTCACTTTCTCCTCTCTTCTCCTTTTCCTTTTCCTGTTTCGTCTTTCACAATTGATCTCAACAAATATGGTATCTTATACTTATTTACAAACCTTTTCCTTCTATCTATGATAACCCCAGGGTATCAAGTTTTCTAAGGACATCGCATTTTTTATTCATTCTCAGGTCAAACAAGAACATGCACACTCAAATGTTTGCTGCAGGCATGGCAGGAGTGGAACTTCAGGACCATTTTCTGATTTCCAGCTGTTTCCTTTCTTACTTGGCTTTAGGTGCATGACATAAATCAGACTCTCTCCTTGTGAACTGTCGGTCCATTTCTTCCATTCTTTTTTGAAAGTTTGCTTCCCGGAGAAACACAACTTTTGTTCACTCTTCTCATGAGTTACCCCTGAGACCACCCCAGGCAGCGTATCTTTGCTTGCTTACTGCCTTCACTTTGTCTTTGCTTCTCTTCGGCACCCTCCTCACCTCAGGGACACTACAGATGGTTTACGTCTAACTTTGAGTACACATCCTCAATTGTTGTTTGTTGGTTTTTCTGTTAGCCCTCTAGTGGAGTACAAGGGGGTTGCAGAACCCTCGATTTACAGCTAGAAATGATTCCGTGTAGTACAACATTTCTTGACACATGAAGAGGCAGGGCTTTCCTCTTTGCCGCACATACATAAAGGTGGAGTGCACAGCCGCATAGTTGGGCTGCCATTTGCTTGAGGTGTTATTTCTTCCTCTCTGGAAAAGGAACAGTGATGTGAACTTTTGGGTCACCCTAGGTGCGTTGTTACATTGTCTTTCCCATTTTCTACTTCCTAAATGGTATTCAGAATCCCATTTTCTCTGTGAAAACTTTCTGAATAACCCCAGGCAACCCTTCATTCTTTCTCCCTGCTCTGAGTTATTTTATCCTTCATGGTTGATACTGCTTATTTTGACATTCACCAACAATGTCTAATACGTGCATATTTATTTACACATATATTTATATTTACTTATATTTCTTGTTCCTTCCATTAGGTTGTTAGGTCCTAAGGGCAGAGTAACCCTCTCTCTCTCTCACTCTCTGTCTCTCAAAATATATTCTGGGGCACCTGGGTGGCTCAGTCGGTTAAGCGTCTGACTTCGGCTCAGGTCATGACCTCACAGTCTGTGAGTTCGAGCCCCACGTCGGGCTCTGTGCTGACAGCTCAGAGCCTGGAGCCTGCTTCAGATTCTGTGTCTCCCTCTCTCTCTCTGCCCCTCCCCCACTCGCACTCTGTCTCAGTCTCTCTCTCGAGAATAAGTAAACATTAAAAAAAATCTATTTCTTTCTCCTTTGTATGCACAACACAAAGTGATGATTTTTCTTTTTTTCTAAGTTTATTTATTTTTGAGATAGAGATAGAGAAGATAGATAGAACCAACGGGAGAGAGGCAGAGAGAGGGGGACAGAAGATCCAAAGTGGGTTCCTTACTAACAGCGGAGAGTCTAATGGGGGGTTTGAACTCTTGAACCACAAGATCATATGACCTGAGCTGAAGACTTAACCAATTGAGCCACCCAGATGCCCCAAGCAATGATTTTCTTAAAGTGCTCAATAGTAAATTTTAAAAATGTCCACAGAACATGATCTTTTTATTCAAGTTCTCTATTTATTGCCCTACCATTGGAACTACTGATGTGTCATCTTAACGCCCCATTCCTCATGGACTCCTGTCTCCTAGTTTTTTGGGGAAGGGTATTCATCACTATAGACCCAGGAAAATCAACTTTGATCACTTATTTCATTTTCTGTGTATTTTACTTTTCTTGAAATCTTCCCCATGCAGTTGTTTTTCTTCATAATCAGAGTAAAACAACTTGTTTCTTCATCGTTCTTCCTTTCTCTGAGTTATCTTCTTCTATGCCATGATACACATACAAGGATAGCTTTTGTAGTTCATGTACCTTGATTTTCTGCAAACTTCAACTTAATAATTGCTCCCCCTTAACAAAAAAAGTGGTTCTTATTCAAGAACATTTTACAAATCTAATGCAAAAGTGATATACATTTCTTGTGAACAATTTGAAAAAATTACCCATTAAAATAGTCTGGAATACAATTTCCTGAAGTTAATTATGCGTGTCTGTCTTGTGTGTGTGTGTGTGTGTGTGTGTGTGTGTGTGTGTGTGTGTGTAGTCTACTTCTCTTCATAAATGTATAATATACATCCTGTCTTATTCTTTTTAATTTTTTTTTAATGTTTATTAATTTTTGAGAGAGAGAGAGAGGGAGAGAGAAAATGAATGAGTGGGGGAGGGGCAGAGAGAGAGAGACAGACAGACAGAATCTGAAGCAGGCTCCAGGCTCTGAGCTGTCAGCACAGAGCCCGATGCAGGGCTAGAACTCACGAACCAGGAGACCATGACCTGAGCTGAAGTCGGATGCTTAACCCACTGAATTACCCAGGTGCCCCTACATCCTGTCTCATAAGTCATTTTCCCCATGGCATTAAACTGCCTTCTACTCTAACATATTTACATTGTTTTTCATATTACTAAAACAATGATTATTTATTGGATAAGATATAAATAAGAAAAAGAAAATAAAAATTGCTTATAACCAACTACTCAGGATAAACACTGTTCATGTTTTCATCTATGTAGCATATAGTGAACGGTATTACGTGTCATAATATATTTTCCAATACTAATTTTTAACATATTAGGACAACATGTTAGAACAATATTTTTCCCTATGTATATTGAGTGATTTGTTTGATCAAATTAGATTATTAAATATATTAGTTCCCAATGCTTTTTTCTTACAACTCTGCAATTAGCTTCACTTTAGAAATATTTTGATTTATAGTCCTGTTTTTATTTTTTTAATCTTGATAAATTCCTATCCTAAATTGAACTGCTAGGCTATGATATACGTTGCTAAATTGTCTTCCATATAACATGCATCCATTTACATGTGAATTGGGGTTAGAGTATATGTGAGTGCTCATTTACATGATATCTTGATATTACAGTTTTACCATGATTTTGTTTTAGTTTTTCTTTTCCTTTTTTTCTTTTCTAAATTAAAAGGCATAATGAGCTATCATATTATTTTGTAACTTTATATTTCCTGAAATAATAATGAAATATAAAAATTTTAAAAGGGTAGTGGGCTTTTATATTTCTTCTTTTTGGGGACTGCTTATTCTCATTGATTAGGATATTTTTTTCTTATTTATTTTGGAGTAATCTCTTTATAGCAAAGTTGGTAACTGTCATATAGGTTGTAAATGGTCTTCCTGGTTTATTTTAAATTTACCTTTTACATTTCTCATAGTGATTTCTGATATGTACATACTTTAGCTAATTTACAGATTTATTTTGATATGTGTATTCAGGAAGGCTATTCTATACTTCAGACTCGGTAAACATTCACTTTTTTTTTTTTTTTTTTTAATTGCAGTGAATTGGGTATATGATGTGAGGTAAGCAAGGTTTTCCTTTTCTTGAAATGATACAAACTGCATTTTCTACTATTATTCCTATTATTCTATATATTATTCTTCACAGATTTGAAATTTATTTTGTAAAATACATGCACGAAATAATTCTTTCAGGTTTACAGCCAGGTCTTACAGCCTCACTCTTTTTTCTCTTTGTCTATTTATTTATTTTGCTTATATAATGTAATTCACCTTTCTTCATTTGATTCCTGGGTAAGTTCATTTTTCCAGAATCAAGATGTTGGTGTGTTACGCTTTCAGCATCTGTGTAGGAAAATCCTCCCTTCCCTGCCCTCCCGCCCCACCCTCGCCATCCCATCCTTAAATTACAGAAGGCCATTGTCCCATCTCACTTTTGCCCATCTCCTGACTTTCTACCATGGTAATCTAGTAAAGACCTCCGAGTTCTGTGTGACTTTATTATTTCACCTCCCATCCCTTCCTTTCCCCCCACAATGCCAAACAATTGTTCATGAATTCATTTTGCACCAACTGCATCACTTACCCACACTCTTTGTAAACCCCCGAAACCATTATTTTGGCTTCCGGCAAATCACAACTTACTCTTGCGCTGTGTGGCCGAGTACCTGGCCGCTTAGTCCCTTGCCCGGCGTCTTCGAGTCCCGCGCGCTCGGCTCGTCCAGCGACTCCTGCGTGTTCCGGTTCCTGCCGTGTTCCGATTCCGTGTCGTGCAGTCTCTTCCAGTTCCGCGTGCGCTGTGTGCTGTCGCGTGTATCTTCGTGGTAACGGGGCGTTCTCATTTGGGGCAGTACAAGGGTTGTACTTTTCCCTGCAGCTGAGTTATTCCCTTTGTGCCTCACCTATTTTTAAGTCTTTTAATGTACTCCAAGGTTATCTTTAAAGCCCTTTCTGTATCTCAGCTCCTTCACATTCCTTCCACCTCCACCCGGTGTACGTCAATCGTGTTCTTGTTCTTCGGGCCCAGGTCGTTCACCGGATTTACGGCAGCTACTTTTTGTCTCTCTTCAGGTGAGTCTGCTTTTGTTCTTCACACTCTTCTAAGGATGTTTTTGCTTTTTTATCCAGGTGTCCTTATTTTCTGTCTCACCTTTTGATAAATGATTTGTTTTCACCTTTACTTTTTTTTTTTCTCGCTTAGTTTTTCTCCGTATTGTGAAGTCTCTTGCATTTCACATAGCGATTTTCTTTTTATCCAGTCTTGTCACCTTTGTGTCTGAAGAGCATTATGTCTTGTTTAATCTTTCATGTTATTGCAGCTGAGCTAAATCACCTTTGCTTTTCATAAATGATCCATTCTCCCTTTTAAACCACAGTAAGTACTTTTATATATATTTACTTTTTAAAGTGATGGTCCATCTGATTTTTTTTTTGTACCTAATATTCTTTTATTTTGCTTCAACTTGTTTTATAAGTCTGTCACTCTCCGCATTCCTCAATTACTTGTGGATTCTGTATTTTTCTCTTTTAAATTCTGAAAACATACTGGCTTTCTAATAGATTCAGAGTGTATTATTTTTTTACTCCTTAAATCCTAAATTGCTTTATTAATTAAAAATAATTTATTCAAATGGAGACTTACAGAATACCTATTTATTTATCCACATGCCGAGAACAAAGAGGGATACACAAGAAGTGTTGGGGGAATATTAATCTGGTCTATATGAGCCAGGGAAGACTTTAGAGAGGGTAAGAATTTGAGCAAGATTTAAAGGATTGATAGGTTTTGGGTGGTTTAACAAGAGGAAAGGTTGCCAAACACCACAATTTTTCTTTTATGGTTTAGACAACAATTCACAGTTTTGGAGACAGACCAAACTAAAGTGATTCAAAGACAGTCAGGCACTAACAATCACCAGCATATCAGTTCCATTTATTTTCAGTGAGAAGATAGAGAAAAAGGATACAGGAAAAAATGAACTGAAAAATGACCTTTAAAACCATTAACATGAGGGTAATCCCTTTAAAGGATTACAGCCATATGTCTCAGGTGGTTAGAGAGCTACAACCTTTCTCTTGTCACCACTTTTCTTACTTTCTGAATCCTTGTTGCCTTGTTTCCCCTTTTTATCTATTATGCTACATTCATCATCGACCAATCTGTAAATCAATGAATACTGTTCAGAAAAATGCCATGTGCTGTGGGAGATAGAAAAAGGACTGCTTTCAAGGAGCTTTTAGTCTCATACAGAAGCAAATAATTAAACTTAACAATTTTGAATAAGTTTAGAACATAAAATGAAATGATAAAATATTGATGAAGCTGTAAGGCTGTATGAATTCAGAAAATACAAAAAAAAAAACCACACCAAAATTCAGAAAATAACTGGTGGTGGAATTAATCAACAAAGTTGTTATGTAGATACAAAAATGTAGCTGGACCTTGAGAGGTATAGGTAAGTAGAACAGAGCAGGAGAAAATTCTAAGGATATTAATATCTAAAGATAATTACATATCTTAGCTCATGAAGTCAGTGATGAGCATGACATATACATCCTTTAACTTGTTAATTTATCTAACCATCAAATAATGAGCATGTTTTACATGCCCAGTTTTCTTTTCAGCTCTGAAATGTGATATAGTGATGAATAAGATAGACAATGTCTTTGCACAAATGAGGTTTAGATGCTCTGGAGAGGCTCTACTCAATAAAGAAAAGAACAAGTGAGCAGAGAAGCTGATATTCATTCAATAGCAGAAGTGCTATGAAGAACTTAAATAGAATAATGTGATAGGGGGAGAGTGAGGAAGGAATATAATTAGTTGGGTAATCGGGAGCTGCCTCCAAATGATGAGAACACAGCCACATGAAAATGTAGACAACATATTCCAGAGAGTGGGAGAAACACTTAGATAGAGCTTAAGGCATGAATGTGATTGGATTTGTTGTAAGAATGGAAAGAGTCATGGTTGAGGTAGAAGGTGGTAGGAAATAAGATATGAGAGGTAGATGTGCACAGACCATACAGGGCTATTCTGGCCATGAAAAGTGTCTTTGGTCATTGAATGCACCCCTTTGTGAATTGTTTGTTCAAACTTATGCCCATTGTTTTTGATAAGTGTGGTTTTCTTTTTTTTAAATTATTTAAAAGTTTATTTTATTATTTATTGAGAGAGAGAGAGAGAGAGAGAGCGCGCAAGAGAGGGGCAGAGAGGGAGAGAGAGAATCCTAAACAGGCTCTGTGTCATCAGAATGGAGCCCCACATGGGGCTTGAACCCACAAACCTTGAGAGCATGACCTGAACTGAAATCAAGAGTCAGATACTTAACTGACTGAGCCATACAGGCACCCATTGTTTTCTTATTATTATCCTGCTTGAAGTTTATATAACTTCTTAAATTTTAGGCTGGATAGATGCCTTTTATCAGTTTTATAAAAATCTTCAAGCAAAACATCTTTTTTAAAAAAACATTTACTTATTTTGAGAGACAGAGAGAAATAGAATGTAAGCTGGGGAGGGGCAGAGAGAGAGGGAAACAGAGAATCCCAACCAGGCTCCACGCTGTCAGCACAGAGCCCGATGTGGAGCTTGAACTCATGAACCCTGATATCATAACCTGAGCCAAAATCAAGAGTTGGACGCTTAATTGAGTGAGCCAAACAGGCACCCCCAAATTATCTTTTAATATTGCTTTTGTCTAAATCTTTCCTCTTCTTCTGGACCTCCCATTACATATGTGTTAGGCCTCAGCACCCTGTTCATATGCTTCTTAAATCATTTCCTATGTTTTGTACCCTCTTATTTCTTTGTGCTTTGATCTGTTTCTATCAAATTTTTTATCTAGTTGACTAGCTCTAATTCTTTCTGCTGTTTTATTTATTGAGGATTTTTTTAGGTGTGTAATTTCTATTTGATATTAAATAGTTGTTTTAAAGTCTCTTTGCTTGAATGTATTATATGGTTATTTTAAAGTCCTTGTCTGTCTACTTCAATATCTGGACTACTTGTGGGTCTACATATATATGGTCTGTTTATTTTTTTAATTCATGATCATAATCCTACTTCTTGGTATGCTTGGTTTTTGTAAATTAAATGATGGATATGGTATATTGACAATTTTAGAATCTTCAGGAAACTCTGTTTTGGCCTGGAGAGGATTTGATTGTTTTCTGTCAGGGAAATAGAAGACAGACAGATCATGTTTAGTGAAGTCAAATCCCTTTTGAGTTTGCCTTATTCTTAGAGTTCAGTTTACTATAGGTCTTAACTGACCTGAGATGTCTATCATGGGATGTCTATCGTGGCCCTTGTTCATTAATGACTCTTGAACTCTATATCCAGTACGAGGAAATTGCTGATGTTTCTGTTTGGCTTTTTGACTTCTTAAAGTTGCTTTCTATTTTGTTGGTTGGGAGAAAGATCTGGACTATGGGTATAGATTTTGAATCATTGACATAGATATGTTAACTGAGGGTTGCCTGGGTGGCTCAGTCAGTTAAGCATCTGACTTCAGCCTAGGTCATGATCTCGTTGTTCTTGAGTTTGAGCCCCACATCAGGCTCTGTGCTGATAGCTCAGATCCTGGAGCCTCTTTTGAATTCCGTGTCTCCCTTTTTCTCTGCCCCTTCCCCACTCCTGCTCTGTCTCTCTATCAAAAAAAAAAAAAAAAAAAAAAAAAAACAAAAAACAAAAAACAAAAAAGGTTAAGTGAAAGCATGCAGAAAGAGAAGAGTGTTTTTGGACAAATGTGGAAAGATTAAGATGGAAAAGTAAAGAGAGACAGAACTTTGAGGAACACCAACAATGCACACATGACTACTGTAGGACTAAGAAGCAAAATACAGTAAGAAGAGGTAAGAGGAGAAGCCAAGAGTGGAGTTTAGTGGAAGCCAAAGACAGAATTTCATGAAAATGTTCTCAAGTTTCCAAAGACTGAGATATCCAAGAGCCTGGGAACTGTGAAGGGTAAACAAACAAAAGAACTGTGGAGGGTTTATTCACTCTGTTTTGCCAGCTAACAAGTAAGTCTACCACAATTTCAAGGTACTGATAGAAGCCATGAGACTCTTGAGTCAGAATACAAAGGACTATATTGTCTGTGACTGAAAAGACGCCATGAACTTTGCATTTGCATCTGCTCTCATGTCTTCCAAGTTCCGCGAGGCAGTGAAGAGTGGGCCCAGGTGATGCTGCACACACCGTGAGTGTACATGACAGATATGGATCTTGACCCCAATCTTTTAACATGTACCATGAGCAAAATTACCCAAATTTTCCTGGGAGGGAGATATTATCTCCACTATACTGGGTAGCAAATAACATGCTTACTTCTAAGAAGACACGGTATATAGAAATCTTTGAAAAGATATTCCACAACCAAAAGCTATCAGTGTCTCTGTTCTCAAGATGTGCAAAAATATGAGAAATTCCTAGAACACTGTCTCCTATAAAAGGGAGAGACAAAAATAGTTACCAACAAAACTAATATTTATTTATGTATCTTGTGCTATTATTTATCTCATTTACTTATGAAAACAACTCTTAGGTACTTTCCCTTTTTGTCTTCGTTTTACATATAAAAGTAGATACTGATGAACTTGTCCTAAGTCCCATAGCTAGCAAGTGGCAAAGCCGTATCAACTTGAATACTCTTTGAAGTCCTACTGTGTCCTGACACACGGTCTATGCAAAAAGGGTGTAAACCACATTCATTGGCTATAGTAACATCATGGTCACTGGTGACTTCACTGAATGTCATTTCAGTGGAGTTCCAGGGACAGAATACAGATTAGAGCAAATTGCAGAGTGATTGGGGGCAGGTATAAATGGAGGTAATGTACACAAAAACTTATTTGAGATGTTTGATTGCAAAGAGAGTAGAAACAAAGGACTCAAGAAAGGATTTTTTTTTTTTTTTTTTTTTAAATTCTGAGAGTTGTTTGCTTGGCTATGCAGGGGAAGGAATTTAAAAAGGAAAAATATAACATGGGAGATGGAAGGGGCATTGACAATATTTCAAGAAAGAAGGTCAAAGAAGATGAAGTCCAGTGTGACACATGGAGAGATAGGAGAGCCAGCTCCTCTTCCATTAGAACAAGAGGATTTTGCAGCTGTGCTGAGGTTGAAGTACCTATTTGATGGCTTCTCTTTGATCTGTGAGGTGGAAGGTAAGGTCATCTGCTGAGTTTAAAATACAGGTGACTGAAGAAAGCGGTTTGATTTTGAGAATGGAGTAGCCCTCTGTGAAGAACAGGAGAGAGAGTCTACAAGGAGTAGCATGTGAGTTTCTTTAGTGGTACTCAGGTGCTGTGCTGCGGAGATGGACAGACTGGGCAGCTGGGTGGATCATGGTTGAGATTTGCCAGGACAAGGGAAATAGGGGAAATGAGGATACTGGGGAAAAAAAAAGTGTGATTGATGTGGTGGGCCATGAAACCTAAGCTGGACAGGAAAAGAAGTGAGGTCAGTGGGAAATTGAGAAAGCAGGAGAAATAAGGAGAAGGCAGAGGGGTGGCCAGTGAACTTAAAATCCTCATAAGTAAGCATTATATGGTAAAGTAATTGAGTGAATAAGCTGGAATAAATAGAGTGTTGGAGTTCTGTTTTTTAAAATGAAGTTTTGCTTGGGGCGCCTGGATGGCTCAGTTCACGATCTCATGGTTTGTGAGTTCGAGACCCGCATGGGCTGGCTGCCGTCAGTGTGGAGCCTGCTTTGGATCCTCTGTCCTCCTTTCTCTCTGCCCCTCCCCCCCCCCAAAATTAAATAAACATTAAAAAATGAAGTTATGTTTCATTTGCCATCAAAAACCATAACCTCTGCTTTTTTCCACCCTGTCAAGAATTTTATGATCATAGACAGGAAAACTTGAGAATTAAGACCATGAACCTTTTTTTTTTTTCACTGATCAGATGTTGAAGTGGGCAGTTTCTATGGCAGACACAGATAAAATACTTTGTGATGTTGCCAGGAAGAAAGACTCAGCCAGGACAGAGCACCTAAATTATAGGAAGCTCTCTGTCAGAGGAAATAAGGTGTCCAGGGCAAAGAAAATGTACGTTCTCACATTGTTAAAGCACTAGTGTTACACAGCTATGAAACACACCTGGCACGAGACGTGGGTATGGTGAAGAGCAACCCAGTGAACGTGGGGGTGCAGATATCTTTTCACGGTTCGATTTTGTTTCCTCATGTATATACTCAGAAGTAAAATTGTCAGGTCGTGCTGTAGTTGTATTTTAATTTTTGAATAATTTTGATTTCCATAATGTTTACCAATTTATATTCTGACCAACAGTGCACTGGGTTCCTTTTTCTCCATATCCTCACCAGAATTTGTTACTGCTTTTTTAAAATTTATTTTTATGTTTTTGTTTGTTTTATAATAGCCATTCTAACAGGCATGAGGTGATGTCTCACTGGGGGAAGTGGTCAAAGGGTACAAACTTTCAGTTACAAGATGAGTAAGTTCTGGGGATCTAGTGGTGACTATAGTTAATAGCATTATACCATGTATGTAAATGTTACTGAGATCAGATCTTAAAAATTTCACCACACAAAAAAAATTGCAATTATGTGAGGTGGTGGATATGTTAACCAGCCTTGCTGTGGTAAGCATTTTGTAATGTATACATATATCAAATCATTACATTGTATACATGAAACTTACACAATGTTACACAATGTTGTGTGTTAATTATATCTCAAACAGCTGGGAAAAAATGAAGCACATCTGTTCTCAGCATCACCCTGATATCTAATGTTGATACTGGTAGTTCTGATAGAAGTGAGGTTTGTTTTCATTTGCCCTTCACCTCTCCTTCTGTGTTTTACCCCCAGTTCTTGATAACCTTTCTCTTCTTAGGTATCCAGGGCACCTGAACTCCAACCCATGGCTGCATTAGCTGCAACACAACTGGCGGGGGTGGGGGGCGGGCGGTAATTTTCAGACTTTGCAGCATGTGATTATATGGTGAAAACTTCCTCTTGAAATTTACTCTTTTCTTGTAATTTCTTTCACTTGTTACAGTTTTTCTCCATTTTAAACAGTCCTTTCCACCTCCTGAATGACCTTCTCTTTCTCCTTCTCTTTCTCTTATGTATTGATGTGCTCAAAGTCTTGATTATTACCTTTACAGAAGACATCGCTAATTGCTTATCAATGTCTATTATATTCTTGTATGCTAGTTGCATGTCAGTTTTTCTTTTCCTCTTAGTAGAAAACCCTGGTTTTAATCGAATTCATTGTTCAACAGCTTAAAAAGCATTTGTTCTAGTCTCTCAGGCTGCAGGATGGGATCACGTGACTGGAGTGTCCAATCATCCCAGTCTGCCTGGGACTGCCGGGTTTTCTGTTTTGGGAGACATTCAATAATTAGACTGGGAAAATCACAGGCAAACCTGGGTTAACTGGTCATCTCACATCTGACTTGTTTCTAGTCAATAGTATGTGAAGGAAATGTCATGTGGGATATAGCTTTCTCTTTAAAAGACAATGGGCCAGCTCTCTTTCTCTTTCTGCCTGATGAGATTATTAGTGCTCCAAAAACCATCTTGGAATTTGATTAGGCCTTCAGGAAGTAGAGCAGAAAACTTAGGTGCTTGAATTCCTGATGATGCTGTGGAGTCACCCACTTATTATACTGCTTCAAATACTCTAGATTTTTTTTTTTTTTTTTTTTGTGAACATAATTGCAGGTATATGGCCCCCTTCCCTCCCCTTCCCTTCCCTTCCCTTCCCTTCCCTTCCCTTCCCTTCCCTTCCCTTCCCTTCTTTCCTTTTCTTTCCCTTTCTTTCCCTTCCCCTCCCCTCCTCTCCTCTTCCCTTCTTCTGTATTTCTAAGGCAGAAAGATAACATCTTTCACTTTATTGGCATAATATCATTGTTTGGTCTTACCTGGAGTTCTAGATCCATGTGGGTAGCTTTATTGGCCAGCTCTATTTAGATGATCTACGTGCCAAATCAAAACTTATCATCATCTTGTGAAAGTACGCTTCTCCACTGCATTCCTTATCACGGTACATAGACAGATCTTCATGTTGTACTAGACAAAAGTCAGGTAGTCATTCTTGAATTTCTCTCACATCCAGTTGATGGCCAGGCTCTTTTAATTACATATCTAGAGTCTGACCTTTCTACTCCAACCAAATGTGTGTTGGTTTAGGTCCTCATTATGTTTTTCCTGGGTCATTAAACTGTCTCAAATATTTATAAAATACTACACTCTATTGATAGTTATGCTAGAGTTATCTTTTTAGAATGCAACTCTGACTCTGTGCCTCCCCAGTATTAAAACCCTCGCTATTGCCTTCAAGAAGTAATATTAAGTTAATGGTTAAGTCTATAATGTGTGTCGGAGCCAGCCTGCCCTACCTCTGCCACATCCTATTGTGCCTTTTATTACATGCGTGTGCCAGTGTTTACTTGTACGAGATAGACACACTGATCTAAATATGCCAGATGTGCCCTTACTGCAGGGCCATTGCACATGCAACTTCTTTTACCTGGAACATCCTTCTCTCAACTGTGATCAAATGCTGAAAGAGAGGTTCCCAAATTTTCTTGGTTCATGACGTCTTTAGTGCCTCGGTAATATTTACTTAGCACCCACTGATGTCAATACATATTTATTTCCCAACAACTCAGCGACCATTTTAAGAAGTATTACACTTAAAGTGAAAGAAGAAAATGTTATATTTCTTTCTTAACCATGGTTACTTATTAGTGGGATGTGTGCATCTGTTGGGTACTGCACAATATCTCAAGTCTTACAATTGGATTGGATCTTGCCACCTTCATTTCTTATTCTACATTGATTTTTGCATGTCAGTAGTTTTTTTCATCCAGAAACTGCAGCTCTACAAAGACTCATCATTAAAAGGAATAGAGTTTGATCTAATGTTAAAATTGTGAACTATTTTGAGGTGCTATTTCATGTGCTATCTGACATTCTTGTGTTTCCTTAGAAATTTAGAAACATTCTGTGGGTCTCCAGTGGATTTACTATAGTACCCCAGGTATAGTACAGTGTAGGGGTATAGTACCCCAGTACTTTGGCCCATAGTTTGGGAACATGATGCTGAAAGACTGGCATTGAAAATAGTACCACAGGAGTTGATTTTTTTTTTTTTTTACTTTTAAATTTATTCATTTGTTTTTATTTAGAGAGAGAGAATCTTAGGCAGGTTTCACATCCAGCCCAGAGCCTGATGTGGGGCTTGATCCCAAGAACTTGGGATCATGACCTAAGCTAAAATCAAGACTAGGACACTGAACTTATTGAGCCACCCAGGCACCCCATCACTGAGTTTATTCTTTCACTTAAAAATGTAGCAGTTGTTCTGCTCAAGAAGTCGTAATTGTTAAGTCACTACGAACTCAGAGTCGGTAAGTCTAACATTTTAATTTTAGATTTCACTTTAAGAATTTCTGCATTAAATGGTATTTGAATTTAAACTATGGGCTGGATATATCAGATGAGTGAGGAAGGCTAAAAACTAAAAAAATAAGCAATGGGGAGTTTTCCTTATCTAGCTCTAGCGAGGCAGTGGACATTGAAGTGTAAGGCCCAGATTGCCCCTTCAGGTTAGAAGCCTTCATTCACCAGCTGTCGGTAGTACTGATGGCTGCTAGATCCTGGGAATTACATTTGGTCAAAATGAGCTGCCTTGCGTAAGGTCATGGGGTCTCCGTGTGGTCAGCCCACATCTGATGACTGCGCAGTGAAATGGTGCAAAGGTCCAGGTCCCTTGCCTAATTTTGGGACACCTCTGAGGATCCATCTTTGCTCTGGAACTGTCGAAGGGATAGACTTATACTTCTGTTGAATTGCATCATAGTTCAATCTTTCCCCTCTACCTAATCTTCCTTCTCTGGTTTGCCCAGGAGTTTTGGTAACACGAGTGCTATCTGACAAACTTGCTTCATACAAATCTCCATTTTAGGAAGAAACCAGAGGACTTGACCTAACAAGATGTTACAATGATCACATAAAATGTCTCTTAAGCAAGGTATTATCTTTACTTACGAATATACACTTTTGAAGTACTGTGGATTTGTTAACTTCTTTGAATTTATACTGTTTTATCACTGTCATTATATTGTATTAAATACAAAGCCCTAGGAACAATAGATTGAGCTATATCTTTTTTCACCAATAAATTTTCAAAAATTTTTCTTCTTCATATTATGATAAAGCAAAAACAGGGGAGGGAGGGAGAGAGGGAAGGAAGGAGGGAGAGAGGGAGAAAGAGAGGAAAAGAGGGAAAGACGGAGAGTTATATTTAGAATCTGGGATGCCTCCTTTTCCCATTAAAAATTAATACATAAATTCTAAGAGTTGGGGAAATTTTGTACCATTGGAAATGCAAATTAGTATATATAATCTTTTTTAGCATTTAAAAATAATAAAATTCTTAATTATTTCCAGTGAACAAATTGTCTCCAATCGATTTTGTTAGATACAACCACATGCATAAAAGTACAACAGGATTTTATCTCATTTTATTGCTTCTCCAAAGACATGAAACAACGACCTTATTAAATTTGTGCAACTCAGAGTCTTCTCAGAAGTTGAATAAATATATATTCAGAATTTTTTAATATATTGATTAAAAAATATTACATTGTCAAGGGAACAGTAAGAGCAAAGGCCTCACAATGTCACAGTGGAAAAATAGTGTCACATTAGTAAAATGGCCGATAGAAATCTCGAGAGTGGCCCACACCCGGGAAAGGCAGAGGGCTCGAGTCCATCCAGCCTTAGAACTGAGTAAGTTTGGCCTAGCAGCCCCGGTAGGTAGTGAAGCATCACCTGGGAACACTGCAGAGATGCTGGGTGATTGTTGCAATGAGGTCCGGCACACACAACACAGCAGTCATGGAGTCAGTACTCTTCTCTGAATTGGCCTTTTTGGATACGTGCCTGTTAGGAGCGGAATGGTTAAGAAGATTCTGGATCCACAAAATCTATTTCTAAACTATATCTTTGCTGTTTATTTCATTTTTTTGAGTTATTGTGGGAGAAATGAAAGAAGTTTCTTGATTCATTCCTTCAAGGTTAAAATCACTTTACAAATGGACAATTTAACTGTTTTAATTTTATTTTCATTTGGGTCAATTTTAGAATGATGCCTTACAAGACAGTAGTTGAGAACAACGGTTAATGAAAAAAAGTCAAATTCATGACTCCTTTTGGCCAACAGATGGCGCACATGTACCACTTAGGCAGCTGGGAAGAGAAAAAACATCTTTCAAAGAATCTGATGGTATGAAACCTCCAAGGCTGTGGAATAATGACAATGTACTTGAATTTTACCATATTGCATTTGAAATGTAAACAACTTAATTTAAAAGATATGCTTTTTTTTTTGAAAATGTATTATTAAACAGCAGCCATCCACAAGAGAGCTAACAAATCAAATTAAAACACTTGTGAAAAATGCAGGATCCTGCAACCATTTTACTGTCTTCCATTCCAACAACAGAGCTGGAAGGGAAGTATGAGAGTGGCAGAAAAAAGGAAATAGTGAAATAATATGTTAAAGGCATATATGCTAGTTTGAAAATCAGAAATTCATTGTTTTGTTATGTAAAAATGAGCACCGGGCTTTCTATGTCTATGTAAGACATGTGGTTTAGCATTACCCGTAACATTTATTGAACATCTACTGTATACCTGGTATTGTGATACGTGTTTTACATTCAGGATGTACATTCATCCTCAAAACAGCTTTGAGTAGGTGTAACTCTTATCAAATGCATCTTGCACAGGGGGAGAGTGAAGCTTGTGTAGAGATGGCAAACATTTGGAGCCAACATTTGAACCTAATCCGTCTAATTTCAAAATTCGTAGTCTTAACCACTATGCTGTAACAGCCCTATAACTATGTTGCCTACAATTTGAATCCATATTTATAAAATGTATTATTTAAACTTCCCCAGATTACTGTTACTCTTTTGAGCAATTATTTTTCATAAGCATATTTTTAAAATGTCTATTTATTTTTAAGAGAGGGAGAGAGACAGAGAATCTGAAGCAAGCTCCAGGCCCTGAGCTGTCAGTAGAGAGCCCAATGTGGGGCTTGAACTCATGAACCGTAAGGTCATGACCTGAGCCAAAGCCGAACACTTAACCAAGGGAGCCACCCAGGCGCCCCTCGTAAGCACATTTGAAAGTGTTAGGCATATGTTCTGGAGTCCTATGTATTTGGACAGAATGCCAACAATGCTACTCACTAGATTTTCTTCATCTAGAAAATCAGTGCAATACTGGTGAGTTTAAAGGCTGTTGTGAAAAACAGAAGCACGTACAGTGTACAGTGCTTATATTTAGTACATACCCATTATGTGGCAGTAATTATTTTCAGAAGATATCTAAAAAAATCTGATTTCCTTCTATAGGCAAACTCTAAGTCAGCAGGGAGGAAAGAAAGACCTGTGGAAAAAAATGACTAAGGCAACATCCTTTGAGTAAAATTAGAACATGTATTTCTAGTACAGGTCTGTTAACTCTGAAATAGTCATTAAATAGATAGCGACAGAATTGTTCATATGAAGATTAGTTTTTAAGTTGCAAAATAATTCCTTACTAAGAGATTCCTAAAATGATACATTTTGAAATTGTAATTTGTTTTAATGCATTCATAATGTGATACAATTGACATGTTTTGGGAAGTAAATTACATAAAGTGAGATGAAAGTTAAGTGATTATTCCAGATCATCAAATCCTAGTACTTTTATTACCGAATCAAGATTATGCAAAATTTTATGCTATTAATTATCTTGCATATTTCTTTTACCCATAAAGTTCTAGATTAGTTTATTTCCTGGGGAAAACCCTGTGATGAATCATATGTGAATCAAAATTTTACTGAATTTAAACCATTTTCTTGGAAATAATAAGTGTACAACAAATTTAGTAAGCAAGGGCTACACATACGATTAAGGTAGTCAGGTTTGTTTGTATGGTTTGTGTTCTGACTAATTATAGCTATTTCCATTGTGATTTTTTTCAACTCTAATTCTCGGTATAATTTAAATCTGAGAGTTCCCCAAAGTCGGAACATAAATGTATGTTTAAAAAATCCTCAGTCCCTTGATGAATTTATTTTAACACATCACCTCCTGCATTTCATTACACGGATTAGTCTTTAAAAATGGAGAACAGCTGGCCTTAGCCTGCTGTACAACATTCTCCCATATTCTTCTCCAGGCTAAATAACCCCAATTCCCTCAGCCTCTCGTCCTAAATCCTATTTTTGAACATTTAAATCACTCTGCTGATCAACCTGGCCCTCTTCAAATTTACTCACCTCTCTGTTATGCTAAGCAGTCATAATTCATTAACCAGTTTTCAATCAGTAATAAAGCAGCTGCCACTCACTGTGTTCCCTGCCGTGTAAGAAAGGGCACACAGAGTGGAACAGCCACTGACACCAAAGATGGAGTTGTTTCCAACCACTCTTTGGACCCACACGTTGGTTTATATTCATATCTACCCAAGTAAAGGTTTACATATCCTGCACCATGTGCCAAGCCTGTGCTTCCCCTTCATCAGACTTGGGTTGGTACTTACAATGGTTCTGGTGAAGGATGTAGGGTCTGTCCACTTGGTGCTTATATTCCAGTGGGGGAGTCAAATAATAACTGAAATAAACTGTAATTGTTATGAAAAAATAAACTCTTTGTGTCAAGAAGAAAAATAATTTAAAACTTTGAAGAAAGTTTATGCATAGGGAATGATAAGAACTCAAGTGTGGTTATTTCTTTTTATTGGTTGATAGGTAAAAGTTTAAATCTGGGCACCTGGGTGGCTCAGTCGGTTGAGCATCTGACTCTTAATTTTGGTTCAGGTCATGATCTCATGGTCTGTGGGATCTAGCCCCACGTGGGGTGCTGGGCTGTTCTGAGGGCCTGCTTCGGATTCTCTCTCTCCTCTCTGCCCCTCCCGCTGCTCATGCTCTCTCTCTCTCTCAAATAAACTTAAAAAAAGTTTGAATCTATAAAAATATAATAATGATGTCGATAAAGACATATTCGTAGAGTGTTCATAGGCTAAGTAATCATGCATTACATGAACTACTGTATATGCATTATCTCATTGAATCAACATATTTTATAAAACAAATACTATTACTAGTCCTGTTTCCTACTGCTAAGCCTGAGGCTCAAAGAGTTTGAGTTTCTAAAGTCATCCAACAACTAAGCAGGAAGGCCTGGAAGCAAAATCAAGTCCTTCTAGAGCTTAATTTCTTAACCCCTGTAATGGTGTTGTTGGGGCAAGAATAGTGAGGGAAATTCTCTACTTTTTTTCTGTAGCTCTGAGAAACAGTAATTATTAAAACAAAAGCTTTGTCCTTCTAAGATGAGGCTCACTCTTCCCAGAAGGGTATTTCATGACTGTCTTTTATTACTCAAGCATTTCTTTGGGGGCTTCACCCTATTATCTGTCTCCAAGTAGCTTTACAAAATATTCCTTCTGACTCTGATAGTTCTCTCCCTGATATTATGGAATCAGATTTTCTTGTTAGGGAGTTATATCAGTTCAGTGTCTTAATTTTTTTCTTCTTGTATATTCTGAGTTGCTATGGGCCATTTAACTGGGTGTTCTGCCTCTTAATCTGGTTGTTTCAGAATTAACCACACCAGGTGCAACAGCGGCTCAAGATCTTGGGTCTGATAAGGTTGTCTATCTACTCAGGGCATATGAATCCCATAAGTAGACTCCCATGCTCTGGACGATAGAGAAAAAAAACATGGAGAAAAACCCATGCTTTCATGTCTGGATAGCCAAACCTCCTAGCTAGACCACACACAAACTAACAATGAAATTCTTCAAAGGTGTGAGTTTTTCTTAAGTTAGGAGACTATACCCTTAACCATATGATCTATTTAATTTCTTTACCATCACAGTATGTTTAAACAAAGCTTGTGTAAAGATATATGTTTAAAAGAATCACTCTAAGATAGTTTATCCCCAGGACCATTGGTGGCTGTATTTAGATCATGGATAGTGGCACAGATGACTTCAAGGTCAGGATCTGCTATAAACCCCTGTTCCCTGGTACCCCATTAAAGCTTATTCACTTCTCTTACCTTTCACTCTGAGCTCTCCTCTCTGCTAACTGTCTTTACCGTAGGAACTGCCCTTCCCATATCATTTCTTCTCCCATCCATTGCTATTCCTTCCCACCCACAGGACCTCCCCATCCACTCTTTCCCACAGGCACTGCAAGAGATGAGTTTCACGGGCAAGAAAAGCTGATACTCCTCTTTTACCTGGATGCCTTTCAGGGAAAACTCTCCCTTCTGGCTCTGCTCCTACTCCCAGTGACGCTGACCCTCTTTGGGTGCTTTGCATTTACAAATTGGGCCTGGCTTGTTGTGGATTAGTGACCCTTTTCTGGCTAAATTTATGATATTCTGCTTTCTTTCTGTAGGAGACAGAGTCAGGCTTATTATGTTGAAATAATATTTGCTGCTTAAAAGTTCTCGAAGAGAACCTTGAGCTCTTCAGGGGAAAGATACTATATAAATCCAATAAAGAATGAATACATAAATAATAAGAGGCTGGTCAATGCTGAGTATAGTGAGATTTTTCTTTTCTGCTACTGTGTAAGAGACACTATAAATTACAATTTTCAAAAGTGTGGCAGTCTTATTAGAAACAAAATTATCAGATATCTCCCTTTTCTCTTGAGGATAAAAGAAGAAGAAATGGGTTTAAGTTGGAGTAGAAGGATTTGGTGCTAGATACAGTTTGTTTCTATGGGGCTATTACATTTAAGTAGATCTGGTCAGTATGTAGGATTCATTTAAAATGAATTAATGAAAATATGGGCCTGCAAATGATGCTGATCCTCCTTTCCACAAGCTTATTTCCATGCTGTGGGATATTGTTCATGTTCTGAATGACTCTGTTGATGAGGAAAGACAACTGTATTGAATTGAGTTTCATTCCTGACTCATGAGTTGAGGCAGCATTGGGTTCTAAGCATAGACTCGGGGCTCAGAAAAAACAGTCCATTTCAAAGCCTTTATAACTTTGTGAGTTTGACAATTTATTTATCCTCTCAGAAACTCAGTTTTCTTGGGGTGTGTGGGTGGCTCAGTTGGTTGAGTTTCCGACTTTGGCTCAGGTCATGATCTCACTGTCCATGAGTTCGAGCCCCACGTCGGGCTCTTGCTGACAGCTCAGAGCCTGGAGACTACTTTGGATTCTGTGTCTCCCTCTCTCTGCCCCTCCCCTGCTCATGCTTTCTCTCTCTCTCTCCCTCTCTCTTTCTCTCTCTCTCTCAAAAATAAAGATTAAAAAAATTAAAAAATAAACTCCGTTTTCTCAATTGGAACTTGGAGATGATACCTTCTAGCTATTAGGATTATCAAGCAATTTAAGTTTATTTACTTTATTATTATTATTTTTTTTGAGAGAGAGATATGGGGGCAGAGAGAGAGAGAGAAAAAAAATCCCAAGCAGACTCCATGCTGTCATCACAGAGTCCAACATGGGGCTCGATCCCACAAACTGTGAGATCATGACCTGAGCCGAAATCAAGAGTCAGACGCTTAACTGACTGAGCCACCCAGGTGCCCCTGATTATCAAGCAATTTAAAAGAGAATATATGCAAAGTGTCATACATAGTGATTAGCACATGTCAAGTCTGCAGTAACAGTGGGTCAAGTCAAACCTGTAGTCTCATTGGTCGGGTGTCTCTCAATCTCTGATAAGTTATTGAGAACAGGTATCACTTTTCCTTCCTAACTCTCTCCTTTCTCCTCCTCCCTTCTTCCTTTGCTCTGAAAAAAATTAATTGGCCATCCATTAGGTAATGGTCTATTAGGCACTTCAAACTGAGAAATCCATGGTCTGCTAAGAGGTTGGGACAAACATATAAAGAAATGTTTCCAATAAACTGTTCATAAAATGGTATACTAATTGTCAAACAGGAAGAACTCCTAGCCCAAGGCATAGTAGAGGAACCGTGTGTGCTGGTATTATTGGAACTACAGCTCCTTAACATTTTTTCCTGTGGCTTAAATACGGGTGAAATATCAACAGAGTTTCTCAGGACTTGTTTTTCAACAAGTCCTGAGAAACTCTGTTGATATTTCACCCGTATTTAAGCTCTCTTCTTCCGTATTTTGATGTTCTGACTTCGAGGTTCACATTCTTCATTAGTCCGATTCCTAGCTGGATTTAGAACCAGTAAGAGGGAGATTTATGGTTAAGCATTTAGATTTTATCTAAAACATTTAAAAAATGAAAATAAAGAGGCATAAAAGGCACAAATACACCAAAACAAAAGAATGGCACAGATTAGCTGACAAAAGAAGTCAACCTTCTAGGAACTATAAAGCAGAGAGGATGCATGGTAACTGATTCAACAACCAAGAGAAGCCCGACTGTTTTATAGGGGGTGGGGGCAACCCACAAACGAGCAGATTTCCCCTGCTGAAGTACAAAATTCTGGAAAGACTCTGAAACTCAAATGATCAGACACCTGAGCTGAAACGGGTTCATGGTATGTTTTTAAACTTTCCAGATTTCCCCTTCCAACTTCTCACAGTCAAGTGACACCATTTTTCCCATTGGCAACAGACTGGACTTTTATTTTCTGGAAAGGGTGAAATTGTAGGGTTTCTTCACTTGGGGCACTGGACACTTGAGGGTGGGGGTGGGACTTGCTATTAAAAGCATAGGATTTTGTATGAGTTTACTCATATAATAAAACCCCATCTCACTGCTTTCCCCATCTTCATACCTTGCATATGGACATCTTGATATTCTTGTCCTCTGTCTTACCTCAACTTCCCAATCCAAGGAGACTGTAAAGCTTCTTTCCCCAAACAGAATACCTAGTTCCAAATGATGCTAAGGGTCCACCAAGATTAGTCATTTTCAACCTTGTCTGCATGTTAGAATCTCCCGGGGGGAGATTTTAAGTATTCTGAATCCTGTGTCTCACCTCCACTCAACCAAATCAAAATATCTGGGGATAGACTGAACTACCAGTACTAAAAAAAAACACTTTTGTAAGTGCTTGTGAGTGGGGTAGGGACAGAGAGAGTGAGAGGATTCAAAGAAAGCTCCATGCTGTGTGCTCAGAGACCGGGAACACTCAGAGCCTGGGGAGGCTCAGAGCTGAGGGAGGCTCAGAGCTGGGGATGCTTGAACTCAGGAACCATGAGATCATGACCTGAGCTGAAATCAAGAGTCAGCCTCTTAACCAACTGAGCCACCCAGGTGCCCCTGAAATAGCATTCTTTTTTAAAATACCCAGCAGCCAAAGTTGGGAAGTATCGCCCCAGAGTGAGGCCCATCAGTCAACAAATCTGATTATTATATGCACCTGCCACTTTGTCTTGAAGGCTTCATTCCCTATCACTAAGCAGTTAAAGAAAATTTTAATGTGAAAGAAACAAAAACCAAAAGAAAAATGACAACATTAAATTCCCAAGAACAACATAGAATGGAGCCAGACACTCCAAAAATCCATAATGAATTTTAAAAATAAAGATATTGCATATGTGAAAAACAGAACAAGTCATTACACAAGAGATAAAATGAGAGAACAAGATAGAACCTTAGAAATTAATACAATATTACCACAGGGGGAAAAAATCAACTGAAGATTTGTAAAGCGAGTTGAAGCAGTTTGTTTCAAAGAGGAAAACTGGTTAAGAAGTAGCTCCACCACATAACCAGCTGTGCAAATTGTAGGCATCTAAACTATCCACCATCTTTCTTCCTCAGTTTCTTTTTTTGTACAGTGAGATAATAGTAAGCATTCTGTATAGTATTCTTGTGAGGACTGAATGGGCTAACAAAAGCAACATGGTTAGAACAGTGTGGTATTTTTAATAAGAAGAAAAAAGAAAGAATAGAACACTAACTCATTCCTGATTGTTTCACATGCAACTGAAAAAATGTCCAGAGAATAAGCACAGAGGTCACAGAGGGCCAGAAACTATTAAGGAAATAACATGAAAGCATTCTCCAGAACTAAAGCATTCACGTTGAAAGGGCTCACTGAATATCGACCTATGAGGTAGAGAAAAATAAAATGAAAACAGCAGCACATCATTGTGAAATCTCTCCAGAAGACGAGGGGGAAAAAAGACAAGAGATTCTGAAACTTTTCAGAAGAGAAACACAGATTTACAAGGTTTGAGACTTTTTATTGTTAACCCTGGAAACTGAAAGACAAAGGACAATTATGCACAACTTAGAATTCTATACCCAACCAAATTACTACAATTTTGAGCATAGAATAAAGGCATTTAAAACACGAAATGAATAAAAAAAAATCTGTCTATCCTAGGAGTGCCCCATAGGCTGTGTTACAAGATGGGAAAATAAGATGAGAAACAGAGGGATCCAGAAAGCAAGGGATTGAACATATGGCAAAGAGAGAGTCATGACAAAGTGGAGATTCTTGAGAACGTGTCATTTCACACATATTGGGTATATCTGCCAAATATATTCATAGAAGTAGAATTACTGTATCAAAGGATATATGAATTTTACATATCGACATATTTCATCAAATTTGCCACCAGCAAATCCTGACTTTCTGACTTACTGTCTGACAGGGTAATAGAGTACCCTACTTCACTTATAGCTTGTATTTATATTTTTCTTACTGTGAATGAGGTTAAGCATATTTTCACATTGCTGTGGCCATTTATGTTTCCTTTTCTGAAAAACATCTGTTCAAGTACATTGAACATTTAGTATTTTTACTCAGTCCAACTAATGTATCCTATAATGTACCAAGTATTAGGACAGCCGTGGAAACATTTACTTTGGAGGAGGGTTGGGATGGAATCAGTAAATATTGAAACCACTTAGCAGTAAATGACATAATAATGGCTATACAGAAGGTGCTGTTTAGAACCATAGTAGTCTCCAATATTATATTGTAATTATTATGGCTCTGAAGTGATGTTACTTTATTTGAAGCAGTTAATTTTTATCTGGTTTATTTCCTTATGCAAAAGTCTTCAGTTCATATCTGTTCTGAAATGTGTAAAGCTCACAGGAGTTAACATGCTGTAAGACAGCTCCCAGCCCTCGTGTCTCCAACCTCCTCACTCCACCTCCTCCTACACGCTGCTCAGCTCCAGCCACACTGAATGCTCATCTACTCCCCTCCCCACCTCCATGCACCAGATTGTGTCCCACCTTGGAACTTGTCTTCATGCTTCAAGCTCCAACTCCCGTTTGTTGGAATGCCAGGTCTCTGCCTCAGTAGCCTCCTTATCTTGAAGACTGAGCACAGATTTCACATCTCTCAGCATGTTTCTTCTCTCTTCCAAAGTCAAAATTAGATAAACCTTCTACATAATAATTTCCTAATAATAATGTGCTCCTGTCTCTTATGATTTACTTCTATACCATGGAGGTTAAAAGTACCATCATGTAATCAGACAGATCCTGGGCTTGCCATTTGCTGTATTTGAGTTCTGTATATTCTTTAGCAAGTGACATTTTCCTGAGAATCAGTTTCTTCATTTTTAAGTGAGGCTAATAATAATAATAACACCTACATTACAGGGTTGGAGGGAGTATAAAATATAGTATGTACCCTTTGCCTGGCACATAGTAAACATGTACGTGTTCAGTTCCACCTAGAGCCAGGTCATGGGGCTTTTCCAGGACCACTTTGGTGGTCCACTGCTCAGGTGTTAAGTGATTCATCCTCTTTTATTTATTTGTTGTTATTTATTTTGGGGGGTGGTATGATGGTGTTGGACCATTAAAAAGGAAAATCACAGCGTGCTGCTCAGCCAAACTTGAGGTCACTTACTGATAACTACTGATGATGTGGTGTCACTCAAGCAGCTACTGGAAGATAGTAGTTCCTCAGCTCTTCTGCAGGTTTTGGCTTCCCCTCAGCTGCCAGGTGTTGAGTGTGAATGTTGTTCCAAGATTGTTATGCTGACCATCCTCCTTTCCTTGTGGTCTCTCTGTCCAGACCTCTTATCTCTGTCTCTCTGATGACGCTTCACACCTGCCTTCTTACTTGCGCCCATGTGGAGGCTGAAAGACTGTTAGAGGCCCAGACCCTTACTCTTCTGTGTTCTCTTTGCAGTCTGTTGAGGGGGTGTGATCTCTGTGATCCACTCCCCTTTTCACCTTTCATGTTTTATTCTCTGGAGTCTAGTTGGAAGATAACAAACAACAATAACAACGACCTTCTTTCTATTGTTTCTTTCTCTTAGTAATTTTGATACAGCAATCTAAATTCTCTCTGTCACAGTGTGGATGGAAATGTCAGAGAAAGTATTAATATTTCAGAATAATGTGTCTTGCTATGCACACTCAGATTGCATATGATTTTAAATTTTATTTATCACAGATGGCTGCTTATTGGTCCATATCTTCCACCAGAACATAATCTACTTGAGGACAGTGACTGTATCGATGACATTTTGCTTTCTTACAGTCAGTGTCTGGCACTGTTGATTGAATGAAGATTCTGCCAAATACTCTAAATGACACTTGAAATAAGAATTTCGATACCTCACTGGCCTTAAAATTGTTTTGTTCACTTATGGTTATTTATCACAAAAAACATTTAAGGGATGTAAGTTTACCGACCTCAACATACCTTTTTAAGTTAGCACGATTTTGATATAATTCTTTTCTCTCAATTTAAAAATTCAATTGCAACAGTTCCCGGGTTCAATATCGAATGTTTACGTTACAAAGTCCAATAACATGCACGTGGAATTTTATGCTCTCGGAGAGTGCTTCTTTATAATGTGCATAGAATTCACCTGGGGATCTTGTTAAAGAATAGATTCTGATCCAATGGGCCTTAGATTCTATGTCCCTAAGAAGCTTTCAGGTCATGCTAATCCTTCTAGTTCATGGACTGTACTTTGAAAAGGACTTTGAAGGCTCTAGATAAAACAACAAACAAACGCCCTATGGAATATAGAAATAAAGCAAAATGATTACAGGTTCTATTATACGATGTCAGTATGTCATCAAAGAATAAAGGAAAAAAAAACCCAGTAAAAATAGGAATCATAATGGCAAGTAAATAACATCACGAAGTGTGCAATAACATTTACCGAGACTACACAAATAATAATCACAACATAAACAGTCCCTCTGCCTCTTAGTGACTAGCAGTTGCAAAGTAACTTTACTTTTTGGTGACTGTTGAAATACCTGCTGATTTTGAATTTCGTCAGATATTACAGTAAAATTTCAGCAGCCAGCTTACTTGCTAATGTAAGTGTTAACAAACATCCATTTACCTTTTATAGAAATTCTACTATTACAAATGACAATTATAAAATTATAGTGATGAAATATTAAGTCCTGAACAATCTGCTATTCTCTTAAATTATGAATCACTTACAGTTAAACTCATGTATGGACTTATTCTTAATTGTACTAATGAGAAATAGCAATGTCTACAGTTTTTAGAACAGGATTTAATTTTTAGTTCCAGAGACAATTTCCACTTAAACCAGATCCTATTAAGAAAATTCAAAGTATCCAAAATCAGGCACAAAAACATATTAGTTAATGCTTAAAGTACTCTATAAACAAGAAATAATTTTTGTTACACCGTGTCATGATTTTTGTGTGTCCTGTGCTTTGGTGAAAACTAGAATATATTTGCTAAACAATAAGGTGGCATTTGTTTTGTATTGAGAAACAGCTACGGACAAACATCTGAACATTTTGCAGCTTAAAATTTGAATTAATTTAATAGGAATTAAGAAAACTTAAGAACATACACATACACACACACATACACACACACATACTACCACCACCATTGAAAGGTTACTATTATAGATGCAAATTAATTGAATAAATTTGGGTCCAAAGAAGTAAGGCTTTAAGAAGATTATATCTATTGCTTCAAGTCCAGTAATTAACATTTTTTCTAAACAGTTTTATCAGTGGGAAAATTTGGGGCTACCTTTTACCATTTATCTATTACTTTTTTTTTTATCTTGTTTGCTTACTACCACATTGAAGTGCACACTGTCCATTCGCAGGCTTTACTTTTCTGAAGGAATTCACTCATCCAGAATAGACTTGGAGACTTGAGGCTGAAGAGTAATTATTCATTCTTTTTCAAGTCTTAGGACAGCCGAAACACAAGTCTTAATGTTCATGTAATTTACTTGTTAGAAAGTCCCCTTGGGGGGCACATGGGCATCATGGTAGTGTAAATCACTCCCTTTGACTCTCTCCTTCAGTTTACAGCCACTAAGACATCCATGAGCCAACAAATATTTCTCTGCATAGCCCACTAGGATGCCAGAATGATGCACACATCTGTAGAGCTAAGTGTAGGTGGGTTGGACCTCATGGTGGTGGCAAATCTGGGGGTCAATGGCAGCATCCTGTGGAGCAGCAGCAGTGGTAACACGGATAACCTCAGTGGTTCTAGGAGCAGTGGTGGCTCGCAGGACCCTGACAGTCTTGGTGCTCTTTGCAGCAGCCATGATGCCTGTGACCTTGGTGACCCCAACAGCAGCTACTTTGTCCCAGACCCCAATGACTGCATAGATCCTGGCGGCTGGTGCCAAAGACCGTGGCGGTTTCAGGAGCAGCTCCTGGGAAGATGCCCCCTTACCCCCACCCAGCAGCGGTGTTCATGCCTGGTGACCCTGCTGACTGATACTACAGAGAAAATTTTAAATATTTGTAAAAAATGCAAGAAAGCATGATCCCATATGTTGATAGACCTCAAAAATGCGTCTATAACAGCAGTTCTAAATAATAAACATGAGTCACAAAGACAGGTAAAATTAACTTCAGTATACTTGAAGAAGATAGAGTGGTGGGGGCACCTGGGTGGCTCAGTTGGTTAAGCATCTGACTCTTGATTTCAACTCAGGTCATGAACTCACAGGTTCGTGAGTTTAAGCCTTATGTTTGGCTTACACTGACAGTGTAGAGCCTGCTTGGGATTCTCTCTCCCCTTCTCTTTGCCCTCCACTGCTCTCTTTCTGTCTCTCAAAATAAATAAGTAAACTTTAAAAACATGAAAAAAGGAAGATCGAGTGATAACAATTTGGACTTAAAAACATGATTCAAATTATTTCAGGTATCAAAGATTGTATCATCTGGAACAAAGTTTCCCCTAGCAAAGTCAAACAAATAAAATGGCCTTGTGCTATTAGGACTATAGCATGAGAAAACCTATAGTTACATAAGCTACAGTGCTTAGGTGCCCACAGTCTGATGGGACTTGAGAAGAATAATAGCATGGCAACTACAACTATAAGTGTATACCAAATATGCTTTTATTATTGAGTAGGGAATGATCAAATAAGGTGGGAGTAAGGAAGACTTTATAGAGGAGAGATTATTAAACTGGGTTTGGAAGGAGTAATAGACACTCACCAGGGAAGAAAGGAATATAAAACGTGGAGGTTTTAATAATAGTTTATATATATTTCCCCCATTGATTTCCTTTTTGCATCTAGTCAATTATCCATTACCCCAGGAATAATAAGGACTATTAAAGCAGAAGGAAGTAGAACAGAGATTATACCATAAATGGTAGTTCATGTATGTATACTACCCATCCAGACATCCATCCATCCATTCACCCATTTATCATTGTGTCCCTACTTTGAAAGAACGATTACTACTCCTAGGTGGATTGGGTTGGTGTTGTTCAGGTGGATAGTGGGGAGTAAAAGCTGATAAGGCACACTGCTGGAGAAAGCTGGAACGTAACCAATATGATGAGTCAAGATCTGAAAGTAACAGGTGAAGGATTCTGTACTTAATACAAAGATACTGATCGCTTTCATTCCATCCCATACGCTGCATATGGTCTGCATGCTTGTGTTGCCCCACAGATTCTTATGTTGGAACCCAATGCCCAACGTGATGGATTTAGGAATTGGGGTCTTTGGGAGGTGCTTTTGTCATGAGAGTAGAGTCCTCATGGATGAGATTGGTGCTCTTATAAAAGAGACCCCACAGAGATCCCTTCCCTCTTCCACCACGTGAGGACACAAAAGAAGTCAGCAGTTTGCAGCCACAAAGTGGGTCTCCACTGGAGCCTGACCATTCTGGCACCCTGATTTCAGATTTTCAGGCTATAGAACTGTGAGACATTGTTTTGTTTTGTTTTGTTTTTAAGCCACCCAGTCTATGGTATTTGGTTATAGCAGCTTGGACAAATTGAGGCACCACACTACTGTCCTTCACACAATAGCTAAGTCAGCACCTGCAGCTTATCAGTAATGAGAGCTGAGAGTCTTCATTGACTTTCTTTTGCCTTCATGGGAGGTTTTCCTGTGATACCCACTGGTCATTTTCTTCGCAGTTTTTTCCCCATTGTATTCTGAGGCTTTGCCAAATCCCAACTGAAAGAAAACCCCTTTTCTGAGAGATCCAGACCATTCACTAATCCACCTAGACTAGAAAATGGGGCTCCCATCAACCTAGAAGTGAGGGTGGCAGTCTAAATAGGAAAACTCCCAGCAACCATACGGTATAAAATTTCTGTAAAATTTAACAAAAATCAAGAAGTCTTCAGTGCCCACCTTCTCCCATCATCCCTTTAGTGGATATTTCTCTGGGCTCCCATAATAATTTTTGTATGACCCTACTGAAAATTTATCACTTTCTGTCATTTCTGTTGATTTATATGTTTGAATTTCTCCCAAATACCAAATTCTTTGCAGAAAAGCATGTTTTACCTAACTTTGGATCCTTAGAGACTAGCATCTGGGCATTAGGTTGACTTTAAATACATAACCATTGGATAACAGAGGCATGGAGAGAGGATGCCATGTGTGAAGGCAGGAATGGAGCGACATAGCATGGCAGAGCCACAGAACAGTAATATGGGCATTTGCAGGAAAGGAGGTTTTGATAGGACAATAGTGAGAAAAAATAGCAGAGGAAAAAAAATCAGGGGCTAGGGCACGAAAGGCCTTTTGTATCACAGTGAGAAGTTTGGACTTTACCTGGCATGGAGTCATAAAGTGTTTTTAAACCGCAAGTGATGTGTATGTGTCTGCATTTTAGAAAGGTAACTGGTTGCCCTGCAGATGATGAGTTAAAGTGAAGTGAGGCTGAAGTGTAAGAGGTGGTCAGACTCTGCCCTGAAGCAGGAAATGGATAGGAGGCAGTCATGTCACAGCTCTTGAAAGTAGAGTCCACAGGGTTGCCTGGGTGGCTCGGTCAGGTAAGTCTCCAATTCTTGGTTTCCGTTCAGGTCACGATCTCACAGTTCGTGAGTTTGAGCCCTGCGTTGGGCTCTGTGCTGACAGCATGGAGCCTCCTTGGGATTTCTCTCTCCCTCTCTCTTTTCTCCTCCCTGGCTTGCTCTCTTTGTCTCTCAAACAAGTAAGCAAATAAACATGCAAAAAATTAAAAGGGAAAGTGGAGTCAACAGCATTGGTGTGGTGGTGGGCGTGGACCCATCTGCAGAGTTGAAGCCTCAGTAGAGCTGCTGGTGAGTGGGAAAAAGTCCATGGAAGTATTCGTTTTTTCTGGAGTATGGTGAAGCCTGAGGACTGTCACAGACTTTCCACTAGCCAGATACTACCAGATACACACAACCCTCAAATCTGGGCTCCTTCAACTGGTGGATTTTTGTAATTCCATGTGGCCTCACTGACTGTCACTCTCCTGGCACAGCGCTGGGAGAAATTAAGGAGGCTATTGGGCAGCTGAGTCCACTTACTTGGGTTTAAGTTTACTTGTGTACGTAACCTTTGCACTGTTTGTTGCTTGTTTCATAGGTAAAGTGAAATGACAGTAAATTTAAACTCAGTCTCAGCCTCCCCGGTCTGGATTCACTGCTGGAGCCGGTGAGTAATTGTGTGGCAGCGGTGAGGATACAAGAATTGGAAATAGCTCCTAGGCCCGTGGTATAAATGACTTGTAGCTCCATTAATTGGAATGAAGCAGGAAGAGCTTATTGAGGGATGGAAATAATGAGTTTCGTTTCCGACATGTGGAGCTTGAAGACTTTTGAGATGTCCCGTTTAAAACCCCGGTCAGTGCAGCGATGATGAAAGTTTCATTCTGGACAGTTTTGTTTGAGGGGCTTCATTTGAGCATACGTGTTATTTAAATCCCTTAGTTCTCAAGCTGCTTTCGTTCTTGCTATCTCTCTGCTCCATTTTCAACTGGAGATTCAAATTAAGCGGTGTGGCATACTAGCATTCCCATGGCAACTAGCCCTTAAATTTGCTGACTGAAACCCTCTCCAAGGCGGCATGGGAACAGTGATGGTCACAACTGAAGAAATGACTGAAAGAAAACTTGAGATGTAGCTACTAGTGTATTAGCTTTGAAGACTTACCACCAGGTTGTCTCTAATAATGCGAGGGATGGAGAATTTCTAACAGAGGACTGTGTAAGCACTTTTCTCTCTGGATCTAAAGAAAGGCTGCAGCTCCTACCTGAAGACTGCTGTTGTAGATTTGTTGCTAAGAGGGATATTTTCAAGTGTTTAAATGCTGGGATAAATAAAGATATGTGATGGTCTTTCTTTTTAGTTTAGACCCTGGCTCTCATGCCTCTCCAGAAGATACTGGGTAACTAATGCTGCTGAACAAAAATGATTTTCGTCAAAGGCCAGACAGGACCCATACTAGTAATAGAACTTCTTAAATCACCTGCAGCACAGACTAAAGAAACCTACACACAGGCAGAGAACCAGAGTTTCTGATGTTTGGCTGGGGCTTCAGTGTGTGAATTGGTTTCCGTTGCACAAGATTGTCTCTGTAGGTGATTTAACTCTTGAATGCTTACGATAAAAGTAACTCTGTCTTTCTGAAACAAATGGATGCAGTCAATTAGAGTTCTGTGATTGCATCTAGAATTAGAGAAATTAGACCCTCTGGTTGGATACTAGGAAAAACAGATAATGACTGATTCTTGTAGCTCCCAAAATGCATGAAGGGTAAGTTACATATTTAAAGGGAAATTTTTTCCCCCTTGATAGTCTGTTTCGATGGGCAGATGTCCTGCAAAAAGACCCAGACAGAATTTAAACTAGAGCTAAGAAGCCAGTTAGAGACTGCTAAGCTCTGATCATATTTTAAAAATATATATGTTCCTAGCACCTAAATCATGTCTGGCATATAATATATGCTCAATAAATCCCCACTATACCAAATTAAATTTACCATACTTTTTATTGTGCTGTTTCCCTGATTAGTCTCTAAATTATTTTCATTTAGAAATAGATTACTAGTTCCAAAATGCTTATAAAGAGTAGATATTGTGTGTAAACACTTGTTGAGTTTAACTGATATGCTTGAGACAATAAAAATCAATTCCTTATTGGCAAATGTAGTAGGTAAAGAGATTTCTCAGATATTCAAAGACCTTATGCAATAACAACTTTTTTTTTTTTTATTCCTAGCATTTATTACAGTGTCTGACATGTAGTAGCTGGGATGACCAACCCGTCTTGGTCCACCCAGGACTTTCTTAGTTTTAACAGAGAAGGTCCCACATCTAAAGGGCACCCTCAGTCCTGGACAAACTGGGATAATTGGTCATCTTACATCAGGATGTTTACTGAATGAAGAAATAAATAGAAGAAGAATCAGATTTATTAATCTCTAAACCTATTCATCAGATTCCACATAAGTGCATTCTCTCACTATATTTATTACATAGGAAGTTAAATCTGAATCATAAGTCCTACTCCATGCAATCATTTTTAACTTGTAAGCAGACCTAAGAAGGAGTCAGAGGTTGATTGGTCAGAGTGAGAGCCCAAAGAAGTTCAGCAGAAGAATTTATTATTATTATTTTTTAAATTTCTATGTATAGAATTTTGAGAGTGGGGAGAGAGAGGGAGAGAGAGTGATGGAGGGGCTGAGAGAGGGAGAGAGAGAATCTCAAGCAGGCTCCACACTGTCAGCACAGAGCCCCATGTGGGGCTCGAACCCATGAACCATGAGATCATGACCTCAGCAGAAATCAAAAGTCAGGTGCTTAACTGACTGAGCCATTCAGATGTCCCTCAGAAAAATTTAATATTAATGTCATTAGGCTAAGATAACCTGAGACATCTAGCTCACCAAATCACCAGTGAAGCTGGAAATCCTTTGCAAAGGCTTTCATAAAGCAGAGAGCACTGATAAATTTTGTGTCATTGATGCTTTATGCCTTCATGTTGCTGTTCCCTCTTCTCCTTCTCTCTGATATATTCTCTCTTCACATATGTGAATTTATTAAATTTAGGCTTGTCTTGATATGGAAGCTGTATCATATCTTCAGGGAATTTGCATATCTGTTCCTTTATAAATCTTTCTTCTATGATTCACTCATTCCTTTATTTGTTCAGCAAATAATTCTAGAGTTTCTACCTCATGCAAAGCACTGGCATGGTGCTGGGATACCATAGTGAATAAAAAAGACAACTATTTCTATTCTGTTGGATCTTGCTAATGTGGAGAAACAGATAATAAACAAAATAAATAAAATATGTAGTAAGTTAGATGGTAAGTGCTATGGAGGCAAATAAACCAAGAAGATGATGGGGTATTAGAAGAAGTCAGGGGTGATCAGTGATGTCATTTTGAATAGGGTCATTAGGGAGGCCTATACTGAGAAGAGGGAATGGAATCAGGATCTGCAGAGAATGAGGAAGGCTGGCGAGACTCTCAATGGCGTAGAACGCTCCAGGCAAAGGGAACAGCAAGTGCTGTATTCCTGAAACAGGGCTTGGCCTTTGGAGTTCCATGAATACGTGTGTGAATACTCATGAATACCCTGTGGCCAGAGTAGAGTGAGCAAAGAGAGGAGTAACAGAAGATGAAATGGGAATTGGTTATGAGGGCATAAGTAGGGTATGGAGGGTGTGAAATCCTACTGGGCCATTTACGTCATTCTAAAGATGTTGACTTCTCTGAATAACTTGGGAGCCTTTGAGGGAGTTCAAGAAGAACACTTGATCTAATATACATTTTAACACATCGTTCTGGTCGCTGTGTTGACAACAGGCTGGAGAGACACTAGGCAGAGTCAGGAAGACCAGTTGAGACTATTGCAACAGTACCTCCAAAAGAAATTCACGTTTTGGAAAGGAATGGAGACCATAGAGGTGACAGATTTTGATGGTTGGGCTTTCAGAATGTGTTGAAGAATTAGAAGTAAAATATAAATAGTAGGAGGAGAAAGTGATGACTGCAAGGTCCTTGGCCTACACAACTGGAAAAAACTGGACAGTGTATTAGTCGTATTAACCCTAACTACAACCATGGCCCATAACAACAGTTCCTACAGTCTGATTCATTACCTTTTATTTCCATATTGTAATGTTCAGTGGGCAACATGATTTTCTTTATTTTCAAGTTCTTGAAGTCTTGAAGTAGAGGGGTCATATTGATATAGACTCCAAGAACTTACAAAAGTGGCTATATATTTTAAGGTTAATTTCTGGGGAAAAAACATCCACAAATGTTCACAGGTGAGTCACTTCACATAATCGGAAACTCTGCTGACTACTAACTTCAGTTACAGGTTATGCCCTATAATATTAGACATATTTTTTAAGACAGAATAAAATATTCTTCCAAGTTCAGCAATCAATCATTTCACACTGGCTTTTTTATTTTGTTTCCAAACATATCCTGGGTTATCGTTGTGATTTGTCATTTGTGTGAAACTTCACTTGTAAAAATAATGTTTGTTGAGAAAATTGGCAAACAAAAACAAAACCACCTCTAAGTCCATGTTAGAATGTGTTCAGAGCTTAGAAAAACTTTCCCATTACCTGCAAATTTGACAACATAATTACCTCTAAGGAGAGTTTAGATGTGTATTTTTATTTTCCCCTCATTATTATCCACATAAAGTACCATGTTGGATAAATGTCATGACAAATGGCACACTGAAGAGATACTAACCATTAGAAAGATAATTAATTGGCTAATGCACTATAGATCTTTTTGTAATAAAATAGTTTACTTCTAATGATGATAATGTGACCTATTTAGATTTAAGTCTTAAAAGACTATACTTAACACTTTTATGTAAGATTGTTGACCTTGGTGAAGTTTCCTAGGGAGTCAAAACTTACACAATAAGACTGGATCTTTTCTGTTCTGAAAAATGAAAAAAGAATCTCCATTACACTTCTTGTAAATTGAAGTCATTGCCTGCAATGGAAGATAATCATAAATTTCAACTCTTCAGAAAATGAACTAGAATGATGTATTTTTAAAGGTATGAAAGCATGTTTTGCAGCCTGAGAGAAATCAAACCATAAACAGATTCTATCTTTCTTAAAATAGTGGCCTAATATTTCTTAGGATGGAATTTAAAGTACCAACAAAATAAAACATGAAAGACCTATAAACTATGAGACACAAAACACCGAATTGTGAACCCCATTCACATAACTCATGGAAAGAAATTTGTAATTTGTCTCTAACACATAAGTTCATTTGTTGGGTAAATATGCATAGTTAATTTCCCCTTCTTAACATGTTTTCTACAAGTATCTGAAAATTATCAGTTAATCTATTTTAAGGTATTTTCAGCAGATAGTTTAGATACTCAGTGAGTTATTTATGGCATCATCTTATTGTCACGCTGGAGCTAGATGGCACTTTGTTTGTTCGTTTACTTTGTAGTGTGTGACAAACTGAATTCAGTTTTAGGCCCCAGATCTAAAAAGGAAATACTCAGTATGTATTAGTTATTAATGATCTGTATCTGCAGATGACAATACAGTAGACTGAAAAAATATAATCAAGTACTATTTCACTGCCTGTTTCACTTGATTTGTCTTATTGTTTTAGTATCAAGTAGACATCTTGAGCGAGAAGTTTCTGGCACTCACCAGTAGAGCTGGTGTTTTCTCTAGCCTTTAGAACTTGTCTTCTTAACTTCCTATGTGTTCTTAGATCCCTTTGGCAATCTCATAAAGGATATGAGGTTCTTCTCTAAGTGATATTTTTTACATATATAGAGTAAAATGCATAAAACTATGACAGAAACGAAACATATTGAGAATTAATTTTATCTACAGACACTTTGAGATCCTGAACTGAAAGTACCTACTGTCTTAGTCTGTTTGGGCTGCTATAACATAAGACCATAGACTGAGCAGCTTATGAACAACAGAAATTTATTTCTCACAGTTTGAAGGATTGGACATCCAGGATAAAGGCACCAACACATTTGGTGTCTTGCGAAGGTATGCTTCTTGTTTTGTAGATGGCCGTCTTTATAGTACATCCTCACATGATGGAAGGGATTAGGGAGCTCTCTGGGTCTTCCTACACAAGAGTGCTAACTAAACCCAGTCATGAGGCTGTACCCTCATGACCTAATCACCTCCCCAAAGCCTCACCTCCTCATGTCATCTCATTGAAATCCTAACTGGCTTCCAACATACAAGTTTTTGGAGGACACAGATATTCAGACCATTACATGTACTTTAGCACAATATGCAAAAGAAATGAAAGCCTGTTGTTAAATTTGAAGTTAGGTGGTCACCAGAGAAAAAGCCCTTACTTCTGTCTCTAGATTAGCTTTCTTGCTGAGAATAAGCAGTCCTGATACAAGTTTTGTGTAAATTCAAGGGGGGATTTTAGTGCTTCAGTGTATACCTAGGGATGGGAAATAATAGAGAATATCAACAAGGATGTAATTTTTCTTTGTGCAGCGATCATTTTGACTCATGACCTTCAGAGTCAAAATGATAGCTTCACAAAGAAAAGTCCTGAATCCTTGTTAATTTGTATCCACCCCCTGGACAATTTTTCTCACAGTTTAATGCTATATGAATTGGCCTTGAAAGTACTAAAACTGGGAAGAAGTTGTGGATGTTCCATCTTTTCCACTGTACATGCACTCAGCAATTGGTTTATTATGTAGATTGTATCAGGCTCCTGGGACAAATGCTAAAAGGAGAATTTTTCTCCAGATTATCTAGTTACCAAGTTGGTGTGATTATCAGTGCCTGAAGCAGCATTGTTTCTAGAATTTTATAAGGTTTGAATAGATTCAATTCAATTGAATAGATTCAATTCAATACCTACCTCCTGGGAGTGCAAATGTCAGAGTATTTAACAGTGTGCATTTGAGGCACCAAAATGGAAATACATTTTGGGAAGAATTCATCTAGGTTTCTCCAAGTTTGCTATCCTGCTCTGAAATGAGGCACCTGAATTCACCCTTTGGTCCATAATTTGGTTCCATTTGGTTCCATCTCTGGACTTTAAGTTTTTTACTCTCTCCACTATCTTCTCACTTTCATGTGGATCTTTCACCTTCTTTGTATGAACTCCCTGTGCTATGATATTTCTTTCAGACTCTACTCATACTCTTGTTAAACTGAATGTCCCTAAATGATAACCCAAGCTGTCCCTGGTTACAATTTCTAATAAATAGCAGGTTGCAAAAATTTTTGCATACCATAATCTAAGATGAAAACAGAAGTTGTAAATCTGGTTATGGGATATGAATCTCACCAAAGTACAAATACAAGCAAGTTTTTTATTGCTTTCAATATTTTGAAAGACAGCCATTAGGAAAATCTCTTAAAAAGATCTCATTGATTTCCTCTTTGTTAGAAACATTTTACAGGGGAATAATAAGTTATATTGTGTGTCCAAAAGGTTAGATCCCTCATTCAGACCTTTATTGGCTTCTGTTTCCAGATCATGTTGGCATATCACAATGTGAATGGGCAAAATAATGATGACAGATGGGAAGGAGAACAATCACGGCAAGATTCCAACCTGCACACTACATTTCAATAGCTAATAAGAAATTTTTGCTCAAGAACATGAATGTGACAATGTTGGACAATAGCCTGTATGCTTAAGTCGACCTGTCTCAGTGAACTTAAAAAAGATAATTACACAATCTGGACATGCATATATAATAAATCCAAGTGTGTCAGATAAATAATAGCTTCAAGATAATCTCAAATAACTGAAGGAGAGACATTAAATGATGCCATGAATGCAAACATTTATTAACTTCCCCTTGATGGAGATTTGCAAGTTGTGCCTAAATGAGTCTAGAGTCCAGATTTATGTTTTGTCAAGTAGATCAAAAAGAAGTAGACATAAAGCCGAATCCCACTGTGAGAAACAATGAAGGAGACCCTATCTTATTATTTTGTTCCCCTAGGATATTTGTCAGAAGTCAAAAGAAATTTTTATAATGCACACACCCATGGATCATGGCTGGGGGTTTTCACATCATCCATATACATATGCAATTATGGAAGTTGCAGTTCTCATTTTTTAAGTGAACTTGGTGTTCCAACATAATTAGTTTAACAGACAAAAATCTCAGTAATCAAAAAATAGAACATAAATGAAGATAGCTGATAAAATAGTGCTCTGGTAAAAAAAAAAAATCAATCAAAAGAAGCATGAAAAAATTAACTTGTAGAAATGTATGCCCTGACAATGGATAAGTTAGCTGTAGGTAAAATGATCATTGTTTTGCTCAAGATCGAGTATTATAACATTTGCCGTTCTTTTAGCCATAAATGAATTTTTCTGCCTGCCTGACTTTGTAATCAGAATCTGCCAGAGTGCTATTTACATGTACCATCATTTGCAAAAGCAGAAACACACTCAGGGCATCAAAGTTGATAATACATAAAGTAAAAGCACTTGCTGCTTTACCGAAACTTTGTTATTTAAGTGAAATACTGACTAAGATGAATTGTGCTACTCAAAAGTTAGGTTAGTCCATGCACAATTGGGCAACTTTCAATTATAGAGTTCTTGACGCTTCCCTTGAATAGGACTAGTTATTAACATTGGCCTCACACTGAGATAAAACTACATATTTAATCTTAAAGTACTCATGGAGTATAAAGCACCACTGCTGTTAGAGCTTTCCTAGTTTCTATTGCTCAGCTTCACTTTGTCAGCACCGTGAGAAATCTAGTCTTTGTGAATGCTCAGCTTATGGCATTAGGAAGACTGTAGAAGAAATGCTGGCTATTTACATGGGTAGTGCATATTTAATTTAGTCTCCATCATTATCATACCCATGCTTCCAAAATGCAAACTTCTTTTATTAGAATAAAGCATGTCATTATTATTTTGTGCAAAAAAACCCTCATTTCTTCCTAGGAGTGGGGGGGGTGGGGTGGAGAAAGTCTAAATGATCATAATGGAGATTTAGGGAAGCAATTGAGAGGAGAAGAGCTAGTTTTGAACTGCTTCTCTGACTCAAAAATTGATCATCTATCACTTCAATAACGAGAATTCATTAGGGTTACTGTGAGTTAAAATGTGATGTAAAACTACTATTGCTCAAATGGGTAATCTCTGCTCTTTGTTTTCATTTGTTCAAAAATAAAAGGAAGTAGATAATTTGCCTGTCATGTAAAATAAAGCTCTAGAAACATTAAACAAGATAAAAGTGCTTTTAGGTTTTGCTGCTTTCTCAGTTCTAATCACAAGAATATGTTCTGTTCAAGCTTTTGAAATGAAAGTATTTTTAAATCCTGAAGGACTGGTGCAGTGGTCATTATAAGCATGGATCTCTAAGGTGAGCATCAGGTTGAGCATTAGAAGGATAACAGGATCCAATGTTCTTCTTCTTCTTATCATTAGAATGTGATTCAGAGCAAAGATGAAATAAGGGGAAAACACTTTTTTTTATTTTTTTAATGTTTATTTATTTTTGAGACACAGGGAGACAGAGCGTGAGTGGGGGAGGGGCAGAGAGAGAGGGAGACACAGAATCTGAAACAGGCTCCAGGCTCTGAGCTGTCAGCACAGAGCCTGAAGCAGGCCTCGAACCCACGAACCGTGAGATCATGACCTGAGCTGAAGTCGGATGCTTAACCAACTGAGCCACCCAGGCGCCCCACGGGGAAAACACTTCAGATAGAAATGTACATGCATACTACATGGAGCTACATTGCCACAAAATTGACCTCAGTCTTTTACATTGAAGAGAGATTGAAAAAATAAGTTGTTTTTTTAATTTTTATTTTAGAAATCAAATGCAGTTTGAAAATCACTGACCATTGCTGAATCCAGCAGTGTAGGAATGGGGGAGAAGGAACATCCCCATTAACATTCCCACACTTTATGGTACTGGCACAAGAACAGACACTCAGATCAATGGAACAGAAAAGAGAACACAGAAATGTACCCACAGATGTATGGCCAACTAATCTTTGACAAAGCAGTAAAGAATATCCAATGGAATAAAGACAGTCTCTTCAGTAAGTGGTGCTGGGAAAACTGGACAGTGACATGAAGAAAAATGAACCTGGACCACTTCCTTACACCGTACACAAAAATAAACTCAAAATTGATGAAAGACCTAAATGTAAGATAGGAAGCCATCAAAATCCTCAGGGAGAAAGCAGGTGAAAACCTGTTTGATCTTGGCCACAGCAATTTCTTACTCAACACGTCTCCAGAGGCAAGGGAAACAAAAGCAAGAATGAACGATTGGGACCTCATCAAAATAAAAAGCTTCTGCACAGTGAAGGAAACAATCAACAAAACTAAAAGGCAGCCAGTGGAATGGGAGAAGATATTTGCAAATGGCCTATCAGATAAAGGGTTAGTATCCAAAATGTATAAAGAACTTACCAAACTCAACACCCAGAAAACAAATAATCCGGTGAAGAAATGGGCAAAAAACATAAATAGACACTTCTCCAAAGAAGACATCCAGATGGCCAACTGACACATAAAAAATGCTCAACATCCCCTATCATCAGGGAAATACAAATCAAAACCACAGTGAGATACCACTTTACACCTGTCGGAATGGTGAACATTAACGACTCAGACAACAACAGATGTTGGTGAGGATGCAGAGACAGAGGATCTCTTTTGCACTGCTGGTGGGAATGCAAGCTGGCGCAGCCACTCTGGAAAACAGTAGGGAGGTTCCTTAAAAAATTAAAAATAGAACTACCCTACGACCCAGCAGTTGTACTACTAGGTATTTCTCCAAGGGATACAGGTATGCTGTTTTGAAGGAGCAAATGCACCCCAATGTTTATAGCAGCAGTATCGACAATAGCCAAAGTATGGAAAGAACACAAATGTCAATCGATGGATGAATGGATAAAGAAGATGTGGTATATATATACAATGGTATTACTCGGCAGTCAAAAAGAATGAAATCTTGCCATTTGCAACTATATGGATGAAACTAGAGGATATTATGCTAAGCAAAATTAGAGAAAGATAAATCTATGACTTCACTCAAATGAGGACTTTAAGATACAAAACATGAACATAAGGGAAGGGAAGCAAAAATAATATAAAAACAGGGAGGGAGACAGAAACATAAGAGACTCATAAATATGGAGAATAAACAGAGGGTTACTGGAGGGGTTGTGGGTAGGGGGATGGGCTAAATGGGTAAGGAGCATTAAGGAATCTACTCCTGAAATCAGTGTTGCACTATATGCTAACTAACTTGGATGTAAATTTAAAAAAAATAAATAAAAATTAAAACAAAAAAAAAAAAACAAAAAAATTCCCATACTTTATGAGGGAGAGTATGTACCAATACTAGATTATTGATCCTGGTTCTTTTGTATCCAATTTATATTCTTTTGAATTCCCATGTTCAACTTTCTTGAGAGTAGAAAGAAATATGGAAGCCTTTAGATAACTTTGAGATCAATAGTCCAATGTAAATATTAAATAAATTGGAAAGATTATCATGCTAAAGAAACTAAGGCTAATAAGTGACTATTTTATGCCAAGAAGTTACAGTTTTTGAAGGAAGGAACAATTATTAGGCTGTGCTTGCTTCATGAAAATCTCCCTTAACACCACACTTTTGCTCTTCTAATACTCATAAAGTATTCTGATTTTCAATTATTTTCTTCATACTAGGAAATAAACAGCACAGGAAAAAATGACCATTTTCCTGAGTCTAGTATATCTTTCTTTATAAATTCAAAAAGTTATCATTTTGATATACAAATGAATCTTTGTGGACTTTTGCTTTGTTTTGTTTTTAAAAGTTTATTTATTTATTTTGAGAGAGAGAGTGGGGGAAGGGCAGAGAGATAAGGGGAGAGTGAGAGAATCCGAAGCAGGCTCCACTTTGCCAGTGCAGAGCCCAATGTGGGCTTGAACTCACAAACCGTGAGATCATGACCTGAGCTGAAATCAAGAGTCAGTCACTTAACCAACTGAGCCACCAACGCCCCCAAGTCTTTGTGGACTTTGATGAGAAACAAAACTTGAGTCACATGGGATGCAAGAATAATAGATAAATAGGAACTTAGACTAAAGATGAACATACCACATACACTCTGAACAACCACCCAAAATAACATTTACCATTAACATCATCCCATGATTTGGAACAAAAGATATATTGTAGAATGCATTTGATAGATTGTAACGTTGTTAAAATGTCAGCATGTAGAACTAAGTACTCTTACCATAATATAGAGGAAAAACAAATTTGTTGTTACTGTTGTTTTTGTTTGTTTAAGACAGTTTTATAACATTTGGCTTAACATTAGAGACCACACTATAGGAGAGAATAGTGAAATCATTTTCTCAGATAGTATCCAAAGCTAGTGACATTTTTATGCTGCATGTATTGATAGGAAAAAAATAATACAGTACACTAGTGCACTGTTGGTGGGAATGCAAACTAGTGCAGCCACTGTGGAAAATAGTATGGAGGTTCCTAAAAAAAAAGTTAAAAATAGAACTACTCTACACCCCAGCGATTGCACTACTGGGTATTTACCCAAAGAATACGAAAACACTAATTCAGAGGGATACATGCACTCCTATGTTTGTAGCAGTATTATTTACAATGGCCAAGATATGGAAAAAGCCTAAGCACATTGATTGACAAATGAATAAAGAAGTGGTATAAGTATATATGACAGAATATTATTCAGCCATAAAAAAGAATGAAGTCTTGCCATTTACAATGACATGGGCAGAGGTGGAGATTATAATTTTAAGCAAAATATGTCAGTCAGAGAAAGACAAATAACATTTGCTTTCACTCATATGTGGAATTTAAGAAACAAAACAAATGAGCAAAGGAAAAAAGAGAGAGTGAGGCAAATCAAGGAACAGACTCTTTATAGAGAACAAACTGATGGTTACCAGAGGGGAGGGGGTGGGAGGATGGGTTAAATAGGTGATGGGGATTAAGGAGGGCACTTGTGATAAGCACCAGGTGATGTGTGAAATTGTTAAACCATTATATTATACACCTGAAACTAATATAACACAGCATGTTAACTAACTGGAATTAAAATAAAATCTTAAAAAGCCAGAAAAAAATAGAAAGAAAGAAAGGAAGAAAGGAAGGAAGGAAAGAAGGAAAGAAAGAAAGAAAGAGAAAGAAAGAAAGAAAGAAAGAGAGAGAGAGAGAGAGAGAGAGAGAGAGAAAGAAAGAAAGAAAGAAAGGAAAGAAAGAAAGAAAGAAAGAAAGAAAGAAAGAAAGAAAGAAAGAAAGAAAGGAGAAAGAAGGGAAAGGAAGAAAATAGCACATGTCTATACTGGTCTATATTTATTGATCTATTTTGAAATTTACTGATTCTTTTTCCCTTTCATCTCCTTTCTGCTGTTAAACACAACCAGTGGATTTTTTATTTCAGAGGTTTGTATTTGCAATTTGAGAATTTATATTTGATTCTTTTGCATACTTACTATTTCTCTGATGAGATTTCTCATCTGTTTATTCATTAGGGCCATAATTTCATTTATATTGATGAGTTTAATAATTAAAAGTTACTTAAATTCTTGTCTGCTAATTCCAACAACTGGATAATCTCACTGTTGATATCCATTCACTGTGTTTTCTTTAAAAAAAAAATGTTTACTTATTTTTGAGAGAGAGAGATAGAGCATGAGCAGGAGAAGGGCAGAGAAAGAGAGAGACACAGAATCTGAAGCAGGCTCCAGGCTCTGAGCTGTCAGCACAGAGCCTGATGCAGGGCTCAATCCCATGAACCCTGATATCATGACCTGAACCTAAGTCAGCTGCTTAACTGGCTGAGCCACCCGGCCGCCCCTGTTGTGTTTTCTTTTGAGAATGAGTAACATTTTCCTGGACTACATAATGAACAGAGTTACTGTGATATTATAGAGGCTTGGAATGCTGTTGTAATACTCTGAAGAGTCTTGATTTTAGTTTTAGTGCGCACTTAATGTGTTTGGATTTAAACTGCAAAAATTGCCTTTTGTGTGGCAGCTCATATCAAAGTTCAGTCTTTTTTACCTTTAACTGGATGTTTTAACTTTAGATCATGCATAGTCTCACAATCAGCCAAATATTTTGGCAGGTTTTATACACAAAATATTGGGCTTCCCCCTCTTGCCTTCGCTTTTCTGGGATTCCCCCCAATTTCCAGTGACTTTGGTTGTCATGAACTCTGTCCTCTGGTTTTTAAGGGCAGAAAGACTATTACTATCAAAGTTTTAGATACCCTGCATGGTGCCATCTGCAACCCTCCCTCAGACTACAATTCTAACTTTATAAACTAAAATATTTATTGAAGTGTCCATATAGAGCCTGTCAACCACAACTACTGGGCTGGTTTTAAATTTTGAATGTGTAGGAACCATGTTATTTCAGAGTGACAATAGTTTATATAAAAATGCAAGTACAACTCTTATAGCTAGTTCTCTAAACTCATGAAAACTCTAAAATAAGTTGCTTTAATGTGTATGGTTAATTTAAAGAAAATAGCCCATGCAACCCGTTGCTAAGAGTGAAATCTCGGCCAATGGTCTATCCTGAGCAGCTGTATTTTGAAAAGATGATTAAGACAAAGACAGGGATAGAGAAACACAATATTTCTTCTAACTCTCAGTTCTGGAAACAGGTTTGTTAAACTGAATTTAGATATATTTATATAATTTAGATATATTTCTTCCTGAAGTATCATTGTACTTGAAAAAGCTTAGCAACAACACTGACCTTGGTTTGAATTCTGGGTGTTGAGTAAGTTAGGGAGCCTCTCTGACCCTCAGTTCTCTCACAGGCAAAGTGGAGTCCTAACCGTTATCAGGCAGCATTTTTAAGTGATTTCAGATAACATACAGTGGCCATTTTAATGCTTGGCACACATTAGCTGCTCTATTTCCTTATTTGTATATGTATGTCACTGTTTCCTCTGGATAGGGATTAATTATAATGAATAATTTAGGTATGCAATAATTATTTACTGAATAAATGAATAAAAGGAATTCAGGTGGTATTTTATGCTCCATATCCCATGTCTTCATAACTGATAAAAATTTTTGCAAAAAGAAGCTTTTTTGGTCATAAATCATAATTTTAGAGTTATGTCCAAAATTTATGTTCTTAGTATTTTTCTTTTAGCGTCATGTTGTAGTTTTATTCTGCTTTCTCTTTTAAATTCCATGATCACTGTGGCTTATAAATTAGCATCTCAGACTAATAGAAATTAACACTAAATTTAGTTATGATTATTTGTAATCCCAATGACAAAGAGAAATAGACAATGTTTAAATAGAGCAACATATTTTCTCAAATGGGATAATTTCCCTCAACTCAGTATTATCTTACGATGTAACATGTTTGTCTTTTTTCTGTAGGTATGAGAGGGAGTGATTGTGCCTTTTCACCAGTATACTAGCACCAAAAATTGACAACATGATGAGGTTTAACTTTATGGTTAATTTTATAAAGGTGAATGTCAAGGTCATTTTATAGATAATTCTGATTAACTGACACATCTTTACCACTTTCCAAAGTGCTTTCTTAACATACTCATTGTTTTCCTTTATGTGAAGAGACATCCTTTGGAAACCAGTGGCTAGTTTTCCCACTGCTAACCATGAATAGTGCTATGTAATTAGCTCAAAGGCAGACATTTTATAAATATGTTTAATTGAGCCTTTTCTACTTGAACTGTTTATTTTATAATCTGTTGTACTGACTGGACAGGGCAGTTTCCAAAACACGAACCTGGGATTGATTATAAGAATGCTTGACATTTTGCCTGCTTTTGCTAAGGTTTCAAGAAACTGGTCCATTTGATTTTAAAGTACATAGTCATGAAATTTAAAATGGCTCTGGACACTGGGCTTTTTTTTTTCCCCTGTGAAAATGTGTAGTATATGTGGGAAGACATGTCCTGTCTTATCAGTCAACATTATTTTAGACAGAGTACCTGCCTTTCCCTGGGTGACATATATGCCAATTATCCAGAGGAATTCAATTCTGTTCCAGCTGCTTCCAGTTCTTATTTATAGGCCTGATTATCTGACAGACCATTCCTAAATATGTAGCTAGTAGGCTAGAAATGTCATTCTTACCTCTACAAGACAAACAATTTTGATAAACACTGCATCTAAACTTCAGAAGTAACCCAAAGGAACACAAATGGCCTTGATATTTTTAAAAAATTATATTCTTTGATCCAAACACTTTTGAAATATAAACACTCACATGAGAATAGTAGTAATTGAAACTTGTTTATGGCCCCCAAATTGTACATTGTGTTCATCTTTGAAAATGCTCACATCGCTTAGTAATAACTATTTGCACTCAGAATAGATCTTTCATCTTAGATTGTCAAACTACAATAGTCAGTCTGAGTGGTGAGGGAGATAAGTATTGTATTCCCTTCTTAAGTGTTTGTAGTTAAAGCCACCACGAATGCCAAGACAACCAATTGAAAAGATAAGAGGATTCAGTCAAAATGGATACCTGTTTACCACACAGCAAATTTAGACAATTTTACTGCCCTGTTCCAATTTCATAGATTTGACCGAACTGACTTTAGGTTTGAGGTTTAGATCTTAATCTGTGACCATACACTTGCGACAATGTGGTTCTGAGAACTGTGCTGACTTTTCTTAGTACCAACAGCCATGTAACAAAAGCCTGTGCAGACATGGGGGCAAAGTGGCCATTTTGGTCCCCCTGCCGGTGTTAGAATAAGATGGCAATTTGGTTCAAAGTAAGATCAGAATATCCTTAGAATGTTTCTACTATTGTTTGTATAGACAGTTTTGATATTTAAATGATTATAGACTGTTAGAGCATATCAATTTTTTGATAGTGAGGAAATATTGTCTCTCATTTTCTTTTCTTAAAATTTGCTGAAATTTATCCAGTGTTTTTTTATATCTGTGCCATGATTTGAAACACTTTGCGAAAATTAATTTTCACAAACAAAAATTAAGTAGATGCTATTATTTTCTCCATTTTACAGATGAGGAAACCAAGGCATAGAATGGCCAAGTAATTTGCACAAAGTTATGCCTTTATCTGCTAAAACCACAATTCTAACCTAGACAGTTTGACTCCAGGTTTACTAAGGATAGTTTTGATCATGAAGCATCAATAAACCAACATGCTCTGTATTATGCCACGTGAAATTAGTCACAGAAGGACAAACACTTCATAATTGTATTTATAATGCAAGTTGTATATGCATTTGTATGGAGTTGTGTACATTGTTTTATACAGAAAATGCTTATATGCATTTTCTGGGGAAAGGAGAGGTAGTTTGCATCAACTTCTCAAAGGAGTTCATGATGTAAAAAGAAGAACCACTGTGTTGGCTCAAGGCAAAGGCATGATAGCCTGGCAAGTGCACAGTTCACTAGAGGAAAGCTTCTCCATGGCTGGCCACCTGCTAGAGTCTGCAGATTATCTATGTAGAGGAACATTGAATAAATACATAAATATATTGAAGATAATGGGAGGCAGGCTTTCGCCACTGGAGAAGGGGAGTACAAATATGAAATGGTGAAAACTTGAATGAACCCTGTGTATTGGAATGGAATTCATGGTATTGGTGTAAACTCATGCTGTCAAGATGTAGAGATAGATATATGTGGATCTAAATACATACGTATTTTTAGCTCTGCCCACCCAAGTAACCATGAGCATACCCCAGCAAAAACCAAGAAACTTCTCTAAAGTCCCAGCCAGTGAAGGGCAAGACCAGGATTTGAACCCAGGCAGTTCAATTCTATGCATTACACTCCTTTACCACAATGCTTATAAGAAAATTATAGTCAGTGCGTGGAATGTCAGGAATCATTCGTGTCTACTAAACAAACAAATAATTTTTTTTCTGAACTCATTGATAGAACCCTTCCATTATAATGTTAAATCTTTCCATTCTTTGCAGTATTGTCTAAAACCAATCAATTATAAATATTTTCCTAGGTTAGCCTCTATTGCTATTACTCTTTGAAAACATAAAAATGCATGTTTTTTTTTTTTTTTTGTAATTTAAACCAATTCAGTATTTGTGTGCATGAATCTAATGGTAAAAATTAAATAATTGCTAAATTTATAGAAAACTTAAGTCCAGCCTGGTCACTGCTTTGCATACGTTTTCTCAATTCATTGCACAGCAGCAGTCTGAATTCAGGTCTGTTAATGTCCCCATTTTATTGATAATGTATCTCAGAGAGTGGTTACATAAATTTTCTCTTGACAGTTGATGTCACTGGGCTTTATACTTTGCAACTGTTTGTTGTAGACTCATAATGCATTCATGGCAGGATCATGAATGTGTGGTACTATGACTCACAAGTCCTGGATATCTATGAAGAAGAGATTAAGTTGAAAGATATCACTGTTTCTCCTTTTGTGGAAAGTGACTACATGACCCCATCTCTGTAGTCTGTTTCACCCTGGATAGAGGGAATTTTGTGATATTTTAGAGAACTGTTTTAAGGAACTTAAGGAGAGTTCAACATGAAAGCACATATCAACTTTTGTTATCAGACTTATTTTTCAGACATTGTGTTGCACTGTTAAAAAAAAAAAAAAAAGGTATTTTCTCATGTAGAGATGGGCCTACAGCTAATGTGCTCCATACATCTGTCACTGACATAGGGACTGGTCAATTGACAGAAATGTTAGTGAACTAAAAACAAGGCTTAGAAAGGCTTTCAAGAGATCTAGCAGCACTGAACTCACCGAGGAAGGTGTAAAAGTATAAGCCCCAAATGACTCCGCTGAAATCCCCGTAGAGATTTGAACCGGCTGCAGTTAGAAATACAGAGCAGAACCAGTGGCGAGCAGCACAGATGAAAGTTAAATGGTAGCATAAAGCAAACAGTCAAATTTGAAATCAAAACTATATCATTCAATTGCCAGTGAGGGTACGAAGAGTTTCTCAAGTTTGATCAAAATAGGGCATTTCATAAGACATATCTCCCTAGATAGGTAGATACAATATGGGGAAACCAGGTGAGACTGTAGTTTTTTTCATAATGCACTTACTTTATTTAAATTATTAAGTTATTTTTCATTTTATTGGAGTTTTATGAGGATGGGTAGACAGAAAAGTTGAAGGCCTGTCTGTGGGTATAAAATTAGACAAGTTTTTGAATCTACATAATCAAAGCTGGGTTATGCCAGGAAGACTCTGGGTTAAATTGGTTATTATTCAGAATTGATAAGTATTTGGAAAAATGTTAAAACACCTTATAGTTTTCATAGTTAGGGATGACTATAGACAAAAACATGTGATTTTTAAAATTCCTTTCCTATCCTCCCTTCTTAAGGGTTTTTTTCTTTTTTTCTTTTTTTTTTTTTCTGTCTCTAGTTTTTCCAGGCACAGGGTTCTAATGCTACCTGACCTCCTCATTATGGTTCACTATCCTGGGTCATCTCGTGCTGGAAATCCTTCCTGCTTCTCTGTTTCCCCTGGAAAGGGCTTAGACATCATATCCAACTGATCTATTTAGACACCCATGTTATGCTATTGGCTTAGTCTTATGATTCGACTAAGGTAACATTCGACTAAGGTAACAGTGTCTCTGGGCTTCATTTTTCCCTCAGAGATTAAAAAAAATAATTCCTATCTTTGAAGTATATTTTGAGAATTAATTAGAGTATAGATCAAAAGCTTAGCACAATCTATGGAACATATTAGGGTGTCAGTTAACATTAAAGAATGATGATGATAAGATCTGCCCACAATTCTGCTGCCTTTATGTTAGAAGGAACATAAACTGATTGTAAAAATTTATACGGAACTGTTAATGATTCATTTCCATAGACATTGACACTTAAAAAAATGAAATGTTTAATCTAATGAAGTTACTGATACATTGCGTTTTTAAGGACATTTAGGAAATATATTTTAATGTTCTGGACAAAACTTAAGTAACACTATGTAGTTCTAAATTTTTACTACTTTTAATAAAGATCAATTATAAGCATCCAGTATACATATATATAGTGGTAAATCTGGCTCTGGCCAGAGTTCTCACTTTCTCTCTCAGAAACAAGTATAAAATACTCTGTTGAAAATATTTTAAAATTAAATGTGTAGATACATCAAATTCATGTACATGGAAACCCTAGTTATTAAACCCTCTCCATATATCCACATCCTTGAAAACATAAAACTGTAAAGCAAATTGTGTAGTATGTTCTTCACCAAAATCTTAAAAGATGCCTTTACTCTGCATTCAGTCAGGTTGATGTAAGTTTCAATAACGGAGCTAAAATATAGCAGGGTAAAATTTCCAAGAGGCTGGAAGGATGTCGAATCAATGGAAAATTGGAATTTATATAAGAAAGAAACTACAGAGATTGATAAAAAAAATCTATTTGTAAATAATCCGTAGTGAATATGTATACATTACAAAAATGGAAAGAATGAATGATGATGTTTATAGTGCCATTAATCCTTTTTTTTCCTTCCTTCCTCTCTCTTTTCCTCCTCCCTTCCTCCCTCCCTCCCTCCCTTCTTTTCTTCCTTTCTTCCTTTTTGCTCTTATTTTTTTATTGTTGTTCTTGATGTTCATTTTTTGGTGTGTAGTGCACTGTATGCACACAGTTCACAAATTAATAGTAGTAGTAAAAGTGGTAATACACTCAACATCTTTTGTACTTGGGTTAAGAATCAATCATTGCAGTATCTCAGGAGCATTCATGTGCTCTTGTCCAAAATATTCCCATCTTTTTCTTTCCTTTGTAGTGTTTCTACCTATGTACATATCTTTAAATAATGCAGTGTTTAATTTTGAAAAACATGTAGCAAAGACAAACCTGGTTGAAAAGGGAATAACAATATCACTAATGTTAGAAGAAGGATCCAAAAGAAGTTAAGCTAAACAGAGCCTCTGGATCATAGTTTGACTTCAGCCTCTTTGAGAGTTTGAGGAAGTCAGTGGGTAAGGACATGAAACAATCCTAAGAAACAAAAGACTTGGTAAAATTGAGTGATCTGACAGGCCTAGAATATGACTAGAAATTGTGGGGTGATAAGGAATTCCCTGCTTCTAAGCTCCCGTGGTCTACTTCCTGCTCTTAAATATAGATCAAAGAAGACTCCTTGCTTTGAGGGAGAAATGGGGGGTCATCAGCTGATCCAGGAAGGAGAAACATAAAAAAAGAAGAATTTTGACAAAAGGTCAAATTGATACAGGTGTAGATATGATTATGAGTAAAGTTCATTTGGGCATTCTGTTCTGAGGTTAAAAAGATGGTGGCCAGAGTGGCAATGGGGATATTGGTGATAAGAACCCTCCTCAGCCCTGTTTCTTGAGGCACAGTGTTCCAGTCTGGACCCATCGCCCTATGTCATTGCTGTGCATCTACTCGTTTTGGGCACTTCCTTCCCCATTCTCTCTGGAAATCCATTGCTATGTCCTTTTTGTTGACTCTTGTCTTGTAGCTCATGTCTTCCTCTTTCTTGGTTTGTGTTTCAGTTCAAGTGTAATATTTCCTCAATGGCTTTTTAAGAAAAGGTATGTGGGAGATAAGATTTTTAAGACCATGAAGGTTTAAAAGTATTATTTGACTACTGCCTTTTTTTGGGTATAGAATTTTCTTCATAATTTGAAGCTCCATTATCTTCTTGATTCTGATGAAACAATTAAAGCCATTCTGATTCTTGATACCGCATATATGATCTCTGTGGTTTCTTTCTCCCTCTCTACAACTAGTAGATTCTCTTTTTACTCCCAGTGTTAAGAAAACACAATATATAGGTCTATTCTCATCCATTGTGCTAGGGATTCAATCTGGCAACTACTGTTCCATCAGTTCTGCACAAGTTTCATTCCCTTTGTTTTCCCCTGTCTCTCTAGAACTTTTTTGCGGTGCTCTACTTGTTCCCTTTTTTTCTTCTACCTCTTTGATTTTTTGCTTTTCTTTCTCGGAGATCTCCTCGGTTTTAACTTCCTAATCTAGTAGAAGAATTTTAATTAGACTATAATGTTTTTAAATTGAAAAGGCCTTTTCTTATTCTCTTGATGTTTTTGTTTCTTTATACCACACAGTCCTGTACCATGCATAAACTATCATCTCTTATCTCGCTGATAGTGCTAATAATAATGTTCTTCCTTTTGAAGATAATGTTTTTTCTTTCTAAGATGCATTATGGTTTTTGTTTACTTGTTTGGGATAATTTACATGTTACATGTTTTGTTAAGGTGTTTGATAATACTCTGTTGCCTTTTCATGTTTAAGAATATGTAAGAAGCTGACTGGATATGTCATGTGATATGGATGTATGTGTGTGGTTGGGGCTGTTTTCAATGTGATCTTATGGAGTATTCTGAATAGGTTATTATTATTTTTTTCAGGTAATGACCAGTGTCAATATATTCAATTTAATCTTGGCCTGGTTATATTCCCCAAGAAATTTTTTTTCAGTTTCTGCCTGGATGATTCTGCATTCAGGATTCTGACAACCTAATAGGAAAGTAAGCCTGGAGCTATTGGCATTCAATATGCGGTATGATCACTAACTTCCCTTGTTCTTCCTCCAGTACTGATGCCCCATGTACATGTAAGAGTCCCTAGTTCTGAGCACTCTGTTTTACCCTCTACATTAACCTAGTGCTAATGTAACTTATGACCTGTTCTCTCTCTTGGAAGAATCAGGACCCAGCTAGTCATCTTTCTTGCTACCCTCCTTGGCTCTTGCTGCCTGTGTGGACCCTCTGAAGTTGGGTTGTGATCTTTGATAGGAGATACTTTACCTTCATGGTGGTGACCCTGCTGGAGCCAGCTCCCCAGTCCGTACCTCAGTTCATCCTATGTCCCCTTCTTTTAGTGTATGTCCCCCCGCCCCAAGGTGCCATCCATATCTGGGACTAAAGTTACCTCAAGAGAATAAACCAAACTCTGTCCCCACCCCACCGCACCCCTGACTACCATGCTGTAATGCCAAGATTCCTCTGAAGTGGCAGCCTGCAGATTCAGGTTGGTGTGAGAGCAGCCTCTGAAGCAGTTGCCCGGAGTCTTAGGTAGGAAGCAACTTATTTAAGACCTTCCTTCTCCAGGAGTCACGCGCAGAAAACAGACATGTAGACACAAATGTATTCAACAAACACTAACAAAGCATTTACTGTGTACCAAACGTGGTTTTCAGTGCTTTGTTTTAGATTACTTTAGCATTTAATCTTGACAACCACCTTATGAGAAAATGATTTTTAAAGGTAGTTATTATCATCAATCACCATCATCATCAGATAATAATAAGGCTGAAAATGAGGAAACCAAGTTCACAATAATTTGCCTAAGGTCATGGGCAGGATAACTATTGAAGCTCAGATTCAATGCTCATTCGAGCCACTAGGTGATGCTGTCTCCAGGTATATCTCCCCTTTGTTTCCTTCCTTCTTCAAACTACCTCCTTTGGACTCATTCTGCTGAGACCCATCTACTCACCTTACACAAGTGATCTCCTCATCCAGTCCAAGTGTTTGTTACCTGAAACAAGAGCTCATGCACTAACAAATCCTTTCTCTTACAAAAGCCAGAGTCTTATGACTATCCTCTTGCTAAAGAAGTCCAGAAATAATACCTTTCCTGGTACCCTAAAGCTAACCCAAAGCTGACCAAAGGGGTGTGTCTTTTAGTAAGATTTGCCCTCATCTTCCCTTAGAGAAAGCCTTAGGAAGCGAGGACTTTAAAAGAAATAAAGTGCGTAGTTACCCATCTGCAAGTCATTATTCTTGTTATATTAGAGAGATTACAAAATGACCCTGGATGGTCTAGCATCACAAACACTGTAAGAAGATATTTAAGATGGAGAGAGTGATTACGTTTTAAATAGAGGTTAGGGAAAAAGCAGATTGATGTAATTTATCCCTTATATTGGGTAAGAGGTGACCTCTGAGAAGCAGCACATCGCCAAGGAATAAGAACAAAGACTTCAATGGGGATGAATTAGTAAGGGAAAGAGAAGGCGGGCGTGCCTGGCACATTCAGGACGTTTAACAATGAAAAGGAAGATAAACTCACACTTAAAAAACATCAGGTGCTGAACACTGGCTCTACTAATTCAGTGTGTATGTCTGACGAAGAAAAAAAAAATTAATCAGGAAACACAATTACTGAGAAAAATAAAATAAAATCTGGTTGCAAATACTTAGAAGCTGCAAACCTAATGGCTCCACTTCAGTAATTCTCCAATTATTTCCCTCAAGTTTTCTTTACATTCTTTTCCCTTTAAACACCAGGGTGTCTTAAAAGGGGCGTATTGATTGAACTGGCCACGTCAAGAATAGAAGGAGGGAAAGGTCAGAAATTTCTATTGGCTTTCCATTGCAGTGTTAGTTTGCCCAGATTTTCCATGCTGTTTAATGAAGTACCAATTTAGAAGGCTTAACGAGAACATTTATAATTTGTGCTTGACATGACTGTGTTAAACTTGACTATTTAATTACCGAATTAATTTTATGATTATAACTATTGTATTGCACAATGTTTATGATGTAAACATTTGGGGACTTTTAAATATAAAAATACTTAATATCCCTAGACTGTCCCAGTGTGTAAGTAGCTATCAAATTTAAAAGGTCTAAGAAACATGTGAACAGCTATAAAATAAATATATACCCTTGATAGAGCACTACAATTTGTACAGCACAATTGCTTTTCTAATATCGTTTGCCCTTGGATCTCAGTTGTGCTTCACATGTTTGATGTACTTGAAAAATCTGTATTGTCTCAACAACAGCTGGCCCAACCATGAAGTGATAATAGTAGCATTTCATGACAATTATGGTGAGGACAGCTTTAATGAAAGGTTGTTGCCTGAAGTTAGCAAATCCCCCACTCTTGTTAACAGTCAGAATTTACCATGCTATTACTAAAGAAAGAAACAAACAAAACACACCCCCCCAAAAAAAAACAGACCAAAAAATAAACAAACCAAAACAAAAATCTACATTGCTGAGTATTCCGTGGGCAAATCTATGTCATTACATCAAGACAGTGACGAAGCCCATGTTTTTCTCTTGATAAAAAAGCGGAAGTGATTTTCTTTAAAAGGTCTGAATTTTATGTATCAGCTTTCCATTATTTGTTTTTGAAAAGGCAATGATACCAAGTAGTAGTCAGTTGCTCTACCCATTGGAATACAAGTAAATGTGGAAGCTGCCATGGACAATAAGCCATTCAGTGGATGCTATGTCCTCATAAACCATATACATTTTCTAGTGAGGATCCCAAGACCAATAAAGAGACTAGAAAACAAGGGAAAAGTGTGGACTGCCACAGCTACCAGAAGATTGAAAACATAACACTTAGGGATCCTTGTTGTGGCACAACCTTGTTCTTCTTTGGGTCATGAAATCCTCATTCTAGGGCCATACAGCAAGTTTGCAGCAGAGCTGGGCTTTTAGAACTGCTTTTATCACCATGGGAAGGTGTGCTCTTTTAGGTTCTATTCTTGTTCTGTCCAATATGGTAACCACTAGCCACATGGTTATTTCAATTAAAATTAAATAAAATGAAAAGTTTAGTTCCTCAGTTGCACTAGTTACATTTCAAGAACTCAATAGCCACATACGATGAAGCCACAAAGGAAAAAGCAAATCTATTTTTGCTAGCTCTATGTAATTTTCACTCATTAAAAAAGGAAAAATCCCTTTCTAAAGTTATCTAAGCTTGGGTACAAATGTTGTGTTACATTGGACAGGTTTGAACAAATCAAAATTAAAATTCATTTCAAAAATCTAGAAAACAAATCTAAGCATTATCACATTTGGATTCTGTATTTACCTGAGGTAATGGCAGAGAATCAAAAGTAAAATCATTTATAGCAGATGAGCATAAATGAAACCCTCTCTTGATTTTTTATTACCTGTTTAGCTTTAGGGACCAGGGAGTAATAAAAGCAGCAAATAGTACATAGGTGGCCTGAATAAGTTAGTGATCCTTCCGAAGGTACAAACTTCCAATGAGTGATTAGTTTAAGCCCCAGTAAAACCTAGCACAACAAATGTGATTTATACTAATTATCCCAGTTCTTCCCTATAGGCTTTTCCAGATGATTTGTGATGGAGTCCGACTAAATACCGTATTGGAATAACAGTCTGGAATAACAGTCTTTTACATTATAATGCACTAAAACACACTTCCCTTTAAATATTACATAGTTGAATTTTTAAATAACATGCATAGTTTCTGGGACAGTGTTATACATAATTTTTAGTTAGTGAAGAAATAGAAATTTTAAAAAGTATATTTTCCAATCATAGGGTCAACTTATAGGAGGTGTGCAGGTCAGATGAGCACAAGTTGGGTGCAAAGAAAAGTGAGTGTCAGAGAGGAAATGGCAGTGTTATTCTGAATATGGTTGCATACCTCTACATCAGATAATTCCTTAAACCAGTCACCATCATCTTGTGTGTCCTAGGAGAAACCTAGATTCTCCTCTGCAGGGGGGGGGGGGGGAGGGGGGTGGTTGCCATAAGAGAGTAAGTAAAACTCAAAGAAAGCTATTTGGCTGAAATGTCATTTGGACATCTGTAGGACCAGGAGTCAATCACTAGTGCTAACATTATTTAAAAAAGAGATTGTTTAAGGATCTTTAGAGATGGTATCCTTAGTCTTTGGCCCGGTCATTATCATCTCCAACACCAGGATACAAGGACACCGGGACTCAACAGCCTTAGCATGCGTGTCTCACCATGTCGTCAGCATGCATATCTTAGGCAAGCATCAGCAGCCCAGCTACCACTTGGAGCATGAGCTGGAACAGCAGGCAGCCCCATAGCAGTTCAGAGACCAAGTAGCAGATACTGGAGCTGAGGGGGCTAGATTACAGCACACTCCTTAATCACTCCTTGACTTGTTCGTGGTGAACGCTGAAATTTTTGCCATGGAAAACTTCAAACAACAGATGCACACACAGAAAAAAGTATAGTGAACTCATATGTACCCATCACCCCCTTTAACAATTATTAATTCATGGCCAAATGTATTTCACTTTTTCCTTCATCTATTCTACTCTGCCTACTAGATTGTTTTAAAGTAAATTTTAGGGTATTTCAAGGAAACAGGTTTTTCTCTACCCTGAATTAGGACAGATAAATAATGACCTTTGACTCCTCCTTTGACCTTAAGGACATCAGGGCTTCTGCAGGAAAACAGAGAAGTGTGTGAAGTGGTTTCATAGAAGCAAGGGCAGGAACTATGGGAACAGGTAATACCATGGCTGGCAGGAGGCTGAGGAGGAACCCGAAGGGCCTGCTATCTAGGCTGAATTGCAGAGGACAAATAAGTTAGTCAATGGAAGAAGGGAAGGATAGATTTCCAGGTGGAGGAAACGGCACGTAATGACTCGATGAATCAAGCGCATTTATGAAAGTCTTACTTTGTACATTGCCTTGTATGCCAAGATTGCAAAGATGGGGAAGCCCTCATTCCTCAGAGATCAGTAGAGTGAATGTGTGTAAGACACATGTGAGTACGGATTTAAAAGAAGATGATACATTCAAGATACTGCCAGCATTCAGAAACATTAGAGAAGGTATTCGTGTGGTGGTTGCAGTGGTACAAATTGTAGTAATAGCACCATACGACAAGGTTCTGTGAGGAGCAGCAGCTGGAGGAGAACGGAGACACCACATGACATGGTGTTTGTTGTTTACAAAAGGAATTATCTAGAATTTGATGTACCCAGACCATGGAATATTTTTAAAACTACCGTATTTTTTTTTTTTTTTAAGTTTCATTTATTTACTTTGAGACAGACAGAGCAAAATCAGGGGAGGGGCATAGAGAGAGAGAATCCCAGGAAGGCTCTACACCATCTGTGGAGCCAGACACAAGGCTCTAGCTCACAAACTGTGAGATCATGACCTGAGCCGAAATCAAGACTCAGACACTTAACGGACTGAGCCACCCAGGTGCCCCAAAACTACCTTCTAATATGAACATGATCTTTGAAACATTTGAGTGGGTACTTTGGATTATGATAACTGATGTTTGTATGAATATAAACAATGATTCTTTCTTTAGAGGAAATACACATTATTATGAACTTGCAAGATTAGGTCAGAAAAAAATTTCAGATAATTACAATTACAATTACATGAATAGCTTCTGAATGTCTTAAGGTATTCTCCAAAGAATAATAAAAATAATTGCAAATTCTTTATATCAGATTTCTGTGTAAGAATACATAAACTCCTCTAGATTTTTCAATTGGAAAGGTATTTAATAAATGGAAGTGGTACCTACCTAAATACATTGGGAGGTTTGGCATAAAGAAGTTGGCAGGAAGGGGGGTTGTCACAAGCAGGTTTTCATGTCATACCTGAACTGCAACAGAAATTTGTTAGTGGTACCCAACATCACAGCTACCCCATAGTCCCAAATCTAATGGGAGTCACAGAATGCAGAGCTCGGCTGTCCACTGAAAGTTTACCTCTGCTAAAGCCTATGCTTCAACTGCTACAAGACAAGAAATGCCCTCTCCTCCATTCAAAACTCATTACAGTCAACCTCCCTGGAAAAAAAGTCAATTATCTTCAGAATTCTTGCACCATATATATTTAGAAATATATATCCCAAGGTCCCAGTCCTTGCAATACAAAGAGAGAATAGAGATAAATAACAATGAATTCTAATCACCAGTGGACAATATCCAACATGTTATTTAAAATTGGAAAATTGAATTATCCCAATGAATTTAATGTTATCATCCAATATTAATGCTGAAATGTGTAATACTACCAGGTCTATTGGTGAATCCTTAGTAAAATTTTGGGAGGCGAACTGTATTTAGAAACCTAGTTCTGAATCCTACATATGATCATTGCTGTTCAGATAACATTGGTTCTGTGCCCTTTTAGCAAATAGAGCTAGAAAATTATTGTTATTTTTATCATTATTGTTATTATTATTAATCATCATCCTACACTGATACCTCTAATTCAAATTCAACTATATAGGTTTCTTTATCACCTAAGCCATTCCACATTTGTGTATTTGTGTCTCTTTTCTAAGGAGAAAGGTGCTTTTAAAACAATATATAGGGGCGCCTGGGTGGCTCAGTTGGTTAAGTGTCTGACTTCGGCTCAGGTCATGATTTCGCGGTTTGTGAGTTCAAGCCCCGCGTCAGGCTCTGTGCTGATGGTTCAGAGCCTGGACCCTGTTTCAGATTCTGTGTCTCCCTCTCTCTCTGACTCTCCCCAGTTCATGCTCTGTCTCTCTCTGTCTCAAAAATAAATAAACGTTAAAAAAATTTTTTTAAAACAATATATATATACTTTATCCTACTTTACCAATATAATAATTTTAGAGTTGTTACACAAATACCACCCCCACTCCCCCAAAACTACTAAGTTCAAGATGTTTCTTTTTTGGCATTTCCATTTATCTTTAGAATGCTTCAGAGTATTTGTTCATAAGTTACTTGATTTAAAGTTTTTTTTTTTTCTGTTCTTATAGTCTTATTTTGGTGTAGAATTAGTTTAATTTCTTTCTCTCTGAATTCAATTTTCTATTTTTTTCTCTATTTACTTTTTAAAGTGTAGAATATATACATGGCTTAAAATTTTGAAAGGCATAAAAAAAGTATACTCAGAGAAGTTTCACTTTCATTTCTATTGCATTTGTCCTCATTCCCACATCTTTTTTTTCCGTTTCTGGTTTATCCTTACTGTGCCTCCAGTAGGACTGTTCTTTCAGTCTCTGATTGTTCTCTAGGTCCAGAGTTTTTTTGTGTGGGAAAAGATGTACTTCCTTTCTAGCAAAATATTCATATCATTTCTTTTATGTATGAAGTGAGTATTATAATATGAATTGCTAAGTGGATGCTCCTGGAACTGTCTCTGCTCCTGACAAAATAAATATCACATCCCAGGAGGGATTGATGAGATTGTACACGACTGGTGTTTCCAATCTCATATCCATTAATCTTGCCACTTTGGTCTGTACATAAACCATGAGTCAAAGAGAATGACTGTATCTTAAAATGACTTAATCAGGTGGTAATGCCAGTGTTTGTGGTTACAGATGTGATGTCTTTACTGGAGCCAATCAACATCAGTTCTGACACCTGATGTATTCATCCTAAATCCTTTGTCTTTCCCTCTCATCTATCATAAAAGGAAAACAGAAGCATTTAGCCTTCATATGATAGAGACATGTCTTCTTTTATTGACTTGCTTCAAGGCTATGTCAGTTCTCTGGCTTTTTTCTTACTATGGTTAAGTGCTATCTTGATCATCTTGATATCTAATAGAACATCACAGTGGTTCATTACATTTATGGTATTATGCCAACTGGAGCTGATGAGCAGGAAAGTACAAACATCCTACATGCTTTACTAAGACATGTGTGCAAGAGGTTGAAATATAATCTCAATGAAAATCTAGGGCCATGCCACAATTGTGAAGTTTCTAAAGGTCCAATAGTCTGTGGCATGTTGAGATGTCCTTCCAAAGTGAAACATAATTTCGTGTCCTTTCAATCATCCACCACAAAAAAAAGAGCTACAATAGCTAATGGGCATCTGTGGATTTTAGATGTGATACATATATCATTTGTTGTATGACTCTACCCTATTTTCTGTGCATTCCAAAGGCTGCTGGTTTTTATATGTCTTGGAGCAAGAAATGGGCCTGCATGAGACACAGGGTGCCATACAAGCTACTCAGACACTTAGGCATTATGAGTCAGAAGTCCCAAATGTCTGTGGTAGATGCTAAATAGCAAGCTTCTACATTAGCCTAAGAGCCAGACTCCTAGTGATTTTTAGGAAGGCTGTATCCTATTCTAACAACACATTTTGTTCATGGAAAATCAGCTTTTGTTTTGCTACTGGAACACAAAGTGACTATGCACCCCCAATTGCCCACTATAAACCGAGTATTATCTAGTCTAGCCAACCATAAAATTGGATGTGCACAGCAGCATTCTCCTGTAAAATGGAAATGGTACGTAAAAGACTGGGACTGAGCAGGATCGGAAGGAATGAGTAAATAGCACTGGTAGGTAGCTTAGACTTCCATCATAGCTGCTCCCACTGTTGTGGATTCTTCCTTAACTCATGGTTTTGATCAAATGGGGAGTTACCTATGAGTAATTAACAGAAGAAGAAAAAAACTTAGGCCAGACTTACAGATGCATCTGCATGATATTCTGGCTTGAACTGAAAGTGGATGACTCCTCCATTGCAGCCCCACTCAGGAGAAGTTCTGAAAAACACAAGTGAAAGGAAAACTTCCCCGTGGGAAGAACTTCCTGTGGCACGTCCGGTATCATACACAATGGTTTCATCATTTGACTCATGCTTTTTTGGCTCAGTTCATGATCTCATGGTTCTTGAGACTGAGCCTTGCATTAGGCTCTGTGCCGACAGTGGGGAGCCTGCTTGGGATTCTCTCTCTCCCTCTCTCTTTGCTCCTCCCCTGCTCTCTCCCTCTCAAAATACATAAATAATCTTAAAATAAACTAAAGTAATAAAATAAACTAAAATAATAAAATAAAAAATAAAGTAAAATAAAATAAAATAAGGTATCTGCTGTACTTCACCTATTCAACCTCTCTCCCCTTCACTCAGTCTCCTGGCAACCACTGATATTTTATCATCTCCATAGGTTTTCTTTCCCCAGAGTTCATATAATGAAAATAGAGTATGTAGCTGGCTTCTTTCACTGAGCAATATGCATTTAAGATTCATCTATGTTTTTTTCATGATTTAATAACACTTTTACTAAGTGTCAATGCACATAACACAAAATTTACCATTTTGATCACGTTTAAGTGTACAGCTCAGTAGCATTAAATACATTCATATTGTGCAACAATCGCTGGAGCTCTTTTTATCTTGCAAAACTGAAACTCTGTATCCATTAAACAAGGGCTCCCCACTTCCCCTTACACCAACCCCTGGCAACCTTCATTCTACCTTCTGTTTCTATGAAGTTGGCCATTCTAGGTTCATATAAGTAGAATCATATAGTATTTGCCCTTTTGTGACTGGCTTATTCACTTGGCATAGTTTTCAAGTTTCATCTGTTTTGTGGCATGTGTCAAAATTTTCTTTTTAAGGCTGAAAAATTACCCATTGTATTTACATATTTTTTAATCCATTAATTGGTCAATGGCTATTTTGGTTGCTTCCAGCTTTTGGCTATTGAAAATAACACTGCTATGAATATGAGTGTGCAAATACCTGTTAGCCTGCCAAGCAGTTTCTGGTTGTTACATAGACTGCACTTGGAACTAACATTTATTTATTTTTTGTGAGTTACTGGTGTGTGTCTTTGTTGCAATTTTTAAGTATATTTGTATAACGGTTATATTTTAGTGCAGGAGATTTTAATGTTTGCTATGTCTTATCTTGATCCCCTAAGTATCTTGTTTTTGTTATTTGTTATTTGTTTTTTTGGGTTTTTTTTTTTTTACTACTTGGTCATTAAAATATGTCTTTAGTTAAAAAAAAAAAACCTTTGGATCGCACATTCACATGGAGAGTTAGCAGCTGCAGGATCCAGAATTTATTATGTCTTTGAACATTTCTCTTTAAATTTCATTTGTGTTCTGTTTTTCTTCTCAGGATCCTGAATTTTGCTGATGTTTGCTCTTCGTTTTTCTAACTTACTAAGATCTTCTCTATAATCATTTTTATATCTTTGCCCTTTTGCATCTCATTTGTGTGATTTCTCCAATCTTGCCATCATTTCCCATATTTTTATACTGTTTATTTTATACATAATGCTCTAATGACTTTCATCTCTCTAATATTTTTTATTATTTTCTCCAACTTCATGCTGAGCTCTGCCGGCTCATTTTTAATTCCCTCCTTTTGTTTTACAGCCATTGTTCCTCTCTTTTGAGCTCTCTCTCTTCATAGAAATGTTGTCTTTATCTTTTGTGACGATGCTTGATCATTTTTATAGTGTCCTTGAGCAATTTCTCTTGTTATATTTGTTGTTAAACTTATTTTGCTTAAGTTTATTCCTTTCATTTAGAAATTTTCTTATGTTCTTTTCTTTCAGGTTATGTCTTATATTTGAGTGGGGTTGGCTATTTGCTCAAGAATTGTGTGTGTGTGTGGGGGGGGGGGGAAGGGTAGATAAGGCCAGAAGTTCATTTCATATATATTTTTTATGTTTATTTATTTATTTTGAGAGAGAGAGAAAGAGAGAGAGATAGAGCATGGGTAGAGGAGGGGCAGAGAGAGAGAGAGAGAGGAATAAAGAGGGTCTGAAGCAGGCTCTGCACTGACAACAGAGCTCGAACCCACGAACCTTGAGATCATGACCTGAGCTGAAGTCTGATGCTTAACCAACTGAGCCACCCAGGCACCCTCACCAGTTTATTTCAAAGGTTATACTTGGCTACAAATCTGAGTGGGGCCAGAAGATCTTTTATATACATTTCCCCGCCCCAGGGATAAGTCCTCTATTGGTTTGGATGTTCATGAAGTCTCCATGGCTAATAACTCCATATTATGGAGTTTTGCAAAGTCACAATTCCTCAGTTCTTCAACCCTCAGCCTGGTGGTCGACTTTAGCCAGAAATTTCATGTCAGCAAGATTTGTTTCTTTAGCTTTTCTTGCTCTATCTTTTTGTTATACTGAATTTAGCTTTTTTCAAGAACCTTTTCTCTTTCTCCCATTGATCATCCTCCTCTTCCTAGTTTTATTCTGTTTTCTGTCCTAATTGAAGGATGACTGGATAGGACTTTTAAGACTATACTGATTTTGTGCACATTTATGCCATGTTTTGGCACATAGAATGTATACTCAGCTCTTAGAACACAGGTTTCCAAGATTTGCTTATTGACATTCTTGTTTGGGGCTCTGCTTCTGCTTCTGCTTCACTGAAGATGGAATTTTGTTATGTTGTTCAATTCTTATATCCATTTAAGTGTGTTTTAAGAAAGGAGGGGGTGAAATGGAAATATCTTTGATGGAATCTTTAAATGAAAGCTGTGATTCAAGTATTTGAGAAAATATTTCCTCCGTTATCATGTGATACCTCTTCTGATAAAGAAAGAGATGTGTTGTTTACAAATTGGGAGAGCGACAGTTCAATTGCTAAATCTGATACATTTAAAATGTAACATGAAGTTAAAATCTTAGATTCCATATTTTTGTGTTTTCTATGCTTTATACAAATTTTCTTTCAATGTGTTCGTAAAAATCCTTTAACATGTGGGTTAGACATAATACAATGTTCAAAAATGCTTTGGGATATTTCTACTGCAGTGGGGTCTTCTCTTGCTCATCAGGTATTGTTTGTGTCTCCAGTGCGACTGATGAGAGAATGCCCTTATCAGGATGTTAGAAGACACTCCTCAGAGCCTTGATAGAGTTGATTAACTAGAATTTTTCCACACATCAGTGGATCATTAGAACCTAAAGCTAGGGTTTCCTTCTGACCACCATTTAGATCAGAGTACAGCCTGTGGGCATCTCTTAGGCTTTACATAGTTTACTCCAAATGTATTGAAAACTTTATAAAATCAAATCCCAGACTCTTAAGTTTGGCAATGGACAAAGTGACTTCTTTTAGGAGGGGTGGCTGGATTTTGCTTTACTCTTAACTTCAATGTTTCTCCTCCACATTTGGGATCTCTCATTGGTTTACTTGGTTATATATGGCATAGTCTAGCTCTGTTTAGAATAATTACATATTGTTTTATTAAGATTAGGGAGCAATGGAAAAATAATACAGAGAACAATAGAAACGTAAATAATCTGGTTTAAAATTAATTTGTCCATTTTCAGCTTTCTCCCTGGTTCCCTGATTGCCTCCATGTAGCAGAGGATGTGTTTAGACATTGTCCCTTAGAAGCATACTAGGGAGTCTTCAAAGACCAGATCCGAATGGGGGAATCCAGAAGTGGGTAGAAGTTTCTTTTCCTTATTTTCCCCTTAGTTTCTTCTTATTGTTGGTGCGAAGACATACCTCCTTTAAGAGCAACAAAGGAATGTTACCTACCCTATTGACTCAAAAAGTTAACTATATCAGAGTATATTCCAATAAATCAACATGTATACAAAGGACATGTAATATGAAAGAATATTATTTCAACGTTCTAAGACTCATGGCGGGGTGGGGGGTGAGGGAATAACATTAACGTTAAACACTGACACTTATTGAGTGCTTCCTCTGTAGAAGATGCATTATCTCATTTGGTCCTAAGAACAATGACATATGAGGTGGCTATTACTATTTCCTCTATCTGGCAGGCAAGGAAACTAAAGCTTAAAGAGGATGTATAGCTTGCCTAAGGTCACGCAGCTTGTTAATGGTGGAGTCAAAATTGTACCAGTCAGTTTGTTGGATTAAGCTATCCAAATTCTTGCAGCCCATCCCCAGCTTTCCCCTTAGGGCTGGATATGTCGCTAACTTTCTGTATTTTTTTTTCAGTGTTTCTGCTGGAACCAGACAGAACATGGACGAGCAGAGATAGGGCAGTATCATGGATCACCAGGAAAATACTCCTTATCCATGAGCAACTGCATCATGGGGGGAGACTCTAGTCAATTTAGTGCTTAGCTTAGTAGGTGAGCGTCACCATATTTTTCACTGGTGTGGAACCCTGAAAGGAGTTAGAATGATCTTCTTCAGAAGCCAGGGGACAGAAAACTTGAATGCCTCTTAATGAATTAATGTATCATTCCAAATGACCGTTTTTTTTATCTTGTGATAACATAACTGCATTCTGTAAAACACATTTTAAAATGATATCAAATAATAATTATCGCAATGACAAATAGTTTGGTGTACCTCATGCAAAATATAGGTCAATAATGAGAGCTTACATTGAGCTGTACTTTTTAATTTTTTTCTTGCTATTATTAAGTAAGTTCTATGCCCAATGTGGGGCTTGACTCTTAAACCCTGAGATCAAGAGTAGCATGCTCTACTGACTGAGCTAGGCACCCCTATTAAATTAGTATTTAATGTGGAATTCTTTATGTTTGCCTCTCTTGATGTCTTAACAGGTTATTCTAAGAGAGGTAAAAGAGCTAAGCAAGATTGATAAGGTGATGAAATTAAGATGTGTACAAAAAAAGAAACTGGAGAGCCTGTATTCACAAATAATATTTAAATTTTTAACTGATTAGATAAGTAAACCCAGGAAACACTCAAATTGTTTTTTGTATTGTTATTTTTCATCACTAGGGAAGTTGAAGTGTTCTAAAGAAGAGATGCCAGTTTTTAACAAAACCTTTCTGGAGAGCATCTTTGAAATCATCACCAGTCTTTGCAGGTCTGGGTTCAGATAGAATCGTCTGTGTTGAAAATAAATTGATATACTGTAAAAAGGACTAGCAGGATAATTTATATTCAGCAGAGGCTCAAATACTAATTCAGAGAGAAGATTTCAAGATGAAATGTATCCTGGAGTTAAAAAAAAATCTAATTACCTTGACTACTGCATTTCTTAGCAAACCACATTTTACTTTTGTATATGAGCTATGAAGGCAGTGTTCTAGTAGGGTCTTATGGAGTGTGTTTTTTCATTAAAATCTATAGAATTTGTATATTCATGAGAACAAAAATGATAAAATTTTCAGAAAATTGATTCAGAATGGTCATTTTTAATAAGCATATCTGTCTCTAAAACCAGATTCTTCATTTATATTTTATTAATTACTAAATATAATAATAAATAATAACTATAAAATATAAAATATAAAAATAAATAATAATGTTAATTATTATTTATTTCAAGTCTTATTAGAAAACATGTTGAAATCATACAATCTGGATTTCAAGAAAGAAAAATATATATGATTTGCATCTTCTTACTACATTTTTTTTCTATATGCTAGTGGTATGTATTTTTGCTTTTCATCTTCATGGGGGTTCACAATCCTGTTTTTTGTACATTTTTCTAATCCTTCAATTTACAATGTATTTTAGATGCCCTTGCCTGATTAAAGCACCCGAACAAATTACAGCCAAGAGAAAAATAACACATGTCACCTTTGCAGGTTTAAGCTATCATAATCTTTAACTTTCCTGTCAAAGGAATTCTTGTCTTCCTTTTGTGCAAATATTTAATTGCTCAGGATAATCCAATTTATGTTGTCAGGAAGTAGGAAAATATAGTGTATTCTGAATATGACCTTCTTTGTTAAATATTCTGCTGGCATCACTCATGGTTGCTGAATTGCACAAGCTATCGAAATAGATCTGGAAGCCAACAAGGACCCTGATTATGAATAACAAGCTATGCTTTATTAATCTTCCAAATAGCTACACAAATGTTCTTTTTCTCCCAACTTCTTAGAAGAAGAGCAGCATAATGGGTAGATCAATGGAGTTAACAAAGAAAAGAACATCACTGTTCGATTTTTAAAGTTTTAGTCTGCTCTTATTATGTTTCTCTTGTTAGCCACAAAGCAATTTAATACTCTTTCTGCTTCCTTATGATATTGCATTTCTTGAAATTAAAAGGTGAATACTATAAGACTTACACCTGTAAGACGATTGATTGTATAATGTATTTGTAAGGCATTTTCATTAATTTTATTACATTGCAAGAGAAAATTCAGAGTAGTAAGTGATAGTGAAAACAAAGTAATGATTGTGTAGAGATAAAAGTATATGTGTTAAAATCCAAATTCAGGCAAGTGATTAAAATGCAAACAGAAAATCATTACATCAAGATCACAGAAGATAAAACATCTAGAGAAAACTCAAAAGCAAACTTAGCCTCTAATTTAAGAGTCAGCCAGGTTTTCAGCCTTGAGCTTAATTAGTAGAACATAAGCGTGGGCATAATGACTGAAAAAAGACCCTCAACCAAGCCAGAAACAGAGGAGAGTGAGAAGTAAAAATAAGAGGAAAGAAATACACCTAGAAGAATCAAATTAAAAAGGGAACTGATGAAAGAAAGAAGAAAAGAAGAGAGAAGTTATACAGTGTCCTGATAAAATACTACTTTCAGGTAGGTAAATATATAACATCTTTCAGGTAGGTAAAATATATGCATCAGCTTTGCATTTTGAATAACTGTGTCTTCAGGGTAACCAAAAGAGATATGGTTAGCATCTGTTTTACATATTTTAATGAAATATTTAATTAAACATTAATATCAAGTTTAATTAATTGTATATCCCTTGTGTTAGATATTGTTGTTCTGTTATCCTTTTAATTTTTATTGTGAATGTATATCCAATAAGAAATTCCTTTTATTGACTATGTATCTAATTAACATACATGTATATGTGAATTAGTTTTATGTTTCTTTCAGTGGTTATGTATATGATGACAGAGTAACACAGATTATCCCAGAAATCAGGAGACTTAGATTCTAGTTCTGCCTATTATTTACTATATTTGAAACACTAAGTGTGCTCCACTACTGTAAGGTGGAAATAGCATTCCCAGCTATGCCTACTCGGGAAAGATGAGTATTTAAGACCACTAGTGGCCATGTCAGTCTTCCTTTACAAACCTGCCCCCACTGAAGAACTGGCCCCTGCCCCTACTCCCACTTACCAGTACCCACATATTCTTTACTAGCCTACAACAATATACCTTGCTGTATTAGTCATAGATTCAGAAATGCATTTTTAAGACCAATTTCATTTCTGTGAAATTAGGATCTATTTTATCATGTGTGGGGACTTCTAATCACTCCTGGCTAGCCAACAGCTATGGTTTAGTTGTTATCATATGTGTGAACTTGGTTCCTGATTAGACAGTGACACTCAGAGTTTCAGTCCACAAACCTTTTTAGAGCCACTTCAAGAAGTACGCTATGTCTCACATTGACACCTTCTGGTATGATTAAGAAAGTGACAGCATCAAAACTTGGAAAGCTTGGAAGAAAATTCCATTGCCAATTCATTTAATGATATTGTGTGAAAAACACAGACATAAATGGCTCTGGGTTGCAAAGTTATTCAAAAGAGTTGAACTCAGAAAGTAGTGTTAGAAACATTCCAGCCAATTTCTTTTGCTTTCCATTTTCCTTTTTATACATGCACAAGGGTGATATATATTAAAATTGATGTGTAAGGAAGTCCACTATAGTTTTAAAATGAGTAGACTTTATACAATTTCAAGTTGTAGGGTAACATTGTGTCATGGTTTAATTAGCAGAATTTTAAATTTTGTAGTGGTACATTAAGTAATAGTGCATCTAACAACCGATAGTGTCTAGGACTTTATGTGATACATGTGTTTCTTAAGTGGATTTCCTAAATCAAGTCTCATGCATCAGAAATTTCTTTTCTCCCGTATCCATTATAGGACACATTTTCCTAGACTCTTGTTTCTCCTGGGCCTTCCTCTATGTAGATTAGTCAAGTTAGACACTGATACCAGCCCTGATAACTTCACAGAAAATAATGGCTTCTGTGCTAATGGACCAACATAATATATTTGCATTTTATCAATGATTTTTTGGAGCCCAGAAGCCCAAGAGTATGATTCTAATGATAGGTATCTCAAGGACCCTGTTGAGCACATGCTTAGACCAACAACTGCTTGTCAGTAACAGCAATTCTCAGGTTTTTCCCATATGCCCTCATCTGGGCTCAATGAGGGAGACCCTTTTTTATTACCATTGTTATTTATTACTCTGTTTATGTAATAATATGTGTATATCATTGAAAATGTGTATAATTCATAAATGTAGGAGAAATGACAGAACACTAATCTTACAAAGAAGACATCTATAGTTTACATTTTCTTATACTTCTTTTGTCACTTTTTTATTTTTTTTAAGTTTTATTTATTTTGACAGAGAGAGAGAGCATGAGCAGGGAAAGAGAGGAGAGAGGAAGAGAGGGAATTCCAAGCAGGCTCCATGCTGTCAGCATGGAACCTGACATAGGGCTCAAACTCAGGAATCATGAGATTACAAGTTGAGCCAAAATCAAGAGTCAGACACTTAACTGACTAAGCCACCCAGGTGCCCCACTTTGTTATTTTTAATATGTTTGTGGACATGTGTGTGTATAATAGTATTTCCTCCTTTTGTTTATCTTGCTATCCAACAGTTTATCTTGCTATCCACCTCATAGTACACATTATTTGAATGTCTGTACATTCAATCAAGTACATAGACTTCCTTTCCCTATAGTTACAAATTAGGCTTATTATTATTATTAGTGTTTATTTATTTTGAGGGAGAAAGAGCAGAGTCGGGGATGGGCAGAGAGAGAGAAGAAGAGAGAGAATCCCAAGCAAGCTGACAACACAAAGCCCGACATGGGGCTCAATCCCATGAACCGAACCAAGAGATCATGACCTGAGCCGAAACCAAGAGTCGGGAGTCAGATGTTCAACCGACTGAGCCACCCAGATTCCCCAGGCTTATTTTTTAATTTGTATCTCTTCAGAAATACCTTTGAACACGAATCTTTTTTTTTTCTTGCATAATTTGAATTATTTCTTTAAGATAAATGCATGGCTTCAGAATCCTTTGTGAAAAGGATGACTTTCTTAAAGGTTTTATGTTTTTATCACCAAATTCCTTTCTGAGAGCTTTAAAATCCATTTGTAGTTCTCACAGCAATGAGTAAGTGGACATAAGCACATTTTCCATCAAAGATGAAAAAAATAATTTTTGTAACATTTTCTTCAAGATTCTTTGATTTTCTATCAATATTATTAAGATGTCTGATGCAATCAGATGAGAGCCTGGCTCAGACAAGCATGTAGCAAAACAGAGCAAAGCAAACAAGCAAACAAAGGAAAGTAAGACACAGAGCATGATTGATAGTAGAATTTGGACACATAATTTAAAAGAATCCAGATGAAATCAGGCTGTGATTACAATAACTATTTTTGGCTAAGAATTTCACAATCATTAAGTGGGAAGGGAATTGAAACTTGAGAGCTTTATATAATATCTGGGGTGTGTATTTATATTTCTGTGTAAATTGCATAATTTGGCGCTAATAAAAATATCCGTGTCCGGGCTGAGATATTGCTCTTTTCTGTCATAGCTTTCTGCTTATGAAAGAGTGTCTGTAGACATGCAATTCCTCCAAGTTTACTTTGAAAACAGTCTTCTGGGGACATTCACAATTTGAGTATGTTTGCCAAATTTTTCCCACTAATCATTTATAACCCTGGGGATCTTTCACTGCCTGTTTACATGGCCCTGTTACCTGTGGGCTTTTTCTTTTCTGAGCACTTTTGTCTTTCACATGCTGTGATGTGGTGACAATTAAATGTTACTACTTTAAATGGGAGCAGGACCTGTATGATTGAGGCACAAGTGTGTCCATTGTTAACACTTTCTTTAAGCTATTAAATGTCCTCCCTAACTCACAGAGAGATCAGCCTTTTTCTGCTTTATCACTTAGATTAACCTTCCATGTTGGTTTCACTTACAAAAATCGTAACCTAATTTGTGATCCATAAGGAAAATGCATCAATTAATCTCCTTAAAAAAGGTTATTACTGTTTTAGATGTATATCCCAGAAATCTGATTGTTTCCCCAAATCTTTCCATTGTCTTAATCATACCTTTGACATCTTAACATATCTATAAATAATTTCATATATCTATGTATATGTATCTTTCTAATCCACATACAAATTTTGATTACATAATTGCAAAATTTAAATTTTGTAATAGTAGTTTTTTTATCTCTTCTATTCCATCTAGTATATATTTCCCTTCTGCTTACAAAACATGGCAACATCTTTCCTTGATTCTGGTACATTTAACTACTGTATCCCCTACCAACTATTTACTGCATACGTTTATAAGAAAGCACGTGTCTTATCTTTCACTTAACACTAGTATTACACATCACATGCGATCTAACTTGTGTATTCACTGTTCTCAAATTACTCATTCCAGCCCCACTATTGATTCTCTAACATGAGAAAGGATTTTACTCTCTTCATTAAGTTGATCTAACTAATAAGCACCTACTCTTTCCTAAAATTTCTATTTACCTTGATCTTGGAGATAATGTGATTATAATTCTACCATTCCTTAATCTCCTTTACGATTACATGTGACCTTAAACATAGATATCAGGGCAAATCTTCAGATCTGGAATTCTCTTCTATTGCAATGGCCTGAATGAAATCAATTTCCATATTTGTGTGTTTTCTGTCTTTGATCCTGTCTTAGAATAGTCTCCCCCAATTCATTTCCTTCTACTTTGTATGATCTTGCACTCTCCAGATACTTTATCTATCTGACTCTTTTAAAATTTTTATTTAAAAAAATTTTTTTTAACATTTTATTTTATTTTACTTTATTTTATTTTATTTTATGAGCACAGAGCATGAGCAGAGGAGGGGCAGAGAGAGAGAGACACAGAATCAGAAGCAGGCCGCAGGCTCTGAGCTGTCAGCACAGGGCCCAACGTGGGGCTTGAACCCACAAATGTGAGATCATGACCTGAGCCAAAGTCAGATGCTCAACTGACTGAGCCACACAGGCGCCCCTTATCTACTTGACTCTTAATAGTTGTTCCGTATGGTTCAGCTGACACTTTATTCCTTTTTGAATTACAACTCTTTGAAAATTCTCAAATTCCACCAAATGGTACTTCTCTTTGAAATTCTATGTCTATACTTTCAACTGCTTACTGAGTCTCTTTCATAAACATGAATTTATTGTTCAAATTCAGCACATGCCACACCAAACTCATAATTTCCCCCCCTCCCCATTTTATCTGGGTCTTCCTCCTATATTTTCATTATTGGTATACTGGCATTGCTATCTATTCAAGTTCCTGAAGCAGGAAACTGAATATATCTTTGACTTTTCCCTTATATCTAATATCCAATTAATCACTCTCTCCTCTTTATTTCCTCTCTTTGCTGATTTAATTCAGACCTTCATCATCTCTCACTTAAAAGCTGCATAAATCCATACTTACTTCTCCTGCCTTAGCTCATAATCTCCCCACAAATCATTCTCAGCAGTGTTACTAAAATTGTCTTTAAGAATGCAAATCTGATCATGTTCTTCAGTTATAAAAAGAACCTTAACTTGGCACTGGGATTCTTCGGTATTTGGACCCAGACAATCTCTCCAAAACTCAGATCCTCCAAACTCCATCTGTGTTACAAAAAATAAATGTCAAAATGCTAAGCTACCTGCCACGCTGCCCAAAGACTCCCTGCACTCCTGCTCATGTTCTAACACTGGCTGGAGTACGCATTCTCCTTTCATTGTCCTGTTTTCTTTAAAACTCCATGCAAACATTTCTTTCCAGACAGATTTCATTTCACACAGATAATCTCTTTTTGAATCTTGAGTGCTCCTCCTATATTCTCTTACACCATTCATATCACACCACATTATAATCACTCAATTGTTTCACCCATTCAAGCTCTCTATACAACTACAGAAATGAAAAGGTCCACTCTAATTATTTCCACATTCCTATAAACCAGTACAGTGCCTTGCAATTTTCATTTATGGCTCCTGGAGGAAATTCTGTTCAGACGTCTTCCCTGCCACTTGCAACACTGCAAGAACTTTGGTGCTGAAGTTACTTAGCTCTCCTCTAGGCGATATTGGCTCATGTCTTTCTTCATGGGGATGCTGAAAACAAAACTACATCCCAACCATTTGTTACCTTAATGAGAGAAGGCATCAACTATGGTCTGAATGTTTGTGTACCTCCCTCCCAAATTCATATTTTGAAATCCTAACCCTCATAATGATGGTGTTAGGAAGTGGGGGTTTTGGCAGGTGATTAGGTCATGAAAGCCAAGTTCTCACAAATGGGATTAATGCCCTTAAAAAGGGGCCCAAGAAAGCCCCCCTGTCCCTCCAGCTATGTGACGTTATAGGGGAAAATGACAGTGTATGAGGAAGTGGGCTGTCACCAGACACGAAATCTGCTGGTGCCTGGGTCTTGAACTTTGCAGCCTCCAGAAGTGTAAGAAATAAATTTTTGTTGCTTATAAGCCACCCAGTCTATAAGATTTTTCTATGGCAGCACAAATAGACTAAGACAGCATTCCTTCTCATAAAACAAATTTAAAAAGTTATGCTAAGGTAAAGACCCTTTGTATGAATGAAAAGATGGATGGTTTCAGCTGTGTACTCTGGGAAAAGCCACACAGCACAAGTTTTGAGAATAAGTAATCATTCAATGAATGGTTTTACAGAAACTTTACCTCTTGCTATATACACTGCTATATGTTTCTCTAAGCCAAGAACCATGACCATTTTTAAAACTTTATTTAAAAGGTATTCTTACTTAGAAAACATCAGGGTGGATTGTCTGTACCAGAGAAGTATTGACATAATTTCAAACTATTTTCCATAGATTTTGTCTAAGATTCCATCTTAGGCCAACAAGATGCCTAGAATCTGGGTACTAGGTTTTTCATTAACACATCTCTAGTTGTTTTAAAATCACCTGTAGTTTCTGAGACTCTCATTCCATCAGTTTTATTACTCTGTCTCTCCAATGAAGAAAATAACAAATGTCAGCTGTTTTTACCTTCCTCTGAATTTCAAGTACAAAGTTCCATTTGTCATGGAACATGCAGGCAACATACAGGATTTGAATATAATCTTTTTAGTCAGATACTCTATTGTTCTCTTTAAAAGCATCGTTTTCAGTGGCAATGAAACTAGTTGAGGTTTTTCGGTCTGACAAACCTAGTTTCAATTCTGACTCTATATGGGACACTGTGAGACTGTTGCCAATTTAATCATCCTATCCAACCCTGGCTTTCTCATTTGTAAAATAGGAATAGTTGTATTGACTCAGGAGCATGTGCTGATGTTTTCTTGCTTAATATCCATTTCTAACTCTTTTTTCCTAAAATTCTGACATTATTCAGGTGTCTACCCATCATCCACAGTCATTTATCTCCAGTAAAGCTGACGTGACCTTAGAGATCTGTCTAATTGTAATCCCATTTCCTCTATCAATGGTTGTTTTAGGAATAGACATATGTAAGTGTGTCTCAATTTCTAACACTTTCTGGACCCTGATAAATTTTATTCAACACTTTTTTCAAAAGTTATAATTGCCCCAAAGCTGTACATTCACTGGGTGAGTATGGGGGTGAAAATTATTTGCTTAACCATCACCACCACCCAGGCTCTCTCTTCCTTCTCCCAATTCATTCTGGGATCTTACATTTGCTAAAAACTGAGGATCCCTTGAAATGTCAATGGTTTTCTCAACTGGTTCGTTTAGAGTAATTCCATAAATTGAGGGAGGCACATCTGATCTCAGTTTCTGTTGCCTCTGCCTACATGGAGCTGGTCAGGGAGGCTATGAGTAGAATGGGTGTTGATAGGAATGAAGAATATGGCCAGCGACTATATAAGTGGTTTTGTGTTTTTATAGATTTGACTAAAAGGTTAAAAATAACCCCACAAGAATATCTTTTCTGGTAACTCCATCAGAGTATATATGTGCACACACACACACACACACACACACACACACACACACTATGTTCACCCTGCAAAATAATAACTCTCAACATTTTCCATGAAGGGCACAGTCATCTTACTGTATTCTCTCTAGGGCCCCCTCATGTAGACATACAACAATTGAAGCAATGGACAAATCAGCTCTCTCTAACCTCTAGGACTCTCCTTTGACCATGGGCTATGGTAACAGCATGTTCAGTTTGTTCTACCATATTTCAGAATCATCCCACCCTAGTGTCTATCTTATTATTTGAAATGCTCTCCAAATATATCTCTATACAAATGTTCCAGGCAAACTTATATTATCATTACCTTCCAAATATATTATTTGGTCTTTCTTAATCTGGCTCCCTGACCCCCACTCCTCAGACCATCTCTTACTATCCTTTTTATTTGCCTCACATTTCTGAGTACTCTTCTCTGCAGAGCTGGTCACAGAAGGGATATAAGCAAAATCTTAGAGGTAAAAATCTTTTCCTAAGCCCTGCTCCTGATATCTGAAGTTATATAGAGCTGTCAAAGTGGACCAGGATGGGCCCACTGAGGGTTCACTGGCAGAGTAAAGCAAGGAATTCACTGAAATAGAAAATTACCTTTTACCTAGGAAAGGGGTTGTATGGGCTAAAATCAGAGCTTAGAACATGAGCATAAGAGTTCACAGAGGTAAAGCTTTTTCTGGAAGAGAGAGCACCTAAGTTTGAAAAGGAAAAGAAAGAAGAGAGAGAAAAAAATATATATAGTTTATAAGAAGATACATATATCTTGTATATATTTTATAATGTGTAATATATAATGTATATAATGCAAAAGCAATAAAATCAATCTATCTATCTATCTATCTATCTATCTATCTATCTATCTATCTAATCTATCTTCCTATCCATCATCTATCTATCTACTGAGAGAAATCCACCTTTAGGAAAAAGGGAACATGTCTCAGCACTGTGCTTTGGGAAATAATGCCTGAGAACTAGTGTTGTGACTTTGAAACTCAATTTTTGTGCTTCTCTGCAACCTGTGCAGGCATTTGAACCAGCAAGAGCATCATCTTGGATAAAAGACTGTGAAGATCAAACTACATTTTCAAAACAACAGGCCAACAAGATGCAGTAGAAGTAGGGGACTATCAAAACTTTAATTTTATGTCAAATTGGCATTTAGAAACAAACATATCTCATTTGTATCTGACAAGAAGTTGGGGGTTATTTCAGGTAGACTCAATTATTCCTGTCATGGAATGTAGGTGTTTGGATGATAACATCTAAAAACTAAAGCCAAATAAAGCTAGTAAAACCCAATTGCGTTGTAAAAATTAAATAGGGGAATATCAAAGCTACCTGCAGCTAAAATACATCACAATAACAATTTCATCTTCCACTTGAAACACAAGGAAAAAGCAATTAATAAAACTGTTTCAATAACTCCTCCAGCTAATGAAAGAAATTGCTTGCCAACCAAGAGATACAACTTTGGTAATCATTGAAAGGTGGTTGACATGGTATGAAGGTGTATGTAAGACACATGTCACACTGCAAGGAAGTGTGATTTTGAGGGAAAGATGCGTGCATAAATATTTCTGTGAAATTAGAAGCAGTGAAGACACCGTTATGCCAACAGAACTGACTTTTACCATTGCAATGCTAGGTTCAAGAATTTTAAAAAGTACTTTTTTTTTTTTTTTTTTTTTCTTTTGCATAATGTGAACTTAACAGAAGAGTCTGTATCTGATAGCCATGCTATTGCAGATGGGGTTACTCTTAAGAATTTAAAACACAAACTATCAAGGTGAAATATTATGGGTCAGGGCAAATGTTCAACACAGAGGAGTCTGGTCTGTACTAGGAGAAAATGCCTCGGAAAAGATACATATTCAAGGAGAAGCACAAGGCAGGGTTGAAAACAGCCAAGGTTTGTCTTTGTGGAAATGCAGTAGGCATTTTGATTACTTTTGGCTCTTCCAATCCCATTATATTAAATATTAAGAAGAAAAACCTCTTTCACATGTATATAGGGTCTAATGGAAATAAATTTTGCTGGGGTACAACTCTTTTTTCTTTATTTCATAACATTTTCATGGTAGAATGGGGACAAGTATCCTGCTTCACAAATCTTCAGGTTAAGATTGTGCACATGATAGATTTTTCTATATTTGCATGAGAAAGATATATGTTTTAGTAGTTTCATATTACAAAGTTCCTCAAGATAAACTTTTCATGACAATCAATCATTAATTTTTCTGAAAAAAGGAAAAACTAGTGATTAAGTATATCTGCCCCCAAATCAAAGTCAATGGGCCCATTCAATAATACCAAAGCTTTGGTACAAGGATGCATTCTGAATAATGGTAAGGGGACCAGTGGTCACATCTGAGTGTCTTAGATTTTGTTGTGCTCTAATATGAACATTTTCTGAGCAAGGCAATAACCTTATGATCTGTGCTATAGGGGAGGTTTGAGAGGCATCAATATATAAGGAATGCTTCTCTCTAGTTAAGTCTTGGCAAGTTCATCTATAAATATCAGTTAAACTGTCTTATGTGAAGCAATCCAAGTTACAACCAACTGCTTGAAGAGGTGGATTTATTTATTTTTTAATGTTTACCTATTTATTTTGAGAAAGACAAAGCCAGCAGGAGAGGGATGGTGAGCTTTGGGGGGGGGGGGGGCGCAGAAAATCCCAAGCAGAGCCTGACGTGGAACTCGATCCCACGAACTGTAAGATCATGACCTGAGCTGAAACCAAGAGTCAGACGCTTAACCAGCTGAGCCACCCAGCTGCCCCGAACAGGTGGGTTTGAAACAAGTTTCAGTGTGGAATCAAACCTGAAATATTAAGCATTTTATTAGACTCATTACATAAAGAGAGCTTATTTCACTGTTAAATAAAATTACTAATAAATGTGAAATATGGATATCCATCAGAAGTCAAATGGTCAGAGGCCAACTTGATGGTTTCTTTTAGGTTGTTGAGAAAAACAAAAAGACTAGAGAAAAGACAAGAAAAATGAGAAAAGAGAAAAAAAGAAAAGAAAATAGAAAAAGAAAAGAAAAAAAGAGATTGGGCCCAATAATATAGGTCCACTAACCTAGAATTTGATCAATAAAATTATGCTACTAATATCTTCAAGGTCATTTAAAAAATAGTGTATATACAGTTAGGACTTTACACTGCTGAAAAATTACTTGGTATTTATTACCGCATAATTCCTTGAATATCTTAAGTGTGTGTGTGTTTGTGTGTATTTTCCATTAAACCATTTGCCTAACATTTGCCTAAATATACAAAGGTAAGCAGCACCTTTGTCATTCTCAAGTTATCTGTCCCCCAACCACCAAGGGGCCAAGACTTAAAAAAAAAAAATGAATCCTCAGGAAAGAAAGGACATTTAGTAGTGCTATAGTGCAATTAAGTTCAAGCGCTTGCCCTCAAGTAGAATATTGACCGCGTCGTGGGCTGTGTTAGTTTGCAGTCTTCCACTGACCTGCAGACCATACTTTAAGAAGTTATTTTGGAGAATATATTTGTGGGGGTAAAATTTTTCCTGCGTTGGAGATTTACTTGTGTAAGTACAGAGTCAATGCTAGAGAAAAACTTCTAACATCTTGTAGCACATAACTATTCAGATTTTATATTAAGGTGTGCGTTTTGATCACTTTGTTGGCACATCCAAACAGTACGGGTCTGACATTTGGGGCATGTGATGCTATTTAGGTAACTGTGTTATGGGACAAAAAACAATTAAACACTTTCTTTTATAGCTTAAATTTATGATCTAATTTATATGAGAGTACATTGTGGCTTACAGTTTGGAGAGACCAAATTTTAATTATAACCAGAAGGGAATCTGATTAAGAGAGGATGATCTTGATATACTCAGCAAGGATAATAAATAGCTTCTCATCCCATCAGCATTAACAGAGAGTGTCCGTAACAACACAACACTTCATCTGACAGCTTATAATGAGTCTGTAAGGTTCTCACCCTGTCTAAAAGCTTGTAGCGGTTTTATATTACCTCAAATTTGCTGCATTTCTACACAAATAATTCTCTAATTGCTGCATAAATTTACATTTTAAGCTTAACAGCAACTTAAACAGCTTCTAAACACCATTGATATTCAGGATGGTATCTAATGCACATCAAGACAACAAAATATTTCTTGAGACTCAGAAAATTATCCATCCAATTATTTCTATAAATTTATCATCTCAATTATTGAGGCAGCGCTATTTCGCCTTTGCTTTTTTTTTTTTTTCCTTGAACGTATTCATTCCTACAATAGATAAATGTTATTAGGAGTCTATGGTAAAAAAAAAATAGATTTGAGATAACATCATATATATGTATGGTATGTTTATTCAAGATATTCAATGCTGTAAAAATTTTAGTTGTCTAAGGGAAACTATACTATGGTATGTAACTAGATGATAATTAACTTTATTTGTGGAAAATATGCACATACCTACCTTTGGACAAATTCAAGTTGTAGGACAAAACCAGCTTTAAGAGAAATACTGAATAACCTTGAGCACACATTCCCTTCATCATTAATTAAAATATTAATGCATTCTAAAAATGTAGAGAAGTTTGATTCATGAAATTAAATGTATTTACCAAATCATTTTTTCTTAATATCAAAATATGCATACATATGTATGTAGATGCATGCACATACATGTTATATATAGGCAATTTAGTCCCACTCAATAAGCAAGTTTTTTTCCTATATATGTGCTGTGCTTCTGGTGGAATTTATATAAATTTGTAGCAGAATAATTTATGTAAAATTCTGGTTTGTTCCAAAGTCTCTTATCCTGGTCTTCATTTTAATTACATACTTTTTTCTCCCAATGCTTAAGGCCCTGAATATATGATCTTCTTACATACAATGTTTCTATCTATTGATGTACTTCCAGGGTGAAATAAAAGAATTCTGATGATCAGTTCAAACTCTTTTTATTACCTTGTTACTAAATATAACATCTTACCCTTTAAACAAAGCTTCTTAAAGGTAGTTGTTGCCTCCTGGTTAGTCCTAAACTGACTATACTGTACCTTCAAGCAATCCCAATAAAACTTCTCTTGTTAAGGTCATCGTTGATTCTAGTTCCTAACTCAAGGGTCAATTTTCAGTTTTTAATTTATTTGAATAGTTTGTATTTAATTCCATTTTCTCTTTCACCCTTGTAAGTCCTCTCTCCTTTTGCCTCTGTATGACACTGCTGTCTTTTACTGAAAAGAGACAGCACTCCTATTCAGTGACATTTGAGGACATTTATTGATTGATCTATTTTTCAAGTGATAGTGTCACATAAAGCTCAGTTCTTAGAATATTTTCTTCTTACATAATTTTCAGAAATATTTTCTGCTTTCATGGTTTTAATTACCATACCTAACTGGATAAATGATCATTTCTTTAGTAATGAGAGACTAGGCATTTTGTAGTAATGAGCTAGCTCCCCATCTCTCCATCTTATCCCAATAACGGTTAAATAAACAGATAAGCTAGGGACCAGTACTCTTGATAGTCACTCAAAGGAAGTGGTGAGTTACACATTGTCTCTTAAAACATATTTGCAGATGTAGCGTATATTAATGCTCATCACATTTTATTGCCACGGCTTCCCTTACAACAACAGGAAAAGAGGTAGACTATTTGTGAATAGCTCTACCATCCCCCAACTTCTATTGCCCACTCATCTTAAGACTTATATATTGTTCTGTCTTTTGGAAACCTATACTTATACAACTATATGAATTTGAGACAAATGTCTAAAATGGAACTCATATCTTTTCACTCATGTTAGAACATCCCCTTTTTATTTCTTGTCTTAATGAATGTCATTTATTGCCTATCTGGTTGCTTCAGCTAGAAACCTAGGAAACCATCCTCAATTTGCCATCAGAGTGATCTATCTAGAATTAACTTTTTCATTCAAAGTCCTTTACTTTGACAAACCTTGTAAATATAATACAATTGAAAAGTAATTACTCTAGCAAACAGGGTTTTCATGATCTTTCCCGAGTTATCTCAGAAAACTGAAGATCCACTACTATACAATTTGCAACTTATGCTCTTCCCAAATTGAACTATGGATTCTCTCTCATTGTGAAAATTTCTCATGTTATTTTTTGTCTTTGGCATAAATGTCTAGTAGATCTTTCTCAGGACTGTGTTAAACTAATTCCTGATGGTCTTTTTGGATTCAACACATACTACCTTTTGTGGTAAACCTTCTTTGACTTCACATCTCCTATCTAATCTGGGACACATACAGTGCACTCAATTCACCTCTTCTCTTAACTTTTATTCACTTATATAATCATTTGTTAATCACAAATACTTTTTGACTACCCACTATAGAAATGATCCTTATACTCATAAAAATAAGCAGAATTAATTAGAGGTAGGCGGGGAAATACTCAATAAAACCTTAAATAGATAATATACAACATAATCATGTGCCATGGTACCACTTTTTAATAAAAATTTTAATGTTTTTTATTTTGAGAGAGTGAGAAACAGAGTGTGAGCAGGGGAGGGGCAGAGAGAGAGAGGGAGACACAGAATATGAAGCAGGCTCCAGGCTCTGAGCTGTCAGCACAGAGCCTGATGTGAGGATCAAACCCAGGAACCATGAGATCATGACCTGAGCTGAAGTTGGACACTTAACCGACTGAGCCACCCAGGTACCCTGCCATGGTACCACTTAAGGAAATAAAGAGTCACGTGATAGTATCTGGTAGTGTTGGGAGGTGCTTAATAATCAAGAAGCAGCTTCTCTGAAGAGATAATAGTTGAACTAACAATAACCTAGAAAGAGACATCTTCAGAAACAAACAAGACAAAAAAAAAAAAAAAACCCAAAAAACAAAAACAAAATCATGCCCAAAGGTTATGACACAAGAAAGGCCTAGTTTAAGGGACAAAATGGAGATGGTGTGTTCCCATTAGTAAGCAAGAAAGAGAGAGGCTTGAGATAATTCAGAACAATATTATGTAGGGCGGTGTAGGTCAAAATCAGTTTTATCTTAAGAGTAATGGAAAGCCCGTTGAGGGCATGAAATTGGAAGAGAGGTTGGTGAAAGAGGGGAATAATAAGAGAGTGAAATGATCTGATTTATAATTTTGAAAAGTGTCCTCTGGCTCTTTTGTCATCATTGAATTGTAAACTGTATAGGAAACACAGGGGACCATTGGAAATTGACTGCGGTAATCCTGTGAAAAGACATCACGTGTTAGCATATATCATCATTTGCGTTACCATCACACTATAGCACATCATAGTGTTCCAGAATTTTCTGTGGTATTTATGTGTGAACTTCATGTGGGGAGTATGTTGTCATCTCAAAGGCATAGCTTAGTGATATATGGATAAAAATCTTTTAATAATATTTGCTAAATGAGTTAATAGATTAAAAGACCAAAAAGTGAAAAAAAATGTTGATGCATCTTAAGTGTATTTTTATAACATTGTTTTCACATATAATTATCCATTAATTATAAGTTAAAAATAATTTTGAAGAGCTGTCGGTTTACTTTTCAGAGGTAAATAATTTCAGGAAAACCTTAAAATTGCCTATGAAGTGGTTATGGATACCTTTAAAAAGTTTATATTTTTGTTCTGGGAAGAACTGTAAATAAGAGCAGAGGGACAACTGGAAGGCATTTAAATGTACAAAAAGCTTACAATTGACTCATATGCACCAAATAGTTTATTTGTGTACATAAAGAAACTCATGAACTCATGGGGGCGCTTGGGTAGGTCAGTCGGTTAAGTATCAGACTTCCGCTCAGATCGTGATCTCAAGATTCCTGGTTTTGAGACCTGTGTTGTGTTCTTTGCTGACAGCTTGGAGCCTGGAGCCTGCTTCAGATTCTGTGTCTTCTCTCTCTCTCTGCCCCTCCTCAGCTCGTGCTCTGTCTTTCTCTCTCAAAAATAAATAAACATCAAAAAAATTAAAAAAAAAAAAAGAAACTCATGGATTTGGAACAGACTTCATTTTCTTCTCTTTTTCCTTCTATTTTTCCTCCTTCTTCTCCTTCTTCCTCTTCCCCTCCTCCTCTTCCCCTCTCCTTCTCTCTTTCCCTCCCCCTACCTCTTCCCATTCCCCTCCTTCTCCTTCTTCTTCTCCTTCTTGTTCTTCTTTTTCTCCTTCTTCTTCTTCTTCTCCTACTAATCCTTCTTCTTCTTTCTCTCCTCCTCCTCCTTCTTCTCTTTCTCCTTCCCCTCTTCTTCTTCTCCTTCCCCCTCCTCCTCCCCTTCCTCCCTCTCCCCTCCTCTTCCCCCTCTTCCTCCCCCTCCTCCTCCCTCCTCCTCCTTCTTCTTCTTCTTCTTCTTCTTCTTCTTCTTCTTCTTCTTCTTCTTCTCTCCTCTTCTTCACAAAGTAGATTCACTATGAGGCTTTTCCACAATTGCTCATTTAAATGAGCTGAGAACTGAATGACTTGAGTTTGAGGTAAGATCATAAGATCATAAGAGCCTTACTCTTTAAGGATGAGAGTGAATTTAAGATGAAGAAATTCAGTAGAACAAAACAGATTAACAAGGAATGAATATCTGAATGTTTAGTGTGATGTGGATGCATTGAATGGAGGAAAATCCTCACTTACATACAAGAAATTTGATTGTGTATGCTCCTTCAAGGAGTAGATTGTATCTATGGGTTATTACATCTTTGACAGTTTCTGGTTTATACACAAGCACACACAAAAAACCCATATATGTGTTGAATATGAGGGGTGCCTGGGTGGTTGAGTCAGTTAAGTGTCTGACTTTTGATTTCATTATTTCAGCTCAGGTCATGATCTCACAGTTCATGGGTTTGAGCCCATGTTGGGCTCTGTGCTAATAGCATGGAGCCTGCTTGGGATTCTCTGTCTCCCTCTCTCTGCCTCTCCCCTGCTCAGGCTCTGTCTCCCTCCCTCTCTCAAAATAAATACACATTAAAAAATAAAATAAATGAATGAGAAAAAATAAATTTGAAGATGATAAGGGTAAATAAGGATGCTTGGTGTGATATGATCTTAATTAGAATTAACTGCACAAGTGACAAGAGGCTATAGTCTCATGTTCGAGAGAAAAAGTAATGCAAATAATAAAACAATCAGTGCAAAAGAGCTTAGAGAATTTTTGCATTTCTGTTAAAAATTAGAAAAGTGAATTAGAAAACAGTTTGTGGAGGATAAGCTAAAAGATTAAATGAAGTAGAATAGACAGTAAAGGAAATAAAAAATGGTAAAAGAGTCTTCAAGGTGATAAACATAGATTACAAACAATCAAGGGTGACTCTAAGTATGTGAAAAGAGAAAATGGTCTATTATTGGAAAGTTTTAAGATTATTTTTTAAATGTAAATTTCTCCTCTAAATCTGATAAACATTTTTATTTACATATTCTGCATTCTTAGGAAAAAACGAAAATACATGGGTTTTTGATATGTATGGCAACATTACCCTGCCCACAAAGTGAAGGTCTTTAACTAGCAAAATTGTCCTAATTTTAGCAGTCATGATTTTTAATCTTTTCTTTATTCAATTTATTTTGTAATCACTCTACTTTCATAAATTGTTAGCTTTTGTCATTGGTTTTCTAAGGAGCAGGCCTTATTGGAAAAAATCAGCAAAAATATTTGAACTAAGCATTTAGCAATCAAGATAATTTTCTTTCTTTCTTTCTTTCTTTTTTTCTAGAAGGCAATTGAAAGATAAAGGGTCCAAATCATTACACAGTGCTCACACATATAATTGGAATCACATACCTTTTCAGCATAAGAATTATCTTATCCATTGTGGGCTTTATTTCTTAATTAAAAGAAAACAACACAATTCAAGTAATGATCATAGTTTCTTAATATTTATTTAAAGAACAAGTCACTTAAGAATCTAATTTATTGGGAGAGAAATCTCTGTGGTATGTTTGTGTAGATGTGCAGAGAGAATAAAGACTACTTAGAATAATAACACTCTCTTGCATTCATTCTCTGACCTTTTCTCTATAAAATAAATACTTTAGTCATTGGACTCTATCAACTTAAAATTTCTAATAATATTGTTAGGGACTGAAAGGAAGATTACCTTATATTACATATGAATGAATGTAATTTCAATGCCATTATTTTTAAATTTCTCTAAATATAAAAATAAAACTTATTTAGTAAGTGAGGAGAAGAGTGTGAACCCACATCACAGGCAAGCAAGCGCTCTTAACATTTGCATAATTTTCCTTCTAAACATTCATCTATGTATTTACAAATAAATGTGATTAATATTGATTAAACAATCTTGTATCTGCTTTTGCACTTAACAGTTTCTCATGTAAACAATGGTTATTTCACAATCTTTGCAAACACAGTTTTAACGACTGAAACATATTTCAGTTTTATAGTTTTGTAATGACCTCCTTAACTATGCTCCCATTGCTGAACATTCATTTCTATTTATTTTTTCTTTTATAAATAGTCCTAATATAACTGCTTTACATGCAAAGCCCTTGACCTTCTAGATCAGATGACTCACTCTTTTACTTGAAAATGCCATACTTTGTCTCAGGTCATCATCTCGGGGTTCACGAGTTTGAGCCCCAGAAGGGGCTCTCTGCTGTCAGCACACAGGCCGCCTCAGATTCTCTGTCTCCCTCTCTCTTGGACCCTCTCCTGCTTGCGAGCTCTCTCTCCCCCTCAAAAATAATAAATAAACATTAAGAAAAACAAAATGCCATAAACAAGCTCAAGTTACTATAAATTAAAACAAAAATAGTGTGTTGGAAGGCCAGTTTGACAATTTGATGGGTCACAGAATATACACAGTTTGCCAGAATAGAAAGAATTCCAAAACCCTTGGAGCTTGTGACTCAACAAAACCATGTCAATTTTCTCTGGGTTTTTTGTTCTGCACAAGGCTGTGTATTAACTTCCCTCTTCTCTCCTTTGCTTCTTTTGGGTGCATAGAGTATAGGTGTGGCAGCTGCTGTCCTCCTAATATCTTTGATCACAGGTAAGAAGCTCACACAACTTCTCTCTGTCTTGCTCCAGACATGAAAATTCAGGAGGGTGTTCTTTAGCTCCACTTGGGTCTGACACTCATCGCTGAACCTTCATACTTACCAGGAGGGGAGCAGGGTACTATGAATAACCCAGCTTGAGCCAGGTGTCCACTCCTGGACAGATGCCATAATATAGCACCTTTGCTTTTGCTTAAGCTAAGTGCACATAGGAGATGTAGACAATTTTGAAGGACCTTGTGACAGGCAAGCTACAGCACCACAGGAATATCCATTATTCTATTGACTGGAAACTAGATCCTTCCCAAGGCAGGACGTTGCTGCAAAAACTTGGACACTATGATAGGTAAAGTTGTTTGGTCTAAGTGGACTGGTTGAGGAAAGAGGAATGCGAGTGAGATCTTTCTACTAATAAAACAAAATGAGTTGTTAGTAAATATAAGTAAGCTTTCTGATGAGCCTCAGTCTGAAGTCTAAGGCTTAATATATTACCCGTGAAGTCAAGAACACAGTGTCTTGAGCACAGCTGAAAATCCAGCTGCAATAAAATTCTGTTAAAATGAATGACAATATAAGTGTCTGGCCTCGTCCTGTAAAATTTAACATACAGAATGACTTCTGGACCTTCACACGTGATTCCTCCACATCTCCTGGGATGTGGCATTTATAAAACCAAATGAGTCCAAATGAGGAGTCTAAACCAGGGACTCCTCCCTGGTTACAATGTTTAAGTCATATAAACCCATGCAGCAAATTTTCCTCTTTGCACCCACCCAGCCAATTAAAAACTGCGTGTTAGCAGCATGTCTGGGATAAGCAGATATGACCATCGTGCTTATGAAGTTAGGAATACGTTCTTCACTCCTAGCACCACTCACCCTGCCCCACCACCATCAGAAGTACTCAACCTGCTCTGATACATCTTAATAAACATTGACATTTGAAAAGTGTTTATTTATTTTTGAGAGAGTGTAAGCAGGGGAGGGGTGGGGATGGGGGACAGAGGATCTGAAGCAGGCTCTGCACTGACATCAGCGAGCCTGATTGGAGCTTGAACTCAAAACCACAGGAGATCATGACCTGAGCCGAAGTCAGATGATCAACTGACAGAGCCACCCAGGGGCCCCAAACATCGACTTTTTAAAACAAACTTTATACAAGATTATAGGTAGCCACATTTCTCAATTTGCATGATCCCCAAGAGACTAACTAGAAAAAATCTGAACTCTGTTCACATTTTCACTAAGTATGCCAAGACATACCTTACAAAGTTTAGGGAGCAAAGGAATAGTCTACCAGGTAAAGTGGAATGAGTGTCGGGTCATGGAGGCTTAGGGCTCTCCATTAGCTCCTGCCTCACTCACAACCACCAGGGCTCTGGGGTTTTAGTGCCTTGTACTGACAGAACACTTGGCTAGCAGAGACTCCAAGGACTGTGTGGTCAGAAAAGCTCTCTGAAACTCGAGATTAAAATATCAAATATTTTTGCTACAGAGGGTGGCTCATGTGTCTTAAAGCTTCTGGAAAAATAGAATAGCAGATACCACTGAAAGAGACTTGAGATGCTCGGGATCTTATTAGGTCTGAGACCACTGTTTCCCCACCAGGTAAGGCAGGAATCTGAGCCTCAGGACTCACAATACAGCACTGTGTAGATCCTGAGATTCTTGGCAATGCTGGGGACAGAGAATCTCTGGATGAAGTGAGACTTTCTGAAAGACACATAGATGAAATTTCAGTCCCAAGATTCAGGATATAATTGTAAAAGTGACACATTGTATATACCCCTTAAAGAAATTCAAGGCACATCAGGTACTCTAAGAAAAATCAAATATTTATCAAATCCATGATTGACAAGAATTTTCTAAATTTAAAAGCTGTAGAAGATACCATGAAGGCACATAAACATGCATTTGATTACTGAAGAAGGAAAAGGCATTCTTGGATCATAAAAATCCACCCCAAATAATAAGATAATAAACAGAAAACAAACTGCCATAAATGTTACAACATTATTCTTAATATGCTCATACCAATTTCAAATTGGTTAGAAAAACAAACTAATAGTGTAAATAATATGGTGAATACCTACCAATTTTAGAGAAAAAACTATTTTTGTACCTACACACACACGCACACAGACAACACATGCTTACGTGTACATGTATTATTGTTATGCAGCAATTAAAAGGACGATCACCATTTCTTATATGTTATCTCTACTTTTGGCAGTAAAAATTTTTATTGTTAAGAGATAAATATGATTTTCTTTTCAAGAGTAGTTTGAACTTATATGTTTTTAAGCATATTTTCAAATTGCTATTTTTAAAATTTACATGTATCAGCTTATATTTGTATCACCTGGTTGAAGCATAAGATCCTCATCAATTGGGTTAGCTCGCATGTAAGGAAAACAAAATACACTTCCTATTCCATGATTTCCCTGACATTATCTGGGAATGAACAGTTTAGTAATAAAGGCTTTTAAAGCTCACGTATTTCAGGAGTAAATTTCCACTATGTTGCCCTATGAGGGATGCATCATCCTGGGACTCAATTCTGTAAGAGCAATAAGGACTAGTACCTGCGAACATGAGTACCTGTGAGCGTTACACAGATGCTGGGAATTCATTCTCCATCAGTCCGCTTGTGCAGTAAGTAGGTATCTGGCTTTTCTCTGTGCCAGAGGCTGCACTCTTACGGATGAGTAAGAGTGTTCTCTAGTTGCTTACAATGAGGAAAGAACAACAATATTGTTTGAGTTTCTCTTGGGGTTAATTCAGTGTGTGTGTGTGTGTGTGTGTGTGTGTGTATACACACATATATACTGGAAAAATTCAGAAAATACAATGTTTTTTATTTTGTTCATTCCTAAATTTCATGATGTAGGAATGTTGGATTGGTGCATTTTTTTAAAAAAAATTATTTATTTTGAGAGAGAGAGAGAGAGAGAGCAGACAGAGGCGGAGAGAGAGAGAATCCCAAGCAGGATCCACACTGTCAGCACAGAGCCCGGCACGGGACTTGATCTCACGAACTGTGAGATCATGACCTGAGCCGAAATCAAGAGTTGGAAGCTTAACTGACTGAGCCACCCCAGCACCCCTGGATGGGTACATTTTTTAATGAACATAATTGTGAAGAATATGAAGAATGTAATTTCATTTAATATTCATAATAATGATATCAGTATTTGGCATTTACTGTGCTTTCACTGTGTGCCAGGTACTGTTCTGTGTTCTGTCATGTGTATCTCTTTGTATTTTCACAAAAATCCTAAGATACTGAGGTACAAAAAATCCTTTTATCTGTTATGACAGTTCTACATATAGAAGAGCATTTGTTATGGACTCAATGTGCGTGTCCTCTCAAAATTTATATGTTGAAATGCTCACCATCCCCCCCCCCCCACTCCCGCCTCCCACACAACAGTCAATGTGATGATATTACGAGGAGGGACATTTGGGAGGTAACTAGGATTAGATGAGGTCATGAGGGTAGAGCCCTCATGGATGGGCTTGGTACCCTTCTAAGAATCAGAGAGTGTTTGCTTCTTTTCTCTGTCTCTGTCACGTGAGTGTCCAAGTCAGCGCTCTGCAACCCAGTAGAGGATCCTCACGAGAACCCTGCCTTAGTGGCACCCTGATCTTGGACTTCCAGCCATCAGAACTGTGAGAAATAAATTTCTATTGTTTGTAATCCTACACAATCTATGGTCCTTTGTTATAGCAATCCAAAGGACTCACATAACCTCTGAAAATGGAAAGCTATTATCATTTATTTTGTGACGAAATTTATTTGGTGCTATACTTCAGAGCTGAATTGATTTGAGGTTAATAATAGTCTTTAACTAAACCTACTTAGTTTGACAGTTTGTATGTTCAGCTGAAAAAATATTGTCTTTTATTATGAATAATGCTGTGGGTTGTTATGGAATATATGGAATATGAGTGAATTACCTCACTACCATACAGTTTCAACTGAGAAATACATACAGATCCAAGGGTTTTGGAAAAGGTATTGTGGATCTCTTTCTCCCATTTACTAATGAACAAGCTGAGGCCCAACGTGCTCAGGAAACTTAAGCAGGGTCACATAGTCTGTAAAAGAACTAGTATAGAAACCCAGTGGTAGATGGCTAAAAGTAATTTTCCTAACTAGACTTCAGGAATGACTAAAATATTCACACACAAGTAAAGTATGAATAGCCATTAATGAATAAATGCTGTAGAAACATTATAATTGAGGCGGGAAAGCTTTTGCCTGGATATCTTGAAAAGAAGAATTCTAACCCAAGTTCTATTACTAACCAGCTCTGTGACCTTGAGCAAGTCTGTTAAATTATCTCTGTCCTAAATTCCTGTTCATGTGATAAGGATCATTATACCTGCCTTAGAAAAATCTTGTGAAGGTAAAATGCTATAATTGTGGCAAAGTACTTTGAAACTAATTAGTGCTGTGCTTATATAAGATGTTATTATAACAGTTTCATAATATAAAGGGATAGTTTTATTCTTTTAAATTTAAAAAAAATTAGAAAAATTTCAAACTTATAATACTCAAGAGAAGCATTTCCCAAAGTGTGCCTCACAGAACACTAATCTGTGAAAAGCTTCAGGACAAAAATAATATTGTGATCCAATACAGTTGAAAAAAGATACATATCATATCTTCCTTTTAAAGATTCACAAAGCTAATGTAAATATCAAAGGTTCTTAGAGTCTCGCTTAAAGAAAACTTTTTTTTTTCCTATATTTAATCCAGGACTTCCAAAATTTATTAAGTCACCTTTCAGCAACACCTTTGAACATCTTGTGGAACCATTTGGCTGAAAATGGTATAGGAAATTTCCACAGAAGAATTAGTATTTAAAAGCCCAAGATTCTCATTAATACTAATGTGTATTTTGTCTCCACATGGAAAATTATTTATTTTGTGAGTACCACCAATTCTGTTTACATTTAGAAAAGTATACAGGTTTTTCTTCTACCAAAAATGTGTTCTACTTTCAAAAAATATTATTTGGTTTTTCACCAAGATTTCTTTAATAACAATGTATCCTAGTGGCATAGTAGTAACTCATTAGGGTTCATTAACATTTTTGTAGGCCTGTCGTATAAATATCATCAACTTTGAAAGAATTCTTCTTTCTCCACCTTTTTCTTATTTTATTTATGTTAAACAAAAAGTGCATCCACAGTTCTTTGGAATATTCCTCTTGGGATAAACTCAAATGATTAAATTTATTTGACTGAGAAATAGGGTGTCCAGATATTTGGTCAATTGCTATTCTGGATGTTTGTTTGAGAGTGTTTTTGGATTTAACATTTAAATCAATAGACAAAAGCAGATTGCTCTCCCTAATGTGGGTGAGCCTTATTCAATCAGTTGAAGACATGACTAGATCAAAAGGCTGACCCTCACCTGACTATGAAAAGTCCTTTTGCTTGACTGCCTTTAAAGTGTGACATAGGTTTTTATTATGCCATCAGATATATTGCCAAAATGAAAATTTGACTCTGCTTAAGTGTAAAGTCTGCCAGATTTTGGGATGGAACTTATAAATTTTCTTGGTTCTTAGGACCTCAAGCCTGGTCTGAAAGTACCCATTGACTCTCTTGAGTCTTCTGGATCTCTGGGGACATATATATTATATAAAGCTTCTCTGGACAACACTGACTAATATAGATTTAAGTACTGAGAATGGTTTTAGAGGAACAGAATTTTAAGGTGAGTTTTATGAATTGGATATGGTGTTTTGGGAATTGGATTCCTAATATAATTAGATTTAAAGATGCTAATGACTCTATTCCCAGTAGTAAAAGACAGCACTGATAATCCATGATGTGATTTGGCAATAGAGATACACAAGATATTTCCATTCGACCACTAATCAACCACTTATAAAAAGCAAGGATCTGGGTGTCTGTGTATATAACACTCTTGAACATTTTTCTCAAGCTAACAAATATGATGAAAATGGCTGGTTTCTCCTAATCTTGCTGGACAAAGTTGGGAAAGAAAAGGATGAACTAAAGAATTTGAATTTCCAGCTCAAGCACTGCATAAATGACCTGAAATCTTCTATGAGTACCCTAAAGGAGACCTTTATTTCTTGTAGCTGAAAGCTGAGATTGCTAAAACTCAAATGAAAATAGCCCATCCTGTGGGTGGCTGAATTACAACACAATTTTCTAGCCTTATAGAGTGTCTATTGCTGAGTGAGGGCACAAAATGTGATGGGATAGGGTCCTGATAGTTGGAATGGAAATATGTAGGAAGACCCTGATGAAGTTAGGGACATTGAGCCCCTGATTTCTGATGAGTCTTCTTTGCCAATGGAAGTGGCCTGTCTATTCCCAGTGGGAGAAATCTCTCTACTGTCATCTGAATGAATAAGCGCTACATTATTTGAAACAAAATGAAACAAAACAAAACAAAACTATATTGGCCCCCTCTGAGGCAGTTGCCATGCAAGACAATCCTGATTCTTCTTAGGACCCACCCCATGACCCCTCTTTACTTCTATACCTATCACTAGACTCAAGTCCCATCAGGTCCCTAAGGTGAAGTGCAAAGTATAACCCATAGGAGATGTGCTATAGTCCAAAAGAACTACCTAAATTTTCTAACTTATATGAACAGAAATCCAGGCGACCTGTGTGGGGATAAATATTAAGTGTGTGGGATAATGGTGGAAGATGCATACTTCAGGCCCAATTTACTGATATGAGCTCACTAAGCAAGGATTCTGTGTTTAATGGGACAACTCAGAGAGTTACAAAGGACTATGACAGTTTGCTTGGTTGATGAACTGAAACATAGACCAAAATGTAGTCCACAGTAAGTGAGGTGGACCTCACCTTGTTGATTTGAGGGAGAGAAAGGGATTCAAAGACTCAGGGAGACTGGAATGTTAGAGTGGATTTATCATAAAAGACATGACTCTCACCACCAATGTTTCACTGCCATTGTGAGCAATAAATTTGTTGGGGGCCCCTAATATCCTTAAAGAGCTCTGTGATTTTTCTTGTCTGTAACAGACCTCACAGAGGGTAACTGCAGTCATTTAGGGAAACCTAAATTCAACTGGAATAATTGGATCCTGGATAGGGTGGCCAAGTGGCAGCCTTCAACCACCAAAGGCAAAGGGGGCACAGATACTGTCCTGGGCAGCACAGTCAAAGCAGCAATCAGAGTAGTCTGAGTTGTGTGGCATTGACTATGGCATTGGCTAGTTCACCATAATTTCCCAGAAGTGAAATATATAAGACTAAATAGGTGTCACTAGAAGTGAAATAAATAGGAAACCTACTAAATTCTTACTTGATCTGTATAAGCAGAACCATTCTAGGTCAAATAAACAAAAGGGCAACATAAATCTAAAGAGAGAGTTGTGGTCCTTCAATTAATTTTCAAATTTGAGCTGATTTACCAACCCCAAATCCCTCACATGAAGGGGAGCTTGAGTCCCCTTGAAGAAGGACCCTCCAACACTGCCAAAACCATATGCTGTGCAAATCTTTCTCCCAGCCTTCCTCTATAGCCATTTACCAGGGTACACTGGGGAAAAGGAAATCATTAGAACTTTTGGGGATTCCAGGAGACCCCAATATCCCTGTGGTCTTCCAGTCAGAGTAGGGGCTTGTGGAATTCAAGTGATCAATAGAGTTTTAGATCAGTCCCATCTTACAGTGGATCCACTGTGTCCCTCAGCCCATTCAGTAATCATTTTGGTGAAAGATTTCCTTAAAATCTGAATTCTTAAAATCTTGCCCTCTGACTGTTTAAAATAACATTCCAAGGGAAGCACATGTCTTTGTGTGTTAGATATTTTGTAGTATAAATAATGTTTTTTTGGCCAGCAACCTATGGTGCTGTTGAAAGAAAGACTGCCAAGATAAGAACAGAGAGAGGCTATTTACTCGGAGTCAGTCACCGTTACTAGCATTTGGCAACAACTCAAAGGCAAGCAGTGGAGTGGGAAAGCTTTATCATATATCAAGCAAAGGCTCCAGGTGTGCTCTGATTGGAGGCTGTTGGCTCCGCAGAGCTGGGGGTTGGGCTACCTAGAAGTGGGGCATCCTATGTGATTGATTTGGAGAGCATGTTTGGCATTCTGTAGTTAGTCCTGAGACAGAAGCAAGGGCAAACATTAAGGAAGTTGGCAGTCATTGATCAATTGACCATGGCCTGATCATTCTAGGTCAATTGCTATAGAGGGTGGTTGTTTGGCTTTTGGGATGGTGGCTCAAAGTTTTTGGATCAGGGTTCTATTGCCCTATATTTTCTGTCCATTTGTATATTCAGTCTCTAAGTGTGAATTACCATAACATTACAATGAAATGACTTTCAAAAGCAAAAATATGAAATATGACATCATTAAATCAAGGAGGGGAAGGTATCCTGGCACATGCATAATGGTGATTAGGTCTCTCTCAAAAGTACCCCATTGCTGGCTGAGGGTATGAATGCATAGGTCAAAGTGGTTGATACTGGTAGAGAGGTGAGGTGGAATTTCTGAAAACACATACTGTGGATTTAAGTAATAAACTAAAGGCACACACAGCCTCTCTTTTCTGCAAAAAGATGCATTATCTCTTCTAGTGCACATTGTTAGACCATACCTTCTTCTGATCTAGCTTTAATTATGGCAGCATCAGCAAATTCCACACTGCCTCTCCAATTTAGGAGATTTTGCTGGCTGACTCTAGTCAGTTTATCCCAGCAGTTGGTCTACTAATTCACATTAGCCCTGTGGAAGAGAAAATTGCACTTAAGTAGAAGAGTGATGTGCTCCAATGATAAATGTTCACGAACTAAATCCTTCAATTCAGGAATATGAAAAGGTGTGAAGCAGACACATTGGTTACTCATTTTTTTCTTTGAATTATCATTTTCATCAATCATTTTCAAAACATAAATGGACTCTTTTGTTCCCACTCAACTATATCTCCCATATATTATCTAAGAAGAATGTATGCATGTCACGACTTTAAGACAATGACGTATATGTTATTGTGAGGTAGAGCATTTATTTTTCAAAAGTCATGAAAAGAAAAAGCTCTTTTTCTCCCATAGCAATAAGTTGTTTCACTAAAAGTGTTGGATTCCTTCGTCTGTCACAATTATTGTCTAATACAATTACATACAGAGTATGTATGTTACAAATAAGATACTTAAATGTTCTTTTGTCTTTTATTTTCATACTTGCATTGAATAAAAGATTATCATGTATACCTTCAGTTCCTCAGACAAGTCTTTCAGAGTCGTTCAGAGCTCTATAGACAACTATGTTGCAAACAACACAGCGCTTTGCTTCACAAATTGAAGTGCCCTCAGTAGCAAAGAATGCAGTCGAGTTCTTAAGTGCCATTGGAAGTCACGTATCACAGCATTTTCAAGGTTCTTTGGAGGTTCTCCAGGGTAAGTATGGTCTATTTCTTAGAGGTCAAGTTGTTTGTGTCTTTACGTGGTTGCCTTATGGGTCTCTGATCAGAGAGATGCTGTTTCCTATGCAAAATGAACTATTAGTGCAAGCAACTCAGCATTGCCTCTGCTTCTCAAATTTGATTTTCACTGTAACAATCTTGTGTCCTTGTCTGACTCAAAGGTCTCTGATTCACAATTTAGGGAAACAGACATTACAGTAAGTAATAAAGTAAAAATGTTTAGCTTTCCTTTGCATTGTTGATTGAGATTGTTCCTCTTTGGAAAAATGTCTATTAAATAAGCTGACATCTCACCCTTTATCACTAAACTCATATCTGATAGTTTATTACTCAGATGTAACAGATATTCGATTTTCTGTATTTCATATTCTCCTTCAGAAATCTTTTGTTTCAATTTGAAGAAAGTAATGCGTTAACTTGGCATTTAAAAACTGATCAGTTCATTCCTCATAAAAAGTGAAGCATATCCATTTATTTAAGCAAAATTCCACCAATGTTTTCTGGTTATAATTTGTCTAAAGAGGTGAATCAGTCTCTCTCTCTCTGTATATATACAATTTACCATTTTTATAATATCAGTGGATAAGAGGAAAAAAGTGGAGGTGAGAGAATATAAATAAATGGTAAATGGCTAATGGTGTATGTGGTTACTATGCAGGCAACTACGATCTCACTTTTGCCTGTTGATTCTGTTGAAAAAAAATACTGAAAAAATTACATTTCATGTCTTCTGAAATTTACTTACCAGTTATTTTAGCATCAGTATTTTGTAAATGATCAACTTAATGGTGTGGTATGAGAATGAAATCTGACTTCATTCTTTGCCAAGATTGTTGCAGCAATCTTGAGTCTATATTCTCCTTCTAGCCCCTGTCTTCCTGAGACTGGCTGCATCGAGACCTCTGCCCTGGAAATTTCTGTGCAATATTGACTTCAGGAGTAGAATTCAGGGACTCCTCTGTTACATACGACACCCAGAGTTCATCATAAGTGCTCTCCTTAGCACCCATCACCTATCTAGCCCACCCCCACCCACCTCCCTCCATCAATCGTTTGTTCTCCATAAGACTCTTTTATGACTTGCTTCCCTCTCTCCTTTTTGGGTATACCCTGATGTTTATAGCAGCATTATAAGTTTCTTTTACTTTTTATTTTGAGAGAGGGGGAGAGAGAGAGAGAGTGAGTGGTGAAGGGGCAGAGAGGGAGAGGGAGAGAGAATCCCAAGCAGGCTCCTCACTGTCTGCATAGAGCCCTATGTGGGGCTTGAACTAACAAACTGTGAGATCCTGATCTGAGCTGAAATCAAGAGTTGGAGGCTTAACCAATTGAGCCACCCAGGCACCCCAAACAGCGTTATCAAATTGCATTTTTTAAAGTTTATTTGTTTATTTAGAGAGAGAGAGAGAGAGCGCGCGCACAGGAGTCGGGGAGGCACAGAGAGAGAGAGGGAGAGAGAATCCCAAGCAGTCTCCATGCTGTCGGCGAGGAGCCAGACACAGGGCTCCGACTCCTGAATGGTGAGATCATGACCCTGGGCCAAAATCAAGATTTGGATGCTCAACCGACTGAGCCACCCAGGCGCCGTCTAGTTACATTGGATTGTAAACCCCATCATCACACATATTTTTTAAGCGAGCATAAGCGTTGGCCCCTTCAGTTGTGAGACATAGAGGAGACATAGAGGAGGAAAGAACGTCCGTGAAAGTCGTTATGAGTGAGGGGAGCAGATGCCAGCCGAGAGTCCAAAGAAGAGCAATACCAAGCAGCTCTCAAGCCACAGCAAATTTCATTTTCTGGAATTACCAATTGTTTTGGGTCCAGGTTAAGAATGATATTAACTTGTCTGCAAGTGGCAATCTAAATGGGTCAAGTCCAATTGCTGCCGACTGTAATCGCACCTGTCCTAATACTGGGATATCTAGGGAATAGTGCCATTTAGAGAAATGGAAAAGTGAAATTGAAGTATAAAATGGCGTGGCCCTCACTCTATGCTTTATTCACACTGGCAATTTAAAAGCCTCACATTTGATCTTTTCGGGCACAATACCACCTAAATTCCTTCTTCCTCTGTGTGTTCAGGCTGGGGGTGATGGGCGGCGATGCATTATTTTAAGTACAGATTTCCATGGCCTGCAAAGGCTGAAGATAGAACCCTTTGAAAAGGAACCGAGAGACAAACCAGATTAGCTCTCCCTGCGAGCGCCTCGATGTGCAGTTTAAAGAGTGTGTTTGGCCCACCGCTGGCAAGCTATTTAGTTCCTGCCAACAATGCATTCTCTAGGATGACAGCAGGATTTGTCAGTGGCTGCTGCCTGACAAGTTGAAGGGAGAGAGGTGCAAGAAGATGGAATGAAGCACACGGCAGCGCAGCCTCCGGGGTTCAGCTCCGTCATGGGGCGCAGCCCAGCAGGCAGCCCAGCCGGCAACCAGACAGAGGGCGCTGTTGGGGGCCAGGACCGTGTGTCGTCCGTGAGAGGGAGAGGCTCCACCGCCCAAGCTGGTTTTTGAAACGACTTGTTTCAGAGCTCATAGCTGCTAAGGGCACACCGAGGTCCAGCACAGTGAGTGTCGCGTAAAAATTTAAATTACAAAAGCCCAAGCGTTCATATTTGGAGGTGGGGAGAAGAGAGGAGACAAGGAGGCACGCTTTTCAGAGGCGTGGAATGTGTGATCAGTGTGCACCCCAGAGTGGAGGTGACATGGGCCATGCTGCTGCTGTTCTCCTGAGGTTTCTCACCGGGAGGTCGCCTCACCCCCTGCAGCTACTGCGTTCCTAAAGCTCAAAGAAATACAGCCCTCCCCCCCCCCCTTTTTTTTTTTTTAGCATTTATTCATTTTTTGAGAGGCAGGGAGAGACAGTATGAGCAGGGAACGGACAGAGAGAGAGGGGACACAGAATCCAAAGCAGGCTCCAGGCTCTGAGCTGTCAGCACAGAGCCCGACGTGGGGCTCAAACTCACAAACAGTGAGATCATGACCTGAGCTGAAGTCGGTCGCTTAACTGACTGAGCCACCCAGGCGCCCACCCCCCAACTGTTTTCTTTTACAGTATCTCTCCTAAAATCATGCAAACTAGTTTAAATAATTTCACCCAATGCTGAGAGAATAAAGCGACTGACATGGTGTGCCATTCTCTAGTTTAGCCACTTTATTCTAAACTATTTTCAAGGGAAATTTTATCCAGGTCTAATTTTTATCTTATGCACTGACTGTAGAATATCATCTCCAAGTAAGAAGAACACCATGGCAAGCACAGTCACTTCTCTGGAAAAGGGCAAGCGGGCTTGAAAGGCCTGTCACGGTCGGTGGGTTACAGTCAAGCAAATGGGCCACCCTTCCTCAGAAGAGCATTATGTACACCCGCATTTGCACTTTGATAGTGAGAATCATGTGTAATGCTTACAGTTTTTTTTTTTAATTTTTTTTTTTTTAACATTTATTTATTTTTGAGACAGAGGGAGACAGAGTGTGAACAGGGGAGGGGCAGAGAGAGAGGGAGACACAGAATCTGAAACAGTCTCCAGGCTCTGAGCTGTCAGCACAGAGCCTGACTCGGGGCTCGAACTCACAGACCGTGAGATCATGACCTGAGCCGAAGTCGGACGCTTAACCGACCGAGCCACCCAGGCGCCCCTAATGCTTACAGTTCTTGATGTGATGACTGCACAGGTACTAAAATTGTCACCAGAGATCATTACCCCACACAATGATATATGTTTAAAATAATGATTTTTATTATCTCACATACTTAAAATGGCCGCCAAGCCTGTGGGTGAGTGCAAGATGGTTCATTGGGGTAGGGAAAGAAAACACTAGAATCCATACTTTTTTTATAATATAAAGGAGGACTAAATTGATCTTCATTAATTTTGATCATGAATGGACAATTTTGCCCTTTTCGGTTTTTGTGTCAAACAAAATTGTCTTGTGTACCACACATGAATGCACTGAGAAATACTGAACGTTTCATAGGAATCAAAATACACAGCTACTTGATATTATTATTATTATTTATTTAAATATATAAACTTAATCCTGAGGCACGATAAATGCTTTATTGTTTTATTTAAAGTTTATTTATTTTGAGAGAGAGCTAGCACGTGAGGGTCAGTGAGGGACAGAGAGAGAGGAAGAGAGAATCCTAGGCAGGCTCCCTGCTGTTAACAAAGAGCCCAATACAGAGCTTGATCTTATGAATGGTGAGATCATGACCTTAGCGGAAGTCAAGAGTTGGATGTTTAACCAACTCAGCCACCCAGGCGCCCTTGTTTTTTATGGTTAAAAATCAGATCTGGATAACAAGTATTTCATGGCTGGTGTCTTAACAACTCAATATTGATTTTAATAATGTAAATATTTGATTACTTAAGTATTTGATTAATTAATTTTACCGTCAGTTCAAAAGGTTGTTTTAACCTACTGTAATAACCTAGCTTCCTCAAAAGTTAAAATTAAAAATATTGTTTTTAAAAAGAGCTTATTCAAGGATAGCTGCTTCTCCTGTTCAATTGCTGTTTACTTTGTTCTTTCAGAGACCTGCCTTAAAAAACATTTTTTTTTAATGTTTTATTTATTTTTGAGAGAGAGAGAGAGACACACACAGCATGAGCAGGGGAGGGGCAGAGAGAGAGGAAGACACAGAATCTGAAGCAGGCTTCAGGCTCTGAGCTGTCAGCACAGAGCCTGATTCAGCGCTCAAACTCACTAACCTTGAGATCATGACCTGAGTCACCAAGGTGCCCCAGGGACCTGTCTTTTTGTCTGGAATCTTCCACATGTATTGGGTGGAAATGTTTACCTTTACAGTAGAATTATTTGTGGCTTTCAATTTTTATAAATATTTCATTTTGGGGGTACAAATTTCACTGCTGTTGACCAAATTGGCTGGGTTTTTTTTTTGTTTTTTGTTTTTTGTTTTGGATTTTGGTTTTTGGTTTTGGTTGGGGGGGAGGGGGGGGAGTTGTTTGTTTGTTTGTACTCTCTTATCTGCAAAGGGAAATGCAATGCCTTTGTTTCTTCTTACATTGAAGCTGTGTTCCTGTTATTAAATCAAAAGTAATGGTTCTAATAAAAAAAAAAAAGCAGCTTTAAAAGAACCTTTTACTAACTAGTTCAAGTGTTATTTAATTAGAAGGGTTAAATATACTTGCCTTTTGTTCTCTGTGGGAGCGATTTAACCTCCAGGAGACAAGCTGTTCTCAAATCTCATAGTATTAAGTTGCCAAATTAACAACCAAAAAAATATTGAATTTAACATTGTTATAAATTCTCATATCTGTAACTCAAGAGTGCGGTTAACTCCAGACTTAGTTTCAAAGTTTCCCCATCGGCCTCTTTCGGTAGCTCTTCTCTGATAGTATGTTCTACCCACCTTTTTGGCACACCGTGGCTGCTATTTCCAAGGTATGACTACCTGGGACCTTTCACTCCTGGCCTAAGAACCTTACTTACTTAGCCCCTGGAGTCTCAGAGAGATAAAGTTACATTTTATTATCCAAAGAATCACAGTTATAATTAGAATTTCGTGCCAGTTATGGGGAGAGAGAGTATCAGGTAGGTTAATGGGGGGACATGTTTCAGCCTTGGGGAGGCTTCAAATCATAGCTCATTGGAAATTCTCTCTTTTATAGGCCTAATTCAGAGAAAGAGACTTAATCTAAATATCAAGAGAAAGTTTAGACATTTTTATAGCATACAGATTTTTTTAAGATGTAAAGGATCTTGTGAATTACCTAATCTAATCTCTTTTTCATATGACAAAAACCTGTAATTAAAAGAAGAAAGATTTAAAAATTATCATTGCAATATTTATATAAGACTATGAAATTGTAAGCACATTTATGGAATACAGCTTTGTATGTGAATAAAAGCATTATCCAAAAGAATAGCTGTTATGAACATTTTCAAGGTGAAAGAATAAAGAAAAACAAAAATTTCTCTGGAAATGGAATATGTATTCAAAACTTGCAAATAGATTTTAATCTTGGGTCATAAAAACCTTAAAAAATGTCAGTGAGTGCCCATGACAAGAAAATAAAAAGGAGTCCAAACATCCATTATATGAGAATAAAAATGAGCAAAATCAAATTTTGGTACAAAGAAAGGACAGAACGGAAATAAAGTAATTGGAGTTGTGCACGGAAAAAGTTACCCAAGAGATAGAAACAGATCTAAGTGAAGATAAAAATCAACTACACAGATCTTAATAACTCTTATTGTCAATGAAAGTAGAATCCCAAAAGAGAGAGTGGAAAGTTGAACAATTCATTGGCTGGCAATAGAAGAAAATAAAATGGGAAAACAGCTAGACAGGGACTTAGATGTTATTTTAAAGTTAATGCACTGTGAAAAGGAGCAGAGAAATGAACAGACCCAGCATCGCTGTAATAACCAAAGTTCAGAAAAGTTGGTAAGAAAATTCAATGCCTCTTTTTCATATTCTATACACAGAGGAAACAATCTGCCAAGAAATTTTTATAGTAGGTTTGACACAGAAGACTCTAAAAATCAGATGAATTGGAAAACATCATTAACTAAAAAAAAAGGGAAAATATAATTATGTAGCAGACTCATCTTTTTTGAAAAGTAGAAGAAGAAAAAAATGACAACTTGGGAACACAGTGGGACCATTTATAAATGCTGCTGGGGGCATGGGCAAAGCCTTCTTTTGAAACACATTGTGTTTCTCTTTCTGTAAATGTTTTTCTATATTTTGAGGAGCATGGTTTGGTCGGCTCCTTTCTCCATGCCCCCAGTAAGTCTTCCTAACTTTGGATTCCCCAGCTTCCTAAGCATGTGCCCATCCTGTACCACACTCTCAGGAGATCAGTCTACTTCTCTGACCTCCTGCTTTGTTGAGAAAATTGAGAACCCCAGGCTTGAAGTCTCTTTACTACCTTCCATGCCATTATAGACTTACTTATATCCACCCCAGCCTTTCCTGCAGTACTCCACGGTCAGGTGACGGGTGCACTTTCTTTTTAATTTCAGCAGCTCCAAACTCAACCTTTATCCCATTCTTTTTTATGTTCAACAAGGACTTGGTCTGTAGATTGACCAACATGGCCTTAATGTCACCTGCATCTTGACTATGCTTTAGAAAGTCTTCTTCCTGTCTTTAGACTCCTGACTTTTGTTTTCTTTAGAGCATTTGCTTTAGAAAACTTAAAATTGCACATCTTTCTCTGCCCCTTAGAGACACAAATCCTTTTAAAGTTTCTTTCCTGTTTACAACTAGGCATGACTCCACAAGAACCTGAGAGCCATCCCTTTGGGATGTAGTCATCAAGGAAGACAGACCCCATCTCCTAGTTTTATGCGGGGAGGGTAGAAGGCTAATTTGAAAGTGCTCTGCTCCAAGTTGTAAAATTATCTTCTGCCATTGGGATATGAGAACGTTTAATTTTCCTCTGAGTGAAGCCTGTGATATCAGATGGTCTGTGGTGTCCCCCACCCCAGATCTTGGAAAGTTTTCTGTCCTTTTTGTTTTCAGAGTGCAACTCAGACTGAGTTCTGGTTTCTCTTCACCTTTCCAGTAGCCTTGGAAAAAGTCATCCTTGCCTCTTTAACTTTGTGCAGTGCAATTTTTGCCTTCACAAGCTATTTCAACTTTTTCCAACATTTAAAAACTCTTCCTGTTTTCTGGGTTATCTTAATAACATGCTTAGCTGTCCTATAATCCCCAAATATCCCTCTGGTTCTGTAGTTAACTACCTTATTTTTTTTCCTCTGTTATTCAAATTTCTTCAACTTTTTGTGCCCACTCACGTATCCCATTTAATTTTCTCACCTACAATTTACTCCCGAAATTACTGTACCATCGTCATTCCACGGCAACTTTTCTAGCTCGTAAACCCATAAACTACACACTGAAATCTGATAAACACTTCATCAAAGCTTTGTGGTAGTGTCATTGACTACTTCCTCCTTCTTGAAATTCTTTTCTTGGCTTCTGTGACAACATGCTAGCTTACCTTGTCTCTCTTTCTTCCTCCTTACCCACTATTTTCTAACCCCCTTTGTTGGATTCGATTTTTCTGGCCTAATCCTTTCCTTCTTCTCACATGCCACTCTCACTCTTAGAAAGCTCATGTACATCCAATGATGCTAATAGCACAAACACCCTTTCTGACTTCCAAACCCAGATATCCAACCACTTACTGGACATTTCCACTTGATTCTTAAACAGGCTCCTCAGACATAATATACTGTTTGTCTGAACTCACCTTTCTTTCATAATGTGCTTTTCTCTCCTTGTCTCCTATATCTGAGGGTGGCACAAAGATTCATGTGGTCTCCTAAGTCCACACCCTTTCTCTTTTGTGAATATTCTGTGAATATTCTCCAAACCCTTTCTCTTTTGTCCCACACATCTAAATAATCACCAAGTCCTGACTCTATAAACATCTTTAAAAATGAATCCTTTCTTGGGCACCTGGGTGGCTCAGTTGGTTAAGCGGCCAACTTCAGCTCAGGTCATGATCTCACAGTTCATGAGTTTGAGCCCCGTGTTGGGCTCCGTGCTGATAGCTCAGAGCCTGGAGCCTGTTTCAGATTCTGTGTCTCCCTCTCTCTCTGCTCCTCCCCTGCTCACACTCTGTCTCTCTCTCAAGAATAAATGAAGATTAAAAAAAAATTTTTAAAAAACTAACCCTTTTCTTTCTGTCCTCTTAGTTAACACATTCATCTTTTGCAGGATCAGTTGCTAGTAGGAAGTGTTACTGGTTCATGTGGTTTTGCCTCCACCTCCTCCTATCCATCCTCTGCTCTTGTAAGAAAGGGATCTCTCCAACATATGTATCTGATCTTTTTGCTTCTATTGGAATTCAATTGTCTCAATGGTTCCCTGTCTCTTACAGAGTAAAGAGCAAGTTTTTTAGAAGACATATTGAGCACGTGTGACCTGAATCCAGTTTATTTCCTAAATTATATCAGCCCCATTCTTTTCATTGCAATTCAGCCGTATTGATGTATTTGTTCTTTAAAGTGACTGTTATTCAGAAACCCATGGGGGAGGGGAAGGAAAAAAAAAAAAAAAGAGGTTAGAGTGGGAGAGAGCCAAAGCATAAGAGACTGTTAAAAACTGAGAACAAACTGAGGGTTGATGGGGGGTGGGAGGGAGGGTAGGGTGGGTGATGGGTATTGAGGAGGGCACCTTTTGGGATGAGCACTGGGTGTTGTATGGAAACCAATTTGACAGTAAATTTCATATATTAAAAAAAAATAAAGGAAGAAAGAAAGAAAGAAAGAAAGAAAGAAAGAAAGAAAGAAAGAAAAAATAAAGTGACGTTATTAACAGCTCAGTTTATTTTTTCATAAAATTCTTCCCCACTATTTGTTAAGACTCGGCTCAGGTATAATCTCCACTGGGTAGAGTTCATGCCAAGCTACACCCCTCCCCTACTTGATGACTATTTACTCAGTGTCTTACATAAAGAAGGCACCAATGAGGTTAAATTAATAAAATTATGGAACATAATAATGCAGTCTACTTTAAAAAATCAATATTTATAGTTTTTAAAATTTTTTTAATGTTTATTTATTTTTGAGAGAGAGATAGAGTGTGATTGGGGGAGGGGCAGAGAGAGGGAGACACAGAATCCGAAACAGGCTTCAGGCTCTGAGCTGTCAGCACCAGAGCCAGACGCGGGTCTCGAACTCACAGACCGCGAGATCATGACCTGAGCCAAAGTTGGAAACTTAACCGACAGAGCCACCCAGGCTCTGTTCTTTTAAAGCACTAAATATTAATTGGGAAAAGCAAAAAAAAAAAAAAAAAGAGAATGAATTTTCAGGGTAGTTATAACACAATTTTTTTTTCTAAGTTGAGAAGATATATAATGTAGCAGAATATGGTAAGGATGCTTTTGAAACCCTTCCTATGCTGAGAAATATTTGTGGAATAAGTACATATCAAAGTTCTGTCAGAAAGCACACTATATCTTGTTATTTGCTCAATATTTTAAGATGGTCACACAGTTTCTTCAATTGCAACTAGAGCTAATCTAATGAGAAAATACAGAAGCTTTCTCTCTCCCTCTCTCTTGCTAAAGGGCAGATCAAGGGAGTTCTACTATGTTTTTTTTTTTTTTAAGTACACATTTTAGTTTTTGTGGTAAAACTTTTTCAGATATTCTCACCTTGTACACATTAGCTCATATTTTGGGATCAGTCACGTTTTCTCTGGCAAGAGAATAGATGATGGCGAGATAGTGAGTTTATACTAATTACACCACGTTATGGGTTGACAGATGCTAATTAATTGAAGTAAAAGCTGTGGGTACAGTGATTTATATACAATTCTGTAATGGTGCATGGAAATATACCCTTTAATAACATTTAATAAATATTTACCATGCACCTGGTCTTCTTCTAAGTACTTTGCATGAATTAAGGTACCTAATCCTCAGAACATTCCTTTGATACAGATGTTATTATTCCCTTTTTTTGCAACCAAGGAAATAGAAGAACAGAGTTTTAGACACTTGGTTAAAGTCACACAAGTAGAAGCTGGCAAGTATAAAGTGGCAAGCGGCTTAGTTCAGAACTCATGTTACTGAATTTTAAAAATCTCACTAAATAAAATATAAAGTTCTGGTAACTTTTAAATTATATTTCTCTTTATACTATTCAAATATTAATAATATACTTGATGTAAAAATTCTTTCCAATTTTGGGGACTCAGAGGATCTGTCCTATCTTTATATCATGCGTTTTCTTCCATAATACATATTCCTGTCTTCTGTTTTCAGTATTCTTCCCAATTATTTTTGCTACAGTAGTTCTCAAATGTTGACTTGTGTTAATATTATCATTTATTTAATTACTCTTATATTATTTATTATCTTCGTTCTTCTAAGATCTTTGAAAATATCAACTTATTTAATCTTTATAACACATCTTATTGATATATTTTTTTAATGATGGGTGAGAAAACAAAGGCAGAGAGGGGTTAAGAAGTGTTTTCGGGGCGCCTGGGTGGCACAGTCGGTTAAGCGTCCGACTTCAGCCAGGTCACGATCTCGCGGTCCGTGAGTTCGAGCCCCGCGTCAGGCTCTGGGCTGATGGCTCGGAGCCTGGAGCCTGTTTCCGATTCTGTGTCTCCCTCTCTCTCTGACCCTCCCCCATTCATGCTCTGTCTCTCTCTGTCCCAAAAATAAATAAAAAACGTTGAAAAAAAAAAAAAAAGAAGAAGTGTTTTCAAGGTCATAGAACTGGTAAGTGGTAAAGCTGGGATTTGAATTCTGGCATTCAAATAGATCCAGAGACCATGTTCCCCATTAAGCTACATTTCCAGTGTTTATCAGTGTTTAAAATCAGTCTTTTCCATTGAACATAATCTCCTTGAGCAGTATGAAATCTCTCGTTTATATTTTTGATCTATTGGCATACAGAAGACACATTAAGAGCTTTAATATTTAATTAAATTATTCTCATTTTATACTTGGAAAACTAAGATACAAATGCAAGTTGGAAGGCAGCAGAAAATTAGAATCTGATACTTCAATTGTTGTAAACGTTCTTCCAAAAATCAGGACATCCTGCAACATCCACGAGACAACTCTTTCCAAGCCCTGTGACAAAAGAAATGGATAACCTACCAATGTTCTTTGGGGGCGATGCCTACTTAGAGGTTTAGAAGACTTGCCAAATTTCACACTATTAAGTCATCACTGAGCTGAGACTAGAACAGGGGTATTGATAGAATTGCTAATCCAGTTGCAACAGTTTACATATGTTGTGGGCTCACCTTGTCCCATACCCTGTGCAAACTCCTTTGTGTTTGCCAAAGAATAATCTCAGCTACTGAGGATGGCCACTCATTTTATTTCCATTTGATATATCTAGGAAACAAAGACTTAGAGAAATTAAACAATGTTAGTTTCACAACCTAATGATTTTTGCTAGCTGATAGGTGAAGGAGCCCAGATTTTAATTCCTTAGGTTTGTCTCTGGAGCCACCTTAGAGGTTGCCAAAAAAATCAGTTTTTACTTTTAATATTAAAATTTTATGTTGGCTTTCCACAATGCAAGCAATGAATCCACAAAAGAATGCATATTGGAAGGAAATGCTAAAGGCAGAAAAAGAAATGGCTTTGATATTTGCTGAGGCCACATTTTGTAAAATTTGTCCATGGAAATTTAGGTTGTTACGTCTTGATGTTCACCACAGCAACTAATGAACATTTTTACTAGGGTAGAAAGAAGTTAGAAGGTAAAGAGGTTAGCATGTAATTTGTAGCTGTCGAAGAAACAGTATAGCCAATGGTTAGAACCTTTCTTTCTTCTTTCTTTCTTTCTTCTTTATTTCTTTCTTTGTCTGAAGACATGCCTCAAGATACAAGAAAATGAGGGAAAATAGTATAACAAGGTCAGGGGTAACAGATGTATCCTTGTTGCTGTCATGGAGAGAGAATGACAAGTGAATACCTGGCAAGAAGCCCAGAAACCCAAGGTTGACACTCCTAACATTATTTCATAGCAAGCCTAAAACCAGGACATGAATGAGAGGCCTCCACCAGGTAAGCGGAAGAGGCAGACCACACAGTGAGAATGGCCAAAAGTGGTTCCGTGATCTCTTATATTGCAGCAGGGTGACAAATGTGAAATGGTGACAAGAAAGGACACAAGGAAAATCAAAAGCTTCTATTTGGTACATTGAGCTTTAGGGCCATGAGGATTTTATCCTTCTTATTATTTAATCTTTCCCCCATCCCCCAAACCTTCTTGGTCTTCTTGGATCGTATTCCTCACTCTTTTCTCATGATTTCAAAATTTCTGTCTTTCTCTACAGCCAAGATTAGACACTATCTGAAAACAAATGACATTTTCATGGCTTCCCTGTTCAACCTTTTCATATTTGGCTGGCAGCTCCTCCTCTCTTCCCTCTGCACCCCCCCCCCCCCCCGGGGCAGTTGTTTATGCTTGGATGAACTATTTTATCTAAACATATCTATTTTGAGCTTCATTTCTTTTTACTCAAGCTCTCTGTTATTTGAGAGTGGATGTTAATGAATTGGTATATTATGCCTTGTGGGCAACCCATCTGCATTTTAACTGGTGCTTTTTGAATGCTTGATTCCATAGAAGAAAACTGTAATACTAACATTACAAGGAAAGAGACTTTTAGGGAACATCTTCTCCTCAAACCATGTCATTCTGGTGGTGTTTGCTCAACTCTGCTCCCCAAAAGTACTCCCTGCCTCTAGTACTAAACCTAGTACTTCAGGGGCTCATTTATTGACGCTCCCAAATGTTCACTTAGCAGGTGCAGTGTTCTTTAACTACTATGTGTCAGGTACCAAGCTTGGCATCGGTGTAGCAAATATGAAAAAGACAATCCCTGTACTCAGGCAGGTCAAGGGGAATAGCGGAGACTAATTCATAATTACAAAGGCTATTGCAATATGATGACAGAGATGACCATAGATTTCAGGGGCTTAAAAAAAAGGCACCCAGCACAGGTGACAGTGGCATAGGGAGCAGCAGAAAAATGACGGAGGACTCCTGGGTGACCTGCTGTCTGATTTGCACAAGTATCAATTTGTATTGATGTCTTCAAGTACAAGTTAACACAAAAATAAGTAAGAGAAAGGAAAGGAGGCAAGAAAGGGAAAGGGAATATTAGAGGCAGGAAATAGCATTGATAAGAAAAATCAAGGTGTGTGTGGAGCTGTTGGCAATTCCATGTAAATAGAACGGCCAGAGTGAATATGTGAGGGGTAACAGACAAAGCTGGAGAGGTAATTATCGGCCAGGAAGATCAAACTTCTTTGAAGAGAACTTTCCTTGATTTTTGTCCATGTTCAAATTTCTTAAATTCGAAAGACACACTTCAACATAGAATAATGGATCTTCAAGGTATATGTGAAGCAATTCTTGTATTGATGGCCATGGCATAACCTCTATAAATTACCTTCTTTCTTCTCTTTGAAATTCTCCACCATTTTAATCTTCTCCTTTTATTTACTCTCAGAGATGCTGACCTTCAGGAATGAAGAGTGTCTTGGGATTTGAGGATTTAAATGTTGTGTTGAAGTGCCCCCCCCCATCTGAATCAGGGCTACGCCTAACCATGTAGCCCTTTAGACCCTATTTTTAAAACTGCATATGCCTATGAATTTGCATATGCCATATTTAGAGAGCATGAAAATTATTACCTTAACCCATTTTCCTTTCTCCCAAAGATGCCAACGAATAAGTCACCAGAGAGACTGTGAGGTGAAGGGAATCAGGCTCTCAGATGGGTTTCTCAAGTCACCAGCTTTTAGTTCACCTAACTCAGGTGTCAAATGTGACATCTGTCTTTAAGCGATCTCTTATAGGCATATATCATGAAACTAACAGCAGTATGGTCTTGAGCAAGGCAGTTAAGCTCTGGAGATTTCAGGATATTCTTTAATAAAATGAAACAAATGTTAAATATAAATAAAATAGTGCACTACCCTCTCCCAAAACTCCAGGAGCATATTTGAAGACCTGTGATGGATTTTTTTTTCCAAATTTAAAATTTCTTTGTGAGTCAAGTATTTTAAAATATTCAATATTTTTTTTAACATTCATACATGCACATTTTGTATTGTAGTTCTAATTCACCCAAGCAAGCTTAAAGTACACTATTAAAATTATGTTTTTTTAATGAACTGTGCTTTAAATCTTGTTACAATATTAGTTTAACTGCATTTAAAAATATTAATTTAGTTGTCACACTTAGAGGAATATGTACTCACAATATTTTTTTCCATGTTTTAAGTCTTAGTACTTTAGAAATGCTGAATTAAAATTAAAGGGAAAGAAATCTAAATCCTTCATTGATTTGACCTAAGAAGACTCCCAAAGATTTGCCTTAACATATACCAGTAAAGCATCTCATATTTTTCATACAGAAACTAATCAGGAAAAGATTCAGTTACATGGAGTCTTATATGAACTTTGAAAATGCTGAAAAATTGATTTTTGCTTTTGAACACCAATGTCCTTGAAAAAAATAATTTCCATTTTTTGTTTATCTTTTCACATGAAATAACAATTTTAGACATTTTCCTGGTCCCTCCTGTTCATTTTGGCAAAGAATGGAACTTAAGGTCATCCTCATAAATTTCCTCAGGGACCTAACATATATAATCACTGTCAAGGTATTTTGATAGATGACAGTTTGGAAAGATTAAGTGATTCATCTAATGTGACACGATGAAGTCCCTATGCAGAGCTGAGAATGGAATTCAGATCACTAGGGTAATCATTAAGAAATCTCTATCTTTTATTTCAAAATGGAATTTCATTTCCCCAGAGAATTAAAACATGGATTATAAGCCATCTGTTGAATATAGATTGTTTGGTTGATACTGGGATCCACCTCCTAGATTTTTCTAATAGAATATGAACACTCATTCTTTATTTTTAATCAAATCAAACACAGTAATATTCATTATAATGTTTTCTTAATACGATAGACATTCATTGCTAACTAAATGCTATCTAGGTAGTAAGAAACCTTTCTCCCGAAGACATGGTTTCAGGCTCCACCTCCCTGCAGCTTCTGCCTCTGTCCATCTTACCAATTTCTGTTAATGCCTGCTGTAGTATATTTAACTATTCCCAAGACTTTGGCCCTTGGATCTTCAGAATGGTATCCTCTTTACCTCTGCCTCTTCAGCTCTTAGCTACGGACATATCCTTAATGCCAAATAAAAGTATGTTGAAAATATAGAAAATCTGGGAAAACAATGAAACAATAAAGCATTTCACTAAGTATATAACTTAAATAACCAAATTTAACATTTTGTTTAATTTCAAACATTTAAGGTTTTTTAATTCTAATACATGAAAATATGTTATTTTGTCATCTAGCCATAGTACCGACTTTGCTATCTTTATATGTATGTCTATAGAATTATGAAGTAAAATACAACCAGATTCCAACGAGAATGTGTCAACCCTTTCAATTAAAAATTAACAATTTAAGGGGTACCTGGGTGACTCAGTTGGTTAAGCATCGGACTCTTGACCTGAACGCAGGTTATGAACTCAAGGTTTGTGAGATCAAGCCTCTCACTGGGCTCCGTGCTGTTAGCCCGCTTGAGAATCTCTCTCTTCCTCTCTCTCGCTTGCACTCTTTCTCTCTCAAAATAAGTAAATCAACTTAAAAATAAATAAAAATAAAAATTAACAATTTATTATAAACAATTATTTCTCTGTATAAATTTTAAATGGTAATGGCTACACAGATTTAGTTGAATGCAGTTTATTTAAGTAATTTAATAGTTTAAAATTAGGTTTTCCAGATATTTAACATTATAAACTAATGGTGATGAACATGGACATGAATAAATTGCCTTTTTCAGGACTATTGGCTTGTAGCTGGTACTTAATACGTTTGTTGAATGCATTAATGAGTGATAAAAAGTAGTAATTCTTACCTTTTTTGTTTTAGAAAACAATGAACTGAGATCATATTGAAACTACTTAATAAACATGTCTGAAAAGCTCTTGAGAATATTTTTAATTTGATTTCTATGGCAAAGTATTTGTCAAATTTCACAGGAACCAGGGAAACAACAAAAAAAAAGGTTATTTGCAATTTCTTTGATTATATGTTCTTTTATCAAAAAGCAAAAAAGAGACTATATATTTTATAGATAGACTTCTAGGTAGTCTCTATGCTAGTTTTTTTTTTTTTTTAATTTTTAATGTTTATTTATTTTTGAGACAAACAGAGCATGAGTGGGGGAGGGGCAGAGAGAGAGGGAGACACAGAATCCGAAGCAGTCTCCAGGCTCTGAGCTGTCAGCACAGAGCCCGATGCGGGGCTCAAACTCACAGACCGTGGGATCATGACCTGAGCCGAAGTTGGACGCTAAACTGACTGAGCCACCCAGGTGCCCCGGTCTCTATGCTAGTTGTAATGATGTAGCAAAAGAAGAGTTAAAGGTATAGGGTGACTTTCCTAAGTGTAACCTGGAAGATTTCTTTTTAAATTATTTTTTAATTTTCTCTTTCTGCTGGATTAGTTAGCAGGTAGTGGAAAAATTTTCTCAACATTCATAATTCTAACCTCTAAGTTGAGAATAGGGACCTTCCCTGGTCAATTTAATGTCTTGGGTTAGTGTTTAAAGCACTTAATTGGTTAATTATTCAAATACAGTTTTATTTATTACGTGCCAAATGACTAGGTGTTGTGCTTGTCTAGAACTGCTCATTTACTCACTCGAACATATTTAAGGAACTCCCACAATGTGTCAGGCCCTCACCTCTGCCTGCTGATTTCATAACTGTCTCCTGAAAAACTTACATAGTGTTAATGCTATATTTTAATTGGGGAAAAGAGACATAAAATGAGTATGCTTGATAGTAATTTTACATTAAATCGAAATTAATATCACAATTCATGTTAATCCTGTCAGTATTGTATCCACCATAAGTTTTGCCTCTTTTTTATTTTTTCTTTTTTTTTTTTTTAATTTTTTTTTAACATTTATTTATTTTTGAGACAGAGAGAGACAGAGCATGAATGGGGGAGGGTCAGAGAGAGGGAGACACAGAATTGAAGCAGGCTCCAGGCTCTGAGCTGTCAGCACAGAGCCCAACGCAGGGCTCGAACTCATGGACCGCGAGAACGTGACCTGAGCCAAAGTCGGCGCTCAACCGACTGAGCCACCCAGGCGCCCCATCTTTTTTATTTTTTCAAAACAAATTTTCATTCAGGTATTCATAGAGTATGAGGAGAAATTGTCACTACGGGAGCAGCCAAGTGGTCAGCACTGTGCACAGACAGCACCATCCTTTGGGAAGACCAATTACAGGAACAAACCATCCTACTTTAACATGGCTTACTCTACCCCAACTGTTTATAGCTGTCTATCTGATATTTAAAAACAAAACGAAACAAAACAAATCAGAAAACATGCAAGTAAGTACTCTGGGTCTTTCTGTACATGGTATTACTTGGGTTTTTTTAAAGTGTTTTTGCCTCAAAGGGAATTTCCATAGATTTTAGTGGTTTTCCAGTAAATGATGACATTTTTGAAAGATACTGGACATCTCAGTAGAGTTGCAGATGAAATGGGAGTGACCACCTTTCGTATAATGATGCACACACAGGAAAGAGGACTCTAACCTTCAAAGATAAAAGCTGAGAGTTGAGATAATTGAAGTCTAAAACATTTTCAAGGATGCGTATACTGTAACTTCAGATTTCTTTATTTGATGTCTAATTACCAGAGTAAGGGTCACCTTTCACACTTGAAAGGGATTATAAACATATGAAAGTCTTTTCCCAGAAAGGTGATGTTGAAAATAGACATACAAGAAGAATTGAGATAAATTAATTGATGGCGGGTGTGCGTCGAGCTGTCAAAGAAAGTTAGAGATCTTGAGTGTAACATTTTGAGAAACCACTTACTGGAATGCTTAAATGATTGATCTGCTCCAGCATGACATTTTTCTCATATTTTTACACTTTTACTGGTAATAGAGACGTTTAATGTTTCTTGTCAATTTGTTCCAATAATTGTGGGGCTGCAAATTATTCATTTCATTGTCAGAAAGTCATAACCCTAGTTTTTTCCTCCTAAATCCTAAGGCAGCCCTTCAAGGAGCCCAAAGACCCTGCATGGAGTAGCTGCAAGGGCCTCTTTCTTGGATTAATGTGGGGGAGGTAACCTCTGCCCTGAGCCATTAGCTTTTTGAAGGGAGTTGACACGTCCTCCTCTTTGGATAAAGAGTGTGAACAGATTTTTTTTTTCAGAAGATGCTCCAAGCACACTGATCTGTGCCTTATTCGGAGTGTTTTCTGTCTTCTCTCCATCTTTACTCTTTGTCCAGCCCTTTGACTTTTATATTCTAGATGCTCATAGACATAAGATTTATGCCACATCATTTTTTGTGTGTATTATTTCTACTCTTGGTAATAATGTTCTTTATATGCATATATGTATGCACATGTCACTGTGGTAACATTCTTTAATGGAGAACCTGTCTTGACTGACTAAATGAGTTTATCTCTGTGTACCTTTCTTTCCATCCATATTGCAAATTCCTCCATGGAGGAAAGTCTCTTATAGGTCTAGCACTCTCTTATAGGAATAGTTCCTGAAGGGATATTGAACTCATCAAGAAAGTGAAATACAGATTTTGTTATGTCTCACTTCTGTGACTTTCACCAGACCACACATGATTTTTGTGTTTGAGCTTTAACATCTTTATAATTACATTGTAAATTATGTGGTTTCCAAAATCCCTTTCTCCCCCTAAAATTTTATGACACTGTTACTCTAAGGAAATTCCAAATTATACATATTACATTGTGATCAGGAAGGAAAACTCTAGGAGAAGGAAAGTTGGTGGGTAGAAATGGAGGTAAATTAATGAAAATGTGTTATTGCATAATATAAAATCAATATACCTTTAAAAGACTTTCATGCTCATGTTATTGCCCAAGAAGGGGGAATTGGAAAACTTTTTGTGGGACAGGATCTTGAAATCTTTGATAAGAAAAAAAAAAGTTTTCTGTCTCACAAGATCAATACATTCAGATGGAATTTTCTTCTTCAGTATGATTTTGCCATTGGCTGTAGCTATATTAATGAATTAGACATTGCTTATGTATTTATTGATTAATTTAACCTAGAGATGGTTGTGGGGTCCATTTTTCTTTCACTCCAAAACTCACAGATGACAACCAATATTGAAGGTCAAAGTGTAAGCACTTATCATATGACAAATGTAGACTGAGTCATAAGAGAGACCTGGTATAGTGAGAGGAAAGTAGACAGGAAAGGGAAGGCCCAGGTCATACCAGGTCATATCCACGTTCTATCAGATAATGGCTGCATTATCTTTGGAAAGCTAAGTAACAGTCTGGGCTTCTGTCTTCTTGTCTGTTAAATGATGATAAAAATGTCTATTTCATAGTGTTATTCTGAGAAGCAAATGCTACATCAAAAAAGCTTAGCCAAGTGCTTATCATGTGGCAAATACATAGTAATTAGTGGTTTAAAAACAAATTAAGAAAGGAATCAAGTTTTTAATACAACGAATATTCAAAAGTAATGTCTCAATTCAGTTATGATTGGATTTTTGTATTTACTTTTTCTTGTATTTGTTGTCATCTGTATAATGGTGGCATCTTTCTTTTCATAAAGTGAGGGACTAACGCAGTCGGAAGGAATCTTCAGTGATGCTGCCCATGTTTCTGTGAAATGGAGGAAACTTTGAACTCAGCTTCAATGTGGAGGTTATGCTCCATCAAAATTGCAGGGGGAAAATAAACCTTTACCATCAATTTGGTAAGAAAATAAGATATATTAATGACTAAAATTCTTGAGAATTTATCACGTCAGACACTATGCTCTTTATGTGCATTATCTCATCAAATTCTCACAATAATCTTCCGAGTTAAGAAGGGGCACTCTGCCTCCTACAATGATGCAAGCCCTGCAGTTTTGAGAAGTTCAAGAATGACAACAGTTCACAAATCCAGCAAAAGGAGGCGAGCCAGGACTTGAATGCAGAGAGTCTGACGCTGGTGTCTATGTACTTATGACTTTTCTATATTGACACTCCAGAAATTAGCCCCATGGCATCACTGATATCTAAAATTTAATTTTGCCTTTTCTGTGTCCCTAATCTATCAAAACTCAGACAAGTTAAATGACAGTACAGAGTCTGAATTTCCTAATCTATAAAGAGCAAACAATCACATCTATTTTTTTATTTATTTAAAAAAAATTTTTTTTTAAACATTTATTCATTTTTGAGACAGAGAGAGACAGAGCATGAACAGGGGAGGGTCAGAGAGAGGGAGACACAGAATCTGAAACAGGCTCCAGGCTCTGAGCTGTCAGCACAGAGCCCGACACGGGGCTCGAACTCACGGACCGTAAGATCATGACCTGAGCTGAAGTCGGCCGCTTAACCGACTGAGCCACCCAGGTGCCCCTCTATTTTTAAGGTTGCAATAATTAAATAAAATAAAGGACATGAATACAAAATACTTAGCAATCTAGCAGGTATGTAGACTGTATGATAATTAAGACCATCATCTGAGAACCTGGACAGTGTCATATGCCCTTATAAAGGGACAGAAAAAGGGAAATACAAATGGAGAATGAAGGCGAGAACATAAATGACTGCCATTGGGCATTTACCATAGCAAAGGGGCAAATAGCTATGTATCAATGTAGCTGATTGATATAATGGTCTGTTTAAATATAATGTCTCTCTGTAAAATGTAATGTAATGTCTCCATATAAATATAATATTCATTTAAAAGCTGACCTTTGAGAATAAAGAAATTCTGATATTACATAACAATGATTTAAGTACTTGATACAAGGGAATTCCTAAACTACCAAGAAGGTAATGAAACACTTTGAGACCCACAGAGTGAAGACAGTCAAACCTGGAAAATGGGAAATAAAAAGGTGATCTGGGCTAAGATAAAGACATTTTCATGGTCACATTTGGCCAAGTGGTTCTACCAAACCACCAAATGACAATATAAAAATTCATATCATGATTCCTGTGTGGTATATATAATGCTATATAAACCAATAGGTACTCTGCTCTCTGACTAATTTTAATTGTGCTGATTCAGAACCCATTCAGGTATTATTGTAATTTGATATATAGCTATGGAGTAGCCTCCAAGACCATCAACACTGTGAATATACCTATTATCCACAACTTTCAATGAGCTTTATTATTAAAGAAACCCAAGTGTAACAAGATTTCATATCTTGAGGCTGAATTAAGTGTTTCATAATATGTGCAACTCAAAAGCTAGGCTACAGCAAGACATGAACAAGTATCTCTAAAGAACCTTGATCTCTTTCTTTGCCAACAAAAGCAATGAATAACACAATCTTCCATGAGTCACTACTTAAAATTAGTGGGATATTCAATATATATGTTTTGGTGCATGTCTTAGAAACACAGATAGTTGGTTTTTTTCATAAATAATATATTTATTAAAAATCAGTGATTATTTTCTCATCAAAATTTAAATAAAAAGGGTGCCTGGGTGGCTTAGTTGGTCAAGTGACCTACTCTTGATTTCGTCTCAGATCTCATGGTTTGTGGGATCAAGCCCTGCATCAGGCTCTGCTCTGACAGCATGAAGCCTGCTTGGGATTCTCTCTCTCCCTCTCTCTCTGCCCCTCCCCTGCTTGCTCTCTCTCTCTCTCTCTGTCTCTCACTCTCTGAAAATAAAGAAATAAATATTTTTTTAATTTTAAATTAAATCTATGAGTAACATATTTGAAACATTGATAACTTAAGATCTTGAGGTTATAGAAAAAAGTAAACTTTAATATGTTTTTATGAATTACAATTAAGTTTCAGAAAAATGGGGTAGAGATCCAGATTCCCCTTAGAAGAATAAAGGATATGTTACATAAAGAAAGATCGAAAGAACCATGAATATCTACGTATTGTGATATATAGCTTACAGAATATATAGAGACTTAAGTGAAGAACAAATATGTTCACTTATAGGAGTGAAATGAGTAATGAGATTAGGGGTGATTTTGAAACCAAAAGAAAGGAATTTAACATTTAGTAGGTTCTTCCCTCAGAGTGAAAATATAGGAGAATCAAATACACATCTGTTACAGAGAACATCTTTCTTTATTAACATGCACATCATTAATTAGGGAGATACTAACTTCAAGATAAAAGTTAATTAACTGTGAGATCAATACCTAATGCTGATTTCACTTTTTACATCTCTCTAACAGCACCAAACCAATTAAAAGCAGTTATGTTTTTGAGTAAAACTTATCAGACCAAAACCTCAAAGTGAATAGTTTCTGAGGCTCTCATCAAGATGGAAAAGGTGGTTGAGTTAGTAAAATTTGGGTGTTCACTAGTAGCTAAGCAAAACTAAGAAGACTATATGAAAAGGCAAGTTATTTGAGCGTATAAATATTATATCCTTTAAAAATTTGTCACAAATAAAATCATTCAGTACTTCATAATGTTGTATATAGATAGACTTTCAGTCAAGTTTATTCTGTTCATATCATGGTCAGGATTCTTTTTTCAGGAGCATATAGATGACATCTTCCTCTCATTGAGGTGAAGAATTCTCACATTTAAAGTGAGCGCTGTAAAGTTGTTGAGGAGATTTCTTATTTTCTAGTGAAGAAAGACTTTGGTCCAATCTTGGGTCTGTATCAGAAGGAGTTGGAGTATCTCATACAATGCTTTTTAATCTACTTGGCAGGAATTTTAGTTATGGGAGCTTTATTCCAAAGACAGTGGCATCAGGGAAGTATCTGTTTATTGGCATCATCTAATACCCATGTCCTAAGCGTCTATTAAAGAATATTGATGTTAGAGGCCAAACATTAACCATCCTGAAACCTAGCATGAACCCGAAGTGTAAAATGTACTTAAAATCATTCACTTGCCTTATTTCTCTCCCTCTGAACCAAGGACTTGGCATTCTTCCCCCAAAGCACAGTATCTGTGTTTTCATAATGACTTCTTTGTTCCAAGCTAATTGCTTTAGAAACGCTGTTACATTTTGCATTTTTATGGTCCTCTTGATATAGACCTGAGTTAATACATGGAAGGCACTTAGAAGACTGTCTATCACATGGTAAGCACTTAACACATGTATACTATATAATATATATATAAGAATATTATTATTATTATTATTATTATGTTTTAAAGTTTTCATTGATTAGTTCATTGATTAGCTCATTTCATTGATTAGTTCATTAGTATGTAACATTGGATACATGGGGAGCTGGGCACTGGACATGCAACAGAATTTAAACATATAGGGTATCTGAGAAGCTGGTGACTGCAGCAAAGTTTGAATCTTCCAGGATCTTTCCGTAAAAATAGAACATAAAGAGAGAAAAATCAAAGACCACCAGACACTATTTAAAACCAAACTAGTTGGCAAAAGCATCTGGAGACACAGAAACATAAGGACTGGGATAATTATTAAACATTAACTATATATTTACCTGTAGAACTAAGATATAAGTGCTTTAGTAAAGAGAGCAGTATGTGAAGGTTCTATTCTCCAACAAGCTAACATGAATTGGGGGGAATAAGATGTTCACAAAAGGCAGAATGAGTTTGCTAATTGCCTTGTAAATGTATTCTAGTTATTGAACAAAAAAATGATAATTTTAATCTGTTTTCACACACGTGTTTGAAATAACAGATGTAGGAAATGAGTACGATTGGCTGATAACCTCACAAAGAGTCAAACCAACATGATGAGCCCTTTGATGATGAATATGATGCGTCACCTTGAAGTGGCATACTGAGATAGGTGAGGTCGTGTGTGCTCTTTCTTCAAAAGGTTGTGCAGCACCTTCAGTCATTAGTCCAATAAATAATCATCAAGCCCCAATACCATACTAGGCACAATTATGGGGACTGGATACAATGACTTGAACAAAACAAAAGAAACGAGCAATAAGAAACCAACCTGTCCCTATACCCATGGAATGTACAGTAAGATAGAAAATGTTGTCACTAATCAAATAATCTTGCAAATAGATGTCTTATCACTCTGTGATGAATGGAGAGGTGTATGGTGCTATGAGAATAAGTAATAGGAGAACTATGCCTAGTCTAGGGGAAAAAGAATAGATTGTCTGGAAAGAAGGTGATATTTGAACTAAAATATGAATGCTGGATCGCTTTAAGGAGGCATTAGCAGGGCGGGGCAGGGAGGAGGCAGCAGTAGGGGGCAGGAGAGTATTTCAGAGCAGCAGAGAGACCTTTGAAGAGGTTCTGAGTTACAAAGGAGAATGGGACACCAGTATGTGATGGCCTCAGAGTGAAGAGGGTGGGAAAAGAGAAGAGCCAGAACAGGGAAGGGTAACTATGTAGTTTATTGTCAAACTGGATCGCGTTTGAGAATAAAAGGGAAGCACTACCAATGATTACACTGAAACAACAGGTGGCCACTGGGTCCCTGAGTCACCCTAATTATAGGCTGTGATAAGAAGAGGTCTGTATGCAGAGAGTGATGGAATTGTTGGAAGGATTTTAAGCAGAGGTTTACATTTTGGCCACTGCAGTGTGGAGAGTGGGTTATAATGAGGCAGGTGTGCATGTGGAGAGACTACAAATTAGCATGCTTGTTTCCCAGAGATCAACTGAAAGGCAGTTTCTGTTGCTGTTATTTTTTGTTTGTTACATTGTTATATTCCCTCCTGTTGCATGTAGAGAACCTGGCCTAAAATCACACTAGGAGTTTCCTTTTCTTTCAATGATTGGAGTTGAGTTGAGAAATGCTACTTTCCATGCCCATAACTGAAGTATCTAGAGATCAAGATAGGACTGACAAAAGGTGATTATATTTAGAATTACTATAGCATAATCTGTTTTCTCTCTGTCTACATACATACACAAACACACACATATGCGCAGAGACATATAAATGCCTGCATATACATGTCTCTCTCTCTTTCACACACGCAGACACACACACACACACACACGCGCACACGCACACATGCACACACACACAAATTCATTCATTGTATATTTAACAAACTACTAAAAAGCAGTAAAGATCCTATTCAGTGAGTTAACCGTCCCATGGAGAGGGGTCTTCCACTCTGTAAGTATAACCTTCAAAATACTGGTGGGTTTGGACTTCTTCTCAAGAAGAAATTTTCATTAAGTTTAAATAGTAAAACATTAATTAAAGCATAAATGGAAGTAAGAAAAAATTTTTAAAAGGTAAACAGTGTAAGAATACCAAATGATGAATTTTTTTAAACCTATCTCAAATCCATCTGTATATAAAATTTTGTATCCTGCTTCCTTTCAACTTAACATTATATCATAATTAAGACTATCACCTTTAGCAAATAAAACATATAGGATGCTCTATTAAGTTTGAATTTCAGATGGACTGAATTTGTGTGTGTGTGTGTAAGTATGTCTAAAATATTGCAAGGGAAATAGTTTTACTGAAAAAATTGTTGCTTATCTGGAATTCAAATTTAACTGGATGCTCCATGTATTATCTGGCAATGTTAATTATAAACACTTTCCTTTTAAGTGTAATCTTCACAGACTATTATAAATAAATTATGCCAAACACTTTAATGCAGGAAAGATGTCTTAGTTTTAAAGAGCATGTCTTTGGACAGATTCACAGAAGTGAACTTCCCAGGTTGGATTAAATATATGCCCAACCCCAAATTTATTTTATAGAAGTATTATGGGCTCTAGTTTCTTTTCCTTATTTATGTAGTTATTTATTTAGGTAGGTAGGTAATTAGTGCAAATGTTGAATTTGTATCATTATTGCTGAGATTCCAATCTTTTTTTTTTTTTTTTTTTTTTTTTAAATCAGTAGTTCAGACTCTCCTTAGAGAATTTATCCTTGGATGGCAGTCCAGGTTTTTCTAAAGCCTTACTGGAAGTCTTAGATGTTTCAGTGAAGGAGATTTCTGGACAGGTTAGATACACATTTCTCTGGATTCCCTGTATTCTACTACTGTGCTCAGCTTATCAGCAAACAATCAGTGATACTATCCCAGCCTCCCTTTCCTTCTTTGTCTTTCCCTTTATCGTCCTTCAAGTTTTTCCCTTATATTTTGCCTTTTGCATTTACCAAGTACCTGTACGATGAATGCCTATTCAGTCAGAGTCTTTGGGACTTCCCAATCCTGATTTTCGTACTCTGGGCTGGGTGACCTTAGTTAGACTAGTTGCATTCTCTGAACTTTGGTTTCTTCATCTAGGATAATTGTATGGCAGGATATCTGTCATGATAAAATGAGAACGTTTCGGGGAAGACACCTGATGTGTCAGATACAGGTAGGTGCTCAATATATTCCTAAGAATGCTAATGTCAACATGAGGACTAACTGACCCGGGCAAAGCTCTCTGAGAGGCAACAGATGTTTATGTGTAACAAGGTCCATGTTACTGTTAACAGCTAAATCTTATTTTCTCCATTTCACTGTATTTCTCCAGAGGGCACATTTTCTTAAATGCCTGCCGTGACTTCCATAGTATCAGGGAAGGGCTGCTTTGGTTTCTGATGCTACAGTTCTCTGCCTTGCTCCCGCTCCCAATTCATATTGAAGCCATTCCAGAAAGACCATGGTGCCGAGACGTGTTTTATGAGCTTCTGGCTTTGAGGCTGACTGAATAACTTGCTGACGGTACCTGAGCAGAAAACAACTCCCTCACTAGAGAACAGTTAAACACTTCCCTGGTCACAGCAGTGACTCCGGATTTTAGTGTCTAATCGCTTTTACACCACTGTCCGATAGCCTCATTCCCATTGACCCACTCACACTTCTATTCATTAATTATTAATCAATACATATTAAGTACCTCCCGGAGTCTAATGCCAAGTGGCTTTAATGAATCTTTCGATCAGAAAACGAGATCTACTGTTACTTAATATGCTTCCTGCAGCCACAGAAATAAATGAGGCATTGCATGGTGGCAGTTCACTGATACCTGGAACATCTATTTGTCAGCTCTTTTAAATGTATTTTGGTTCATGGTGACAGTACCTATTTTCAAAGCATTTTTAATCAGCGGTCTAGGTATAGATGCCAAGTAAACAAATGCAATAAATCAAATATTCCTTCCAAATTTACAACTCCCATCTCAGGCTCAGTTTGTTAGTGTCATCAAATACTGTTCAACCTCAGGCACCACTCTCTCTGGAGCCTTCTTGCCTGGATTTCTGGTATAACTTGCTCCCATCTCCTCAGACTTCTGGTTAATTCACTGCTGTTCAAAGGCTTTATCACTGGGTGGCACCCTCCACCTTATTTGGATTTCCTTTCCTCGCCAGTGTAATCGCCTGCTGGTCTAAAGCCAGGGTCTAGCCCCAGATGTCCATGTTTGGAATCCAGGCTTTGAAATTTATTTGGCTCCGTGATAATGGACAACTTAGGTAATGTCTCATCATCAAAATGAGGATAACTGTAGTAACTACCTAGTAGGATTCTCATGAGAATTTAAAAAGTTAAAGTACTTAGAAGAGGGCCTGGCAAATTATATCCAGTAAAGTTTATTTGTTATTTTTATTATCATATTCAGGATAGTACAGTAGCACCTGGGAATACAAACATGAATAAGCCACAGAACTTAAGAAACAGACAAAAACCCAATAACACAGATGAGAAAAGCTAATGACCGCAATGATAACAGAGAACTAAGCTGAGTGTTTGCTGCGGACTTGTGGTTGTTGTCCAGTAATAAATAATTTTCAATCATTTATTGAAAACCTGTAGGGGTGCCTGGGTGGTTCACTTGGTTAAGTATCTGACTCTTGATTTTGGCTCAGGTCATGATCTCACGGTTGTGAGATAAAGCCACACGTTGGGCTCATGCTGAGCATGGAGGCCGCTTGGGATTCTCTCTCTCCCTCTCTCTCTCTGCCCCTACACTGTTTGCCCTCTGTCTCTCTCAAAACAAATAAATAAACATTTAACAAAAAAAGAAAGCCTAAAAATATAGGTACCTGAGTTAGTTCCTTAAAAATATTACCTCATGTGTCCTTTCCAAGAGCTGCATAAAGTAAATGTTTATGCCCATTTTCCAGATAAGGAAACTGAGCCTAATAGAAGTTAGATCATTTGCATAAGGTCATTCATCCTGTAAATGGAAGATCCCAGATTTAAATCCAGCGTAGTTTTAATCTGAAACTCTTTCTACTGTGTAACTTTTGCTCTGCCATCTTTTTATTTTCTTTTCCTTGAAAAAAAATTTTTTTAACGTTTATTACTTATTTTTGAGAGAGAGAGACAGAATGTGAGCGGGGGAGGGACAGGGAGAGAGAGGGAGACAGAATCCAAAGCAGGCTTCAGGCTTCGAGCTGTCAGCAAAGAACACAATATAGGGCTCAAACCCAGGAACCTTGAGATCAGGATCTGAGTGGAAGTCTGACACTTAACTGGCTGAGCCACCCAGGCGCCCATCTCTCTTTATATTCTATCTCAGCTGTTACTGGTTATAATTTGAACACCTACTTCTCAATATGTTCCTATATTCTGGAAGAGCTTGGGTTGCCTGCGACACCTAATGAGAAAATCATAAACATGTCTGCAGATCGAGCCCCTTCTTCTTTTCTGAGGTGAATGCTGAGCCCACAGAGCTGCCAGTCCCTCACGGACCTCCTTACATTTTCTGTGACAGTCCCCTCCTCTCTGACAGGTCTATCAGCATTTCTGCGGCTGCTTGTGCTGATAAAGCTTCCCGAACACACACACCAGACAGACATCGCTTGGTGACCTGTTCACGAGGGCACTCGGAGAAGGAGGTCTAGGTTGGAGGGACGGTGTCCCGTAGAGGGCTCAACGTGGCACAGCAACTGCAAGGTTCAAACAGGGCAGTGGAGATGTGGGGGCAAACATTTTCTCTTGAAATGTCCGGAGGAAGTTACTAATCCCAAGAATTTGTTACTGAAAGAAGTGAATTTAAATTACAACGGAAATGTTAGGTAATAAAGCTGTTTTTGCTTTTGTTCCGTTTCACACAAGATGTAGACCTGATGACATGAAACGAAGGAGCCCGAAGAATTTAAAAATTATTCCCTTTAAGAATTACAAGCATTTAGGGGAGCCTGGGTGGCTCGGTCGGTTAAACATCTGACCCCTGATCTAGGTGCAGGCCACGACTGAGCCCTGTGTCTGCTTCTGCAGAGCCTGCTTGGGATTCTCTCCCCATCTCTCTCACTCTCTCTCTTTCTGCCCCTCCCTTGCTTGCATGTGCATGCACGCTCTCTCTCTCTCTCTCTCTCTCTCTTTCTCAAAATTAAAAACTTAAAAAAAAAAAAAGAATTAGAAGCATTTATGCATCATCACTTTTCAATATCTTTCCTAATGTGGAATATTAGCCAAATATTTTCTTACTGTTTTTCAGGATGTATATGAAGACTGAAGAAGCTTTGAAATACAAAAGTGGTGGGGCGCCTGGGTGGCTCAGTCAGTTACGCATCTGACTCTTGATTTTGGCTCAGGTCCGGATCTCATGGTTTGTGAGATCAAGCCCCACGTCCAGCTCTGTGCTGGGCGTGGAGCCTGCTTGGGATTCTCTGTGTCCCTCCCTGTGCCCCTCCCCCGCATGCTCGCACACTCTCTCTCTCCCTCTCCCTCTTTCTCAAAATAAATAAGTAAACTTAAAAAAAATTAAAACAAACCATGAGATACAAAGGTGGTGGATGTACATGGTGTGATTGCAAGTGTCTAAGAAGCCCTCCCCTCAAGTTCACGGTAACTTTAAACACACACACACCCTCATATCCCACACCCTGCACAAACAGACATACAGACATGCACACACGTCCCTAACATACACAGACACAGACACATGCATATATGGACATGCCACACCCCCATACTCTTCAAACACAAACCCAGACACTTGACCCTCCCACCAGTGAGAGGAGGGGCAGGCAGGGGCAAGAGGCCTGGAAGGGCAAGGATAACATTTGCTGAAAACTGAAATTATATTGTAGGCATTTCAGTACAAACTTGATGTTTTTGACTTTTGTGCATTTAAATTCAGAACGACCTGAAATAGCTCACATTTGAAACTGCTATGTGTCGAATATTCTTTAGTGTGAATGTGCTTCTGATCATTTCTGGAGAGCAGGTTTTGATAGACAAACTGCACATACTGAGGGCCTAAGGCTAAAGGCAAAATGAGAACAGGGCAAAGAGAGAGGTTGCTGGGGTGTCTGAAACAAAGTCAGTTAACACAGTGATTTGTCCTGGGGTCGGTGCTGAGTGAAAACCTGCAGACACCACTGAGAGCTGTCCACAGGAATACACCAAACGTTATCCAGAAAATACTGTAGCTCAAGAGCATTTTTCTACTTACATCAATGTGATGCTTGAAAGGTCACTTTGGTCTATATAAAACTAGGACTTATTGGCTACCGTGAAGTTAAATGAGACATTCTAGATCCCAAGTCTAGGCAATCATAAATCCCAAATTCTAAATTCTTCAATTTAATCCAAGGCTTAATATTTTTCATCTTTAAAAATACTACATGTGAATTAGTTTGTCTTTGAACTTGTATAGTTTAGTAAATTTTTTAACATTTGGGTAGAGACAGTTGGTGAAGAAATGCTAAAAAGTTTTGAGAAATTAAAAACAAAAGGTTATGATTAATGTAGACAGATGACCTGTTACAAACTTTAGCGTGGATTAGAAGGGTGCATTATCACAGTGCCTTACGCATGGATGGCTCGATCTGGATATGTATGAAGATTTTAATTAACGAGATCATCATTAAGGAATAATATCTCCACTACTTCCTTTCTCTGGTTATAGATGTTATGACCTGAGCTTTCGGATGCCATTCTCCCTGATATTTTAAATGTTGTTCCTAAGGAACAGTGGAAGGGAAAATATTTCTTTGACTACCCATTAGCTTGAAATTTACTTTCTCTTATCCATCTGATAAAGCCAACATCCGTTAATCTAGAGAGCATTCTTAGAAGGGCTATTGGTTCATTCATGTTTTTGGCTGTAGAAATGACTTAAAACAGGACAGATGGAGACCAAGTTTGGTCACAAAGTGCTTAACATTGGGCTATTATGTCTGCATTCATTGTGGACCATTGTGAGGTAGTTTTGAGTTTATGTTCATTAACTTTCACTACAGCAGAAGAAAAGAAAGAAACTAATATACCAAATCTGAGATCTGTAAAATTATGGGCTTTTTGTAAGGTTGAGAACATTCTTATCTAATATGCATTCAAAAATGCTTAGTGGAAATCAGTAAAGGAAAACATAGTGATGAGTAACTGTATACTACATTTGGCCAAAGTTTTTTGTTTTTTTTTTTTTCTTTTTTTTCCTAAATGTTTCACATCAGACTCTGCCTTTATTTTTTATGATTGTGGAATTACTCTCTTTTCACACCCCAATTTTCTGGCTAATTCATATTACTCATCTGACTTTGTTTACAGTATATGTGGATGTCAACTCAAGAGAAAAATATTAAGAAGGGACATCTATCATAAAATGGCAACTTGTTAATGATTCCTAAATTAATGGAGTGATTGATTGATTGATTTCATTTATTCAGTAGGCAAATATTTACTGAAGACTTACTCTGGGCCAGTTTCTATGATTGGAGATGATGCTAAAAACAAGACAGACAAAAATTTTCTCCTCAGTGCATCTTATACTTTAGCAGCAGAGACAGATTAGTAACTCCCGAATTTCCACTAAAATACCATGGAACCAGAGAAGAAGAACAATGAAAACTCATAACGTAGAACATTAAGACTTTAGGAAAATCAGCTTTGGAAGAAATTTTATTAAGTTTAAGGTTGATACAAAAAGAGAAAAAAGATTGTTCATTTCTGTGCATCACTTCAGGAAATAGCAAGCTTGACTGCCTACATTAAGACAGTTAAAACATTTCCTGCCTCTCCCATGCTATTTGTCCTTTGGCCCAAAGACCCCATGATCTACCAACCAGTGATCTGTGCAGACAACTTCTCACTGCTTCAGTGACGTTTCCACAAAAGTCAACTTCTATTCAGTGACTGCCACTATTCTGCAGTAATTTGTCATGCAGAATAAAGGTGCTAAAAGTATTTTTTCAGTAACTTGGGGAACTGTGAGTAAAAAACAAAATTAGCACAAAACTACATGTTAACTGTGTATGTGACAAAAACAAAACCAAGAATCTGTAAATATTCCAATCCTTTCTCCTCCCCTACCTTCTAATGAGGAAGAATCCTCATTAGGATTCTTCAATCCTTCTTTGTGCGTGTTGGTTTGGAACATGATTGATGATGAAAACTTAGAAAAGACCATAGTGTTTGATTGTAGGTTAATATGCTGCAAGGAAGAAAAAGTAGCTTAAATGATGTTTCTCTTTCATGTCTCACTTCCAAGGTAAGGGCCCTGGAGCTGATCGGCTGCTTTGCTGTATTCAACTTAAGACTTCTGTCTCAGACTTTCCAGTGACCGGTATGATCCACACCATCTCTCAGATCTCAGGGAAAAATGGGTAAGCCCAGAATAGATTTTAGAGGTTTAACCAGGAAGTGGCATCACTTCAGCTTATACCAGCTTGGTTAGAACTTTGTCACATGTCCACACAAAGCTGCAAGGGAATCTAGAAGTGAGAACTCTGTTGGTGTGGTTATATACCCAGCTAAAACTCAGGAGTTCCATTTCTAAAGAAGGAAAGGATGTATATCAGGGAACAACTAGCAGTCTGGACCTTAACCCACCCCTGTGACTACCTTAATAGCCATCTGTTTTCCTCTTACCACACCTAGAACCCACACAATCTCCTCCCTGGATAACAGTTCAAGCCTTATCCACTTATACTTCTAAAATGCCAACCTCTTTGTTGGTTCTTTCCACTAAGTCAGTACGTGGTTCTTGGTGTTTTGGTGACCTACAAACCAATAGATAAGTTATCTTCTCCTTCTCTCTGCACATTAAACAATAATGGACAAAGAACAAGATAACTTCAATTAAAAATCTCATTCAGAAAAGTGAATAAAGAGAACACAGAGCAGGCACTTGCCCATAGCAATAATCAAATCCTGCTGAGCAAGTATTAGCATTGCAAAATGTGCTTGGTTAGTTCTTGTTCTGGTCTCCAGAGAAACTCCTTTGCCCATTTACTTCTCTGGTCCCTTTGTCCATTTTCCTTTATAGCCACGTTTGAAGCGTGCATTGGAAAATGTGCCCTCCTTGAGGGCTGCACAGTTTGCACAGTTTGGGGGCACAGGAGTTGCTCTAGGAGTCAAACAATTACAGACATTTTAAACCAGGTTGTGCTTTCCCTGGCAATAAAAAGCCCTCCACAACTTGGTAGGTGTATTCAATTTGCTTTCCCGTCAGTTCCATGTGAAAGGAGCCATCAGTGCAAATTGTGTCTAGATAGAGGTTTTTTTTTTTTCTCTTTAGTGTTAATTTTTAATTACACTAATTACAGTGTTAATGCTGTAATTGTCATTAGGTAATTTATAGTTGGGTGTTGTTCGACCTGTGATGTTACTGAATTGTATTTTTATTCTGTTTTAAAAGTGGGTTTATTGGAGTAATAGCCTTGCAGAACAAGATGCTTGTCCAGGCGTCTCCTTTTTTTTTTTTTTTTTTCTGTCTTCCAACCTCATTGAGATATAATTGACATAAAGCATTGAGTAGGTTTAAGCTGTATTTCTGTTGATTTGACACACTTATATATTGCAAAATGATTCCACAGGATTAGTTAACACTCCCTCATTCCACGTTTACCATTTCTATTTCCGATCGACTCTACTAGTGACTTTCAAGTATACAACACTGTCCCGTTAATTATCATCACCAAACCGTATACTAGGTCTCCAGAGCTTCTTCATCTTATAATTGGAGGTTTGTACCCTTTGGCCAATATTTCCCCATTTCTCCCTAGATACAGTTCTTAAACCTAAAGTCTGTCGTTTATTGGTCCTGTGCTCAGTTTTACCCTCTCTCCAGCAACTTAGTATAAGGTTTCCTTTTATCCATATAAAGAACTATTTGCTTTGTTGGCATACAGTCTGCTTTCCACCTTATCACAACCAACTTCCAGGGCTCAACAATCCGTGTCCTGATCCACTGCTAAGCCAGTACCGTCTACTCTAGGGTGTGGAAGAGCAGCACACCGCTTCCGGTACAGATGTCTGCCTTGGATTGAACATAGTGTGAAGTTTAATAACATAGGGATCTTAGATCTAGCAGCTTAAGACAGACCTTTTTCCTCCTTCTCAAATAAATATTTCGGAAGGAGGCAATTCAGAGCTTTTGGAGCAGTTTTTCTTTCTTCTACATGAAGCTTCCATTTTGAGGATCAAGGAACCAGTTCTCGCTGACACCTAGACAGAGGGAAGAGGGGAAAAGGACAGGGGAGGATGTACTCATTCCTTTCCAGAAGTGTGACCAAGAAGAAGCACATCTGCTCCCATCTCATTGGCTATAATTGAGCCACATGACCCCACGGAGCTACAAAGAACATGCAAAATGAAGTCCTTAGGCTTAGTCCACTAATGTGGACTAATGAAGTCTTTAGTCCTTAGTCACTAATGTGGCTATTAGCTAGCAGGTGGAAATTCTCTTGCTAAAGAAAGTGGAGGTAAAGCTTGGTGGACATCTGAACCACAGCCAGACTTCATAAAGAACCATCCTGAGTTACCATGAATAGAAGTTCACAAAAATATTATTAGTTTTTGTCTCTGGTGGGAGAATCATGTATGATTTTCATTATATTCTCTCTGATTTATTTAGACTTTATCCACTTATTTATTTTAGCTCTCTGCTTTTTATTTTTTTAAGTATTTTTTTAAAATAATTTTTTAACATTTATTCACTTTTGAGAGAGACAGAGCATGAGCAGGGGAGGGGCAGAGAGAGAGGGAGACACAGAATTTAAAGCAGGCTCCAGGCAGGGCTTGAACCCACAGACCTTGAGATCATGACCCGAGCCAAAGTCGGATGCTCAACCAACTGAGCCACCCAGGTGCCCCGGTAAATATTTCTAATGTATTTATTAATTTTGAAAGAGAAAGAGATGGAGCAAAGTGGGAGGGGTAGAGAGAGAGGGAGACACAGAATCCAAAGGAGGCCCCAGGCCTGTCAGCATAGAGCCTGATGTGGGGCTCGAACTCCTGAACAGTGAGATCATGGCCTCAGCCAAAGTCGACCGTTTAACCGACTGAGCCACTCAGGCGCCCCTAGCTCTCTACTTTTTAGATGTTTTACAATGATCATTCCGCACTTGAATAATCCACAATTATTTTAAAAATTCAGTGAATGAAATCCCACAACGAGGCATTGTAAGAGATGCTATAATACAAGTTGTCTGTAGATTTAGTGCATGAGATAAGCCTCCACAGGACTCTGAAAGAGACACCCTCACAGAGAAGGGAGAGAGAGAGAGAGAGAGATCTCGTTGGCCAATGATGAAATTACTTTCTTTCTCTTGAAAAATGGTGCAGATTTTAAAGAGCCAGGCTGAGAGAGAAGGAGAAAAAGAGGAAGAGAAAGAATCAGCAACATAAAAAATTAAAAGTTTAAGCTTAGGGATCTGGAGACAGGAGTTTTTCTTGCTTCACATATCAATAATTTAAATAATATTATTACATGTTATCACTGTTATTATAGTAGAAATATTTTGATTATTTCCAGAAATCATGATAAGAGAGGGCGATTCCAGCTCAGTCATGCCCTATGAACATAATTACAACAGGAAATTGTGTAACATAATAATGGCATAAGCCCTTGATTTGAAATTGCCAAAAAGTGTGTTGTTAAATTAATGACAACAAAACTCAATGAATCTACAGGAAAATATGTTTTGGATTTAAACACTCGAAAAATTCCACTTATGTTTATACTGTGAGAGTATTATTAAAACAAACATTCAGATGAGGCTAAGGGATCTTATAAAACAGTACTTTGGCATTCTTAGAGGTTTATCTCTTTCTACAGATGTCTTTGAGCAATATTAATGCTCTAAAGAAAAACAAATAGTGATTTAAAAAAGGAACATTTTGATCCTTGAAAAACTGTGACTAAATTTCCTTTTTTGGTAACTAACAAGGAGAATTTACTCTTACTATGCTAAACAACTAGAGTGAAATATAATTTGGATGTCTGGCAGGAGTTATGGCATAAGATGCTGGGAAGAACTGAATGGTCAAGCTGTTATGTCGTTCAGGTGGTCAGGAAGCCCATTCCATATCAGGAACAGAGATGTAGAGACACAACCTCTATTATGCTGCCTTTAATAAGCCTGAGATCTTATTACCCTCAGTGTTTTTGTCTTTTTTTTTTTTTTTTCAAAATTCTAGTATCTGAGAAAAAAGAACATAATTGCCTTACCTTGGGCCAGGCATCTGCTCTTGTATCAGTCAGTTATGGCTGGAAGGACAGGACTCCGGGTCCTTGTGTATAAGAGCTTCCCCAAGAAGGGGGATCATTGAAAGTGAAACACTCACTGGTGTGTTAGCCATACCATAAAATGGAAAGGAGGCTAATATTACCAATTCTGTGAGTTAAATTTCCTTTCAGCAGGATTTGCAAGATAATTAGGAATGACTGCTAAATACTATAAATGAAAGCATATCGATTTCTAGCAAATCATTACCAGAACTTTTTTTCTCTGCTGTATTTCTTGTATTTTATGTACAATATAAGAGAGAAGTGAAGAGGCCTCATCTGATTGATTTAATTTCTTTGTTATATTGTTCTGATGGTTAGGAAATATGGACAGTAAGGAGATAGGAGGATATTTATAAATTTAGGTATTTTCATATTTGAGCAAGGGAGGATTTTTTAATGAACAGAAAATAATCAGTAAAAATAGACATTTTATTACAATTGATTCCTTGCCTATTTCTTAAGTTAGAATGTGAAAATTCTTGTCTGGTACCTGTATAAGCCAGTTATAGCATTTAGAATGTCACTTAGGAAATGGAAAATTTCCATTTATATGAAATCTTTATATCCTGCTGAAGAAACTTGAAAATGTCAATTTCATGCAGTACATCTGGGGAAAATCTGTCTAGGGCATAACACCTTAACTGTCACAGAGCAATACCTTATCTGTGTAAATAGTAACAAAAACTTTGCAGAGATGCATTGTCTATTAAGACAGTAGGTGCTTAGGCATATGGCGATAGAGTCACTGGACTGTAGGTCCACTTGGGCAGATGAAATTCCATTGAGAGATGTTGACCAAGGGGTCAGTGGAATTATATTTCTAGTGACGAGATTTTTAAAAAGACGTTAGGATGATATGGTATTTTCGAACATTGTTTTCATAAATTGTTCCTTCTTCTACCACGTACTTTGGTCATGGGAGAGTGGAGCACATTAAACATAGTCACCTCAATAACATTTGGGCAAAAACAAGTGTAAACGGAAGGCATCAGGAAAGGAAAAATATAGAAGGAACTGTCATTAGACAATACCCTGTCTCTCAAGTGAAACAGTAGTGCTGTAGTGACATCAGAAATAGGAAGGGAGGGATGGTGAGGTGGGTCCAGGAAGAATAGGTCCTTTCTTTAGTTACTTAGTGTAATATATAAATGTATATGGTTATACAAATTTTAAAGAACAACTTAACGAGCTGTCTGTATATCAAGTGGTGGGTAACTTTACACACTGTGTCTGCACTTTGGCCCCAAAGGGAGGAATTAAGATCTAGAATTAAAATCTTAGTTTTGATGACGACAACCTTCCTCTTCCTTGGATATAATTGGGGATGCTTCCAAATATGGTAGTTACCTTGGCAAATAAGGAGCAAGAGTATTACATTCATGTATTTTTTCAAAGTATATACAGGGATGTGTAGATACGAAATAGTTCTTGGATTGACATAAAAGTACTATAGTCAGTATCATAAAGGTTTCAAAAAAATCTGTCAGGCTGTAGCATTATATTTGTTAATTTATTAAATATATATTAATTTTAATTTTGATTGTACATATATGTATGTTTTCTTGCATAAAGAACTACATGCTCTCTATTCTGCTCTTTGGAATATTTATGTATGATTCAAGGGAAAAGTGTATCTTTGTTGAAATACATCTCATATTTATTTGTCTGAAAATAATATGTTTCAAGATAATGAAATTGCTATTGGAATCCAAAGAGGGGATATATTAAGCTTTAAGAAAAGCAACTGGTAAAGATTAAGTGGCCTCCCTAGCATCCCAGAACTAGGAAACAGTAGGTAAACATTTGACCCTAGGGCACGCTGGCTCTCAAGCCTGCTAAAATGCAAGATTCATAACTGCAAGGGCATTGCTGTTGTGCTCAACATTCCACCCTCAGTACCCATCACAGTATCTGGCCCTCAGTCAGTACCCAGAAAATAAAGAATGACTAAATAAATAGTCTAAACACTAATTTTAGTTTAAATAATCTGATTGAATAAAACTGACAAAGTTTCCAAAAGGAACTTTAGAAATGACCAGGGTTTGAGTTTGGTTGATTCACCAGGAAGATTTTGGATAACAGGTAGAGCATGGAAAGAAATATGCTCATTTTTAAGATAGTTATTAAAACAGTGAGCACTGATGAAGGTATTCACAGTCTAGAATTCTAGATTGATGTGTTCTAGAGTCATCAATCAGGTCTAGAAATGATTGAGTTGTCATGTGAATACTGGTTGTATATTTTAATTTCAGAAATGACTTGATCTATCCATATCTGATTTATAAACAACCTCAACTGCTACTTTTAAGGAACACATGACCTATTAAGAATGTCCAACATGTTGAGAAGGTGAGATGGGCAGCAGTTTATGTCATTTTTGTTTTCCATCCTTGAAAGCCTCTGTCTCTGTCATAAGAGTGCAGAATATCTCCCAGGGAGATGATATAGCTGTTTCCATGGGCCCTATTTCTTTCACATCTGTCCATATCCCACGTCCTTGACCTTGATTACTTTCTTACCATGTTGCTCATCCATATATGCTTCAGATTAAAAAAATATATATTTTCCTGAATTTCTATTCAAGCCATCTAGTATCACAGTTCCTCATCTACATTAATTTTTCTATCCCTTTCTTGAGGGCTATAATCTTTTCACAGAAATCCAATTCAGGAATAGACATCTGGCCACTAACACATATACCTCACACATACCTCCTGCTTGCACCCATTTTGAACACCTTGAACACATTTAATCATTGTACCACTTTTCCGTTTTACCTCATTCTACCCTATTGAAACTATTTGTTTGAATAAAATTGAAATTGGCCATGTTTTGGGGCCCTGTGTGTAAACATTCATTATCAACATTTGTAGCTTGGGCATTGCCTATCCCAATTACAATGATAGTGTCAAATAGCCTCCCTACTCATAATTTCTCTTTTAGGGAATTGGCTGTGTCCTGTGAAATCTGAGATCCAAGAATAACTTTATGTGGAAAACAAGTATTAACAGCTATTGAAAAACCCCTGCCCTAATGTTTAACCAAATAAGATGTTTTATTAGGATCTATATCTTTATGGCTTCTTTTTAACAGCTATAATAAACTCTTTCAAAGCAATATGCTACAAGAGATCAAAGAGCTATGCTCAATTAGAGTCGTTCCTTATTAGCCATAGTCAGAAAAGGAGTAGGAAATAAATCAAAGTGTGTCCGATATGTCCTTTAGCGGACTAAGAGAGTATTGTGTTACTGTGAAATGTAGCTTTAAGACAAATTAAAAGTCCTGTAAGCCCCAAAGCTCCTTCTGCCATAGCAGTGGACCTGCTATGGAGATCGTCTCAGGTTCTGATATCAATGCCACCTCTGAGCTCTTCCTAAGGATCAAGAGATCAGAGATGAAAAGCATATCAACAGACTCCTAGAACGCAGCCAGTTTACTGTCACCAAAGAGATATACAGCATAAGTTGACTGTCGTGATTTCAGCTTGAACAAAATAACAGCAGATTTCTAAGCAGCTGTTGTATATTAGATGAAGTGGGGTTATCTAATACAGGAAGGGCAGAAAATGATTTAAACTCTGATTCACTGAAAACAACCTCACGTCATGAGGCATGTTATGAAACCATAGCCGCAGACCGTGTCATACATGGCCTTGGTGGGTCGAGCTAATGTCTATAAAAGGGCTCAGAGAACCATGTTAATTATGCCACAGTTCTGTCTTCATCCTAGGCTCAACTGGCCAGTCGTCTCTTCCTGCTTGCACTCTCTCAGGATATATATCCAGGCACTTCATTTATTGATTTTTCCCTTATATGTTACTATGTATCTACCTATCATTCTATGTACCTATCCTTCTATCTTTCTCATAACACATCTGTGAATTAATTTTATCATGATTTATAGTGAAAGAACTGAGTTAGATAAATTAAGGAACTTTCTCAAGGAGAAACTGTAATAAGCAGAGGTGATCAGATTTCTTTTCCTGTGAGAAAAATTTCTCAACCACTTTGCTACATACTCTAATAAACAAAGATGATTACTCTCTATTTTGAACCACATCTATGACTTCATCATTTTCAATTACCACTTACCTTTCTCACGTTTCCATAGATATGACCACTTTTGGGTTTGACTTGATGAAGACAAAGTCAAATTTAATTTGTGGATTCCTAGGGAGGTTTCCTTTTTTGTGAAATGTCAACTGTTATCAGGAGAGTAAAAGTGAAATGTCTCTACCTCACTTCAACCATGGAAGGATTTCCAGAAGCCTATGTAGCCTAGGCCCTCTTCCATATTCTAATATTGTTTCTGGTTTCCTCTTAGTGAAGCCCTCCTACTTGCATAATAAACAAAGGGAAATTTTATCAAGAAAGACAGAATGAAAAAACGTTTGCTCTGTTTCAGTGTTCTCATATCCGTCTTGTGAGCTCTTTTGCTTTTTCACTATCCATCAACTTGCTCTATAGAAGCTTCCCAGATTTATCTGGATACTTTTGATACTTTAACATCAAGGATACCACTTAAATTATCTTCCAAGAATGCATCTGAATGACATGGGTCTAGCATTTACATAAATCTCACATAGCAGAGATATGATGAAGGATGCAAATTCTAGTATTTTACATTAATCAAAAAAGGAAGACATAAAATATTTCAATACTAAAAGGGTTACTGAATACTTTCATGTAATCCTTTTCATAGACATGACTCATGAAATGATAATAGCTCTAACACATCTAAAAAGGAGTGGTATATAAACCAAACCAGAGAGGCAAGTTCAGATTGTGTAAGCGTAAAGGAAACGAACACTGTTGGAGTAAATGTGTCTAAGCTAAAAAGTAAAGGCAGGAAAAAATGGATGTCAGCGCAGGTGTGAAATATCAGTCAGTGCCAGCCTCCAATTTATAAATGGGTGTTCAGTGTAGATGGATCCAATTACTATCTATTTAATTGCTTGTGTGCACATGTATCTTGCCTTTGAGATTATGTGAGTTCCAGGAGAGCATAAATCAGGACTTTTATTCTTTCTGAGCTTAGCATCTTACTTAAAACAGAGTAAACACTTGAAAAAGACTTGTTAAATGAATGTATCTCACCTGACCTTCCATGCTCCTTAAAACAAACCAGCTTGTTTCCTACATGGTTCCTCCTGTCCTGACCTCCATGTTTTGTTCTCATGACATCATAAATTTCCTCCTTCTATTCTATGCAAACTTTTGCTTCTTCCTCTCCCCTCCTTTTTTTTTTTTAATTTTTAAAATTGAAGCAGGAAGACTATTTTTCTGGAAAGGACAGTAAGTATTTTAGGCTTTCCAGGCCACGTGGCCTCTGTCACAACCACTTGGTTCTCCGGCTCTAATGGGTAAGTAGCCATAGACGCCAACAGATGAGCCTGTCAGGCAGGGTTCCAATAGAATTTCATTTGTGGACACAATTTTAGATAATTCTCTTGTGTCTGCAAATTGTCTTCTCTTATTTTTTTTCTTTTCAGTCTGTTAATCATGTAAATATCCTTATTTCACAGGCCATACCAAAATAGGCAGCCTTCCAAAATTTGATCCACTGGCTACAGTTGGCTGATAACTGTTACAGAGTCAGGTTTTTGCCTATTCTATTTCCCTCTGCCTCAGTTGAACACCTCTGCATTTTTTTAACCAATGTCTAAATACTTTGTTCTAAGACACTTATTTTCTGAATTACTCATTTTGACCCATTTATTTATATCTACTTGTTCTGATTTAACAGTTTTATTAACATGTATCATTTTTACCTAGTTCATTGTAAATTTTTGAAGATAAAGGGCTATCTTTATATTTATGTTTTTAGTCTTCTAAGATGCATAACAGTATTGGGTAAAGAAACCACTTGTAGAAGCTCATTGAGGGAGAAAGGAGGGATTTTCAGTGCACCTTCCTTCCTAGGGCTGAACAGCAGAGGCATCCAGGTAGCAGAAAGGGATTCTGCATGGGGGTTGTGTTTCACGAAGACCTCTCTGTAGCAAGGGGGATGAGCACACCATTGATCTTTTTACCAAAACAAAAATAAATGGAATCAATCTCAACTGGGGCCTCTGTGGCTTGATCTGAAGGGCACTAGAAGAGAAAAATGCTCTCAACAGTTCCATCATGGGTAATGTATTGATTATGCAAAATATTGTCCTTTCCTTAGTCCTTTGATCCTCAAAAAGAGGTATTTCACAAAAACCTGAGGGGGGGTGATATTCATATATTGATCAAAATGGGACATAATAACAATACAAGAAAAAAACATGGAAATCATTGCTCTAGCCTAGTGGTTCATAACCTTTTCCTGAAGTTTCTTTATTTACTTTGAGAGAGAGAAAGAGAAAACACAAGCAGGGAAGGGGCAGAGAGAAAGGAAGGGAGAGAATCCCGAGCAGGCTCCGTGCTTTCATCAGAGAGCCCATTGCAAGACTCGAACCCACAAACCATGAGATCATAACCTGACCTGAAACCAAGAGCCAGAAGCTTAACTAACTGAACCAGCTGGGTGCCCTTGGTTCATAACTTTGAATGCACAAATTATTTGGGAAGTGCTAAAAAATGCCTGCATTTATGCTATACTTGTGAGCAATTAAACTAGACTTTCTGGAAGGGATATTCTCTCATGCAGGAAGTTTTCCAGCTCTCCACAGATAATTCTACTGTGTAGCCAAGTTTGAGAACCCTGCCCTACACCCTCCTGTGAAATGAGCTCCTTATGCAGGAGAGGTAACAAATTAAATTACTTTATTTTAATCTAATGGCTTAATCACTCTGGCATGTGGGAGGGGAAGGATCAAAAACTAAATTACAAGTCCTGAGGTAGCATCGATAAAATATATATGAAATAGAGACATGGCTGAGAGGGAGGTATGGGTAAGTTGAATGTGCCTCTTAAAGATATCCTTCTGACTTAGTTATTCAGGACTTCTCTGAAAAACAAGAGCAAATAACATTTACGTAACCGAATATCCCTCTCGTGTTGTATCAATTATACTTGTAATTTTTGTAAATTGATGCTTTCACATCTACTGAATGGCCACTAGCTGTTCCCAGGAAGATCCTGGCTCACTCCAAAAACATCTGGAGACTTTACGTAGCTCCAGACCATAGTTTTACCAGTCACAGTGAACATGAACTTCACAGGGGTACCACTTTCAAACATAACTAGTCAGTCCTAAACCCGCTTATCCTGCCTTGCCCCATTGCTTCTCCTGGAAACAATAAAGGTGCTTATCCACATGGGTTTTCTCTTTCTGACTCATTTTAAATTTTAGTGCTTTTCTTGAGTGACCCCGTGTGGCTCCGGTGTTTTCCCCAGGGAACTGTGAATATAGCAAAACTGTGAAACTTTGCTTTTTCTCTTGATCTGCTTCTGACCTCACCAAACCTAAGTCAAGGTAATATGTTAAAACAGGGTAGTAGTGAGGTTTGAGAAAATAGTACCAATTCAGAAACAAATCCTTGTACTACAGAAAATCTTCCAGAGTCACAAAAGTCTCACTCCTCAAAGAGTGCAGCTTCTGGATAAATGTGTCCCTATATTAATACCACAAGACTGTTCTTAGAATGATTTAAATTTTTGTTTTGCTTTAATTTTTTTTTTTTTTAATTTCCAGGCAGCTACCATCTGCTTGTTGAATTCAGATATTAAGGTTTTACATTTCACTTCTTAGAGGTGAAAACTTGAGGTCAGGATGTAGAAAGGATGACAAGTATAGTTTTTCTTAATGAGAACTGACACACCATTGATTAGAATTTATTGCTGTTTTACTTTAGTAAATGCTTGAAAGGCTATTCTTTCTTTGTTGTTTCACATTGAATACTTTTTCTTTCTAGTTTATTGTGACCATTTTTCCCCTGGTAATTTGGATACTACGTATTAAGACAAAAAGTAATCAACTCATCAGTTTTTGAAAGATGGTACGTGCAAACACAACAGTTGCCCCAAATTTTTAACTGTTCTCTTACAAGTCGATCTGCATTTTGTATAGAAAGTCTAGGGAATTATCATGATGATGAATTTGAATATGAGATATCTTCTGCTTTTTTTGAAATAAATTTTTTACAGTATTATAAGAGATAATATATTGCTATAAGTTACAACTTTTTGGATACTATGAAATTTTATTATAATAAAGTGTATGGTATGTTGCGGTGGTAGGTTGGGATAATAATAATGACAACTAACATTTATTGAGTGTTTACTATCTGCTCGGAGTGGTTTTAAGATCTTTACAGGGTTTAATTCATTGAATCCAAATGATATTATTTTACAAAGGATAAAACTGAAGCACAAGGGAATTGAAGCCAGTTGGACTCCAGGGCTCAACATTCAAGCACCACAAAGTACTGCTTCCTGGTTTAAGTCATTAACAGTGGTTGTAATCCCAACATTCAATTTCATAAAACAGGCAAAAACCCTTAAATAAAGAAGAAAGAATTTTAAACATTTTTTTGGTTCATATTAGCCATCTTTCAGGATAAGGGCTGAGATTTCCACTTTGCTATTACAGACCCAATCAACATTAAGCATATAACATATTGCTTTTGAACATGCAAGGCTTGGATTATTTTCTATGCTAGTGAGGCATATAATTCACAATAAGTAACGGGAGACTGTAAATTATGAATTCAAGAAAAAAGAACGAGTTTGTGTTTAGGATACTTTGACTTATCCAGGTAATGGTTAATTCTTTATTTCTCAATTTCGTTAGGAAGGTCCCAGCAAATGCTTTTTTGTTTAGGCAAGAGGCAGACTAAAGAAATTACCTTTGGAACAATCTAGAACATGGAATCTCATACTGGGAAATTTTACAGTGCCAATGCAAAACACTGAAATATAAGTGGATACCCCTAGAAACTGTTCTTATTATGTTATAAAGTAACCTTGAAATACATAAATATCAGGAAACTGAATTCCATCAGAGTTAAGGGTGACACTGACAGGATAAGAAGATGGGAATGCTGTTCAGGTCTCAATTACTTGAATTATGATGAAAGTCTTTTCCTGTACATGAATTACAACAAAAAAAAATCAAAAATAAAGTTTAAACAAAAGAAATGGAGTGAAATATGTTAGGAGTCCTACTAGAAATAATCACATTTTATCATAAGGAACATCAAAAAGACCACAATCTTCTATTATAGTGACTTCTTGTTAGGTGGTTTGTTTTGAACGCCATGATTAATTTTGAAAGGCTCATCTGCACCAAGAAGTACACTAGAAAATCTTCTGCTTTGATATAAAATTGCTCTTAATATTGCCTAACTACAATTGGGAAATTTTCTGTGCAAGACTAATTACTCTTTTAATATAATTACATAGTTTAAGATGTCAGTTTGACGTTCTTTGTAAATTTTATTCTCAATTTTTGATAAGGAGGATTCAATGTCAATATCTACTTGGAACCATAACTCTATTTCTTTCCTTGCAATATTTGAGCAGATACAATAACTGTGTCATAAACATTTTATTGAACTGAGGCATGACAAGATCTTTTTTTTTTATTGGCTGTTAACATTCTTGTCATATTTAATGTTTCACCTGGGACTTGGCTTTCAGTCAGAGTTCACTCTTATGTATGTCTACCTTTCAACCTTGATGCAAAACTAATGACTTCTTATTATCTCAGTCATAAATGAATCTTCAAAAGACATTGGGGACTTTTTGGAATCCTGTTAAGGGTTTCTATCAAGGTAGATATTAATTGTGCAGCTTGTTCTGTTGAGTTTAATGGTTTAAAAAATTATTTTACTAACACATACCATTTTGCTAAAAAATCTCAGAATTCTTCTTTAGTAGTCTTTCTGTAGGATTCAAAGTAAGATAATTTATATAATTGAAATACCTTTATTTGTAGGTTAAGCTCTGGGCTTCAAGGCAACATTTGGAAAAGACTCTCATTGTTCTCAGAGCTGTAAACATCCACGAGGAAATCCCCACTCAGTAAGAAGTATTTTACATTTGTATCTTTTGTTCTTCATAACTTGAAAACTTTAAATAAATATTATTGGTTTATCCTATGTTTCACTAAAAGAGTTATGTTTTCCCCAAGATCCCTGAGGTTACATAGTTATGTAGATGAAGTATAAAACTTGCATGGAGATGACATACACCAGCTATATTTATTTGAAAAATGTTCTAAAAGAAACATGGTAAAATATTAAAGTTTATTAAATATAGCCATAGACATATGGTGTTAAATTGTGTTCTGTTTATTGGGACAATGAAGATAAAATTAATTGAAGATATAGATTTTGCCCTAAATTTCTTCCTTCACCTTGACTCTTCTCTGCTTTCCTTAGTACTTACATGTACCATAACTTTTACCACTCTTTTCTAATTATTTCTTGTTAATTGTTTAACTCACCTTCTTAAAAACCAGTGTCTTTATCCTTCTCATGTATCTCATAATAATTCTTGTAATTTGAGACTAATTCATTATCCTTTTTAAAATTTTATTTTAATGTAACTGAATGCAAATCCAAATCTCAAATACAATACTTGAAAATTTTATTTCTCCACTTAAGATTTTACCTGGAGTCAAATTTTTATGTTGCGCCACTCATCAAATCTTAAATTACCTATCATACTTGAGGTACTATTTCTTCATATTCATAGCTGTCATCATCAGTAATTTATTATAGTTCATAAATGTACACATAAGCAGGTCTGATTATTGGTGAGATATACCTTGGTATAGAAGATTACCTTCAGGTCTTATCTGCATCTTTATGGAATTTTCTCTTAATGGCAGTTGCTCAGTGCCTCATCCCAGCTGGTTTGTCTTTCATTGCCAATCCTTGCATGCTTCTTTCTGGCTGAGGTTTTGCATAGAATCTGTGAAATAGCTCTCAACAGCAAAATTATGTGTTTGAGTACAAACTATGTGCCTGGCATTATTCTAGGTGCTGGAATTATAACTGACTTGAAGATTTGTCCCCAGACTCCAGAATACGACAGCCCTTTATATTTGTAACAAGAATGCTTGCTGTCCTTTACTCTGTATGTCCACACACCACTCCAGATTTTCCCACAACGTGGTTTGTGCCCCTGACCAGTTATGTGACTAGACAAAGCCAAAGCTTATAAGAATCCTGGGTGATTGGAGGCTGTGTTCTCATTTTTGGAAAGGGTTGGTCTTTGCACAAGTATATTCATCATCTTAGTTATACACTGTGGGTGGGAATTTAATGGTTAAGATCTGAAAGGAGCAGCCATTTATACCTAACACAAGCTACAGGAATTCTACCCTAACAATTATCCATGGGTACTTATGCTGAGATTGTTCCTTTGGCCCAGATATTAACCTTTGGTGTTCACTCATTGGAGGAAGCCCTTCTCCACATTTTGTTTCTTGGTCACTGACTCAGATACTTCTTAGACTTCAGACACACTCTCAAACGAGTATCAAAAGAGGCTAGGGTTTCCAATTTCCAAGAATAAGAGCTCTTTGTGTTAGTCCCCCTCATCCAAATTCTTCTCTAAATCCACTTTCCATTACTTTATCTTGGTCAAACATAAGTATTCCAGTGAAGTTGTTTTTTTTTTTTTTAATCAGGTATAAACTTTTAAGAAATGAGCTTTTTTTTACCCTTAAGTATATTTATTTTGAGAAAGAGAGAGAGGGGGGCAGAAAGAGAGAGGGAGAGAGAAAATCCCAAGCAGGCTCCGCACTGTCAGCATGGAGTTCCTCACGGGGCTCCATCTCACAAACTGTGAGATCATGGCCTGAGCTGAAATCGAGAGCAGGTTGCTTAACTGAGTGAGCCACCCAGGTGCTGTGAAATAGGCCTTTTATACAGCCAAACTGACTTAAACTTGTAAGAAATGACATAAGATTGCCATTGGTTAAATAAATCACTCCAACAAGAAGTCTTTCAATTTTAGGAGGGATTAGTTCCTTAAAGGTATTTCCATAGAAGTTTTTTGAGCCTCAGTGACAGGCCTATGCAACAGTTTTGTTCATATAGGCCTTTTAATGTTTCCTAAGATATATAACAAAGACATTCTGTAACATGCAGGAAATGTAAGTTATGCCTCTAGATCTGGTATTTGAGCACCTATTATGTGCAAAGCACCTTGGGAGGCACTGGAATGAGAAGCAAACAGAGTAGGTGTGCTTCTTGCACTCAGTATATTTATATTCAAATTGACTCTACTATTGACTAGTTGTGTGACTCTGGGAAAATTACTTAACATGAGTCTCATCTGTTAAAAAAGGAACAAGAGTAAATGTAATACCTGCTCTATCAAAGTCATAAGTTGTTTTGTGAACCATGAGCTAAGGTGTCTGAAAGTATTTATTTATTTATTTGTTTATTTAAAGATTTTATTTTTAGCACATTATAGTTACAAATAGTTACTTTCAGACACCTTCCTACCCTACTTAAGAATGTGCTCCCATTGCAGGGCAGAGGTTGTTTTTGTTTTTTTTGTTTTTTTTTGTTTTTTTATCTTGATGAAGTCCCAATAGTTTATCTTTGCTTTTAATTCCCTTGCCCTTGGAGATGTGTTGAGCAAGAAATTGCTGCGGCTGAGGTCAAAGTGGTTGTTGCCTGGTTTCTCTTCTAGGGTTTTGATGGTTTCGTGTCTCACATTTAGGGCTTTCATCCATTTTGAGTTTATTTTTGTGTATGGTGTAAGAAAGTGTTCCGGTTTCATTCTTCTGCATGTTGCTGTCCAGTTATCCCAGCACCATTTGCTAAAGAGACTGTCTTTTTTCCATTGGATATTCTTTCCTGCTTTGTCAAAAATTAGTTGGCCATACTTTTGTGGGTCTAGTTCTGGGGTTTCTATTCTATTCTATGTGTCTGTTTTTGTGCCAATATCAATATCAGACTGTCTTGATGATTACAGCTTTGTAGTAGACGCTGAAGTCTGGGCTTGTGATGCCTCCCACTTTGTTCTTCTTCAATATTACTTTGGCTATTCTGACAATGGAATGGGAAAAGATATTTGCAAATGATATATAGGATAAAGGCTTGGTGTCAAAAATCTATAAAGAACTTAACCAAACTCAACACTGGAAAAACAAATAATCCAGTGAAGAAATGGGCAGAAGACATGAATAGACACTTTTCCAATGAAGACATCCAGATGGCCAATAGACACATGGAAAGATGCTCAACGTTACTCATCATCAGGGAAATGCAAATCAAAACCACACTGAGATACCACCTCACACCAGTCAGAGTGGCTAAAATGAACAACTCAGGAAACTATAGATGCTGGGGAGGATGTGGAGAAACGGGAACCCTCTTGTACTGTTGGTGGGAATGCAAACTGGTGCAACCGCTCTGGAAAACAGTGTGGAGGTTCCTCAAAAAGTTAAAAATAGAACTACCCTATGGCCCAGCAATAGCACTACTAGGAATTTGTCCAAGGGATACAGGAGTGCTGATACATAGCGGCACATATACCCCAATGTTTATAACAGTGCTTTCAACAACAGCCAAATTATGCAAAGAGCCTAAATGTCCATCAACTGATGAATGGATAAAGAAGATGTGGTTTATATATACAATGGGATACTACTTGGCAATAAGAATGAAATCCTGCCATTTGTTGCAATGTGGATAGACTTGGCAGGAATTATGCTGAGTGAAATAAGTCAGTCGGAGGACAGATATCATATGTTTTCACTCATATATGGCTGTTGAGAAACTTAACAGAAGACCACGGGAGAAAGGAAGGGGAAAAGTAGTTACAAAGACAGGGAGGGAAGCAAACCATAAAAGACTCTTAAATACAGAGAACAAACTGAGGGTTGATGGGGGGAATGGGGGAGAGGGGAAAATGGGTGATGGGCATTGAGGAGGGCACTTGTTGGGATGAGCACTGGGTGTTGTATGTAAGTGATAAACCAAGAGCACACTTACACACTGTATGTTAGCCAATTTGACAATAAATTGTATTAAAAAAAAAGAAAGAATGTGTTCCCAGAATTGAATGGACTAAATCCCGAGAAAGAGTTCACAACTCATGGAGACAAAGTCAGTAGCAATGCTAAAATCATTAACCAAAGTAAGAATTCAGATTTTGTTAAAAGAAACTTTATAAAATAGACTGAAGGAATTTAATAACATTTATATAACAAATATCTCAAGATTTATGTAGAAGACAAGGTTTTATTGCCCCCACCCCTTTGTCCAAGGGATGACTTAACATTTATTGCACAATGTGTCTCTGAGAGTTACCAATGACACAAGAAGGTGACTAGCTAAACATCAAACATAGTTAATGAAGATAACTTTAATTACCTCACTAGGGGGTTTGAACTAGTTAATTATGGGATTTTTTTTCTAAGTAAACTTTACATATTAAGATGCCTCGTTGATCTCAAAGGAATTTAAAAATAACTTGTATGAAAAGCACAAACAGTGGCAATTTGGGAATGTAAATCAAATTGCAAAACAGATAGGTTTCATAAATCTGAGAGTATTTTTGGACTCTTTTTCTCTCTTCTTTTTATAAATAACCTGCCATTTGTATCCAAGGGCATTTCTGTTCATCCTTGTGTGGGTGGCATAATTACACAGAATACCTCAAGTAAAAAATCTTTATATAAATGTTAGATTACAATTGAAACTTGATGTCACCTATGGTCAGAGTCTGATGAATATACTTGTATTAAATGTCAAAAATAGGCTATAAAGTTCTATTTCTAAAAATAGGACTTAGTAAAGTAAAATAATTAAGCTTAATAATTAAAAGCACACATACTCCTCATTTTTTGTCTTCTTACTTGATTACTCATTCAAGAGACACTTAAAAGTCTTGAAAAACAAGTTTTGAAGGTTTCCCCCTCTCTCCCTTTGGTGTCATAAAATAAATGGGTGCTTTCTGCAGAATATTTAAAGAAAAATACTGTCTTTCTTACCTATCAGATTTCACATGGCTGGTGATTATCTTCACTTCTATGTTGTTGAAGATATAGTTCCCTTTCTAGATAAATGCCTTTTGTTTTCATCTCCCCAAACTCAAATGTTAATCTTCTTTTAAGTCTCTGTTCAAGAAAGTCATCAATATTTACTACATGCACATGTTATTGCCTGATACTATGGTAGGCACCATAAAAGACCCCAAAAATTAAAGGACAGTTTTTGCCTTCAAAAAGTTCTGTGTAGAGAGTAGCCAAGATGGTGGAACAGCAAGGAAGCTTTTTGTGTGTCTCCCATCCATGAAATACAGCCAGACCACTCTAAACCATCCTGCACACCTAGAAAACTGATCTGAGGGTTAACACAACAATCTGCATAACCTGAACCACAGAATTCAGCAGGTACATGGCGTGGAGAAGTGAACTTGGAGAGAGAGAAACCGTAGAGGGCAGGGAGCCTGTTTTGCGTGCAGAGAGAGGATGGAGACAGGGGGAGGGGGTGGGGAAGAATATGGGAAAAGCACCCCTCCCCAAAAACAGCTGGAGAAAAAGCAGAAAATTGGAAACAGCTGCAGGGACTGAACTAAAAAGGGAGAAAGGAGAGGGTTTAAATTCTATTAAGACTGTAAACAGGGGGAGCGCAGAGTCTGAAACTCCGCACCTCGATACCTGGTGGTGCTTTGATGGGAAGAGAGAATCCCCAGGACCAGAGTGGGGTCCGGGAGGTTCTCAGGCCACACGGGGAGAAGAGGTTCCACTGCTGGAAGGACACTTGGTAGAGGCTGTGGGGCCACCTGGGCCCAGCAGACCCCAGAGAACGGCCACATTCACTGGTGCTGGAACAAGGTCATTGGGGGTGAAGCCTGGTGCCAGATGTGTGGAGTGATTTTCCATAATCCCTGAGGTGCTGCTGCTACACTGTCTCATGAACTTTTTCTGGGGTGGGCTGGCACCTGGACCCAGTCTCTGGGCATCGACAGCAGCACGGTCCTGCAAGCGTTCCTGGATGCTGCCAGTATCCGGCCAAGGCTCCGTGAGACCCTCTGCAGAGGGGCAGAGTGGGTCAAAGCCACAGTCCCTCAGAAGTGGGGGGCCGGGGAAGGCAGCCACATCTGAGACAAAACTCAGGAGGCAGGTGCTGCCTGGGGCTTGGTCACAGACGGTGTGGAAGAAGGGAGTGGATGGAAGCCAAAGATGAAGGACAAGTGCCTGATTGCTGATTGGGGAGAACAGAGTTCTAATACTAGAGACTAGGTAGCTGAGTGACACCATTTCACCACTCCCGCGCATGCACATACGCACCTATGAGCACCACAACAATCCACCCCAGTAAGCTTGCAGCGCCATCTAGTGGAGAACGGAGCTGTTACACTGAACCCCACCCAACTGGGCCAACCTCACTCTTCAAGAACACAAGTCTCACCACCTGCTTAGTTTGTGGACTAAAAGCACTTCATAGTTTGACTTTTAGGGGAAAACGAAGTGATTTCAGTCATATTTCAATCTGTTAGCCAGTCCATCTATTCAATTTCCTTTATTTTTTTTCTCTTTTTCATTTGTTTTCTTTTTCTTGAATACACAAAGAGAAAAAATTCATTTTTATTTTCAATTTTTATTAAAAATATTTTTCTTTAATTTTTTTCACTATATTTTTTACTTTCATATCAATTGTTTCAAATTCTATTTTACTTCCATCATTTCATTTTAGTCTACTTCAGTGTATTCATTTTTTCAAGTTTTCAAATGATTTCCTTTTTGTCTTTTTTTTCTTTTTTTCCCCTTTTTTCTCTAATCTATCAAGTCACCTTCAACACTCAGACCAAAACATACCTAGGATGTAGCATCATTCATTCAAGTTTTTTGTGTGTATGTATTTGTTTTTAACTTTTTAATTTTAATATTTTAATTTTAATTTTTTTAATTTTAATTTTTCTACCTCATCAATTCCTTTTCTCCCTTCGAAATGATGAAGTGAAGGAATTCGCCCCAAAAGAAAGAGGAGGAAGAAACAACAGCCAGGGACTTAACCAACACAGATACAAGCAAGATGTCTGAACTAGAATTTAGAATAACAATAATAAGAATACTAGCTGGAATCAAAAGTAGACTGGAATCCCTTTCTGTGGAGATACAAGAAGTAAAAGCTAGTGAAGATGAAATAAAAAATGCTATAACTGAGCTGCAATCTCGAATGGATGCTGCAGCAGCAAGAATGGATGAGGCAGAACAGAGAATCAGTGATATAGAGGACAAACTTATGGAGAATAATGAAGCAGAAAAAAAGAGGGAGATTAAGGCAAAAGAGCATGATTTAAGAATTAGAGAAATCAGTGACTCAGTAAAAGGAACAACATCAGAATCGTAGAGGTCCCAGAAGAGGAAGAGAGAGAAATAGGGGTAGAAGGGTTATGTGACTAAATCATAGCAGAAGACTTTCTTAACCTGGGGAAAGACACAGACATTAAAATTCAGGAAGCACAGAGGACTCCCATTAGATTCAACAAAAACTGACCATCAACAAGGCATATCATAGTCAAATTCACAAAATACTCAGGCAAGGAGAGAATCATGAAAAAGCAGCAAGGGGAAAAATGTCCCTAACATACAAGGGAAGACAGATCAAGTTTGCAGCAGACCTATCTGCAGAAACTTGGCAGGCCAGAAAGGTGTGGCAGGATATTTTCAATGTGCTCAATCAGAAGAATATGCAGCCAAGAATTCTTTATCCAGCAAGGCTGTCATTCAAAATAGAAGGAGAGATTAAAACGTTTCCCAGACAAACCAAAATAAAAGGAGTTTGTAATAAATTCCTATCTTCCAGTACTCACTCTAAATGTCAATGGACTCAGTGTTCCAATCAAAAGACATAGGGTAACAGAATGGATAAGAAAACAAGATCCATCTATATGCTGTTTACAAGAGACCCACTTTAGACCTAAAGCCACCTTCAGATTGAAAGTAAGGGGATCGAGAACCATCTTTCATGCTAATGGTCAACAGAAGAAAGCCAGAGTAGCCATACTTATATCAGATAATCTAGACTTTAAAATAGACTGTATCAGAGTCTAAAAGAAGGACATTATATCATAATTAAGGGGTCTATCCACCAAGAAGACCTAACAATTGTATACATTTATGCACCAAATGTGAAAGCACCCAAATATATAAATCAATTAATCACAAACATAAAGAAACTCATTGATAGTAATATCATAATAGTAGGAGACTTCAACAGCCCACTCACAGCAATAGACAGGTCATCTAATCAAAAAATCAACAAGGAAACAATGGCTTTGAATGACACACTGGACCAGATGGACTTAACAGATATATTCAGAACATTTCATTCTAAAGCAGTGGAAGTATACATTCCTCTCCAGTGCCCATGGAACATTCTCCAGAATAGACCACATACTGGGACACAAATCAGCCCTAAACAAGTACAAAAAGATCGAGAGCATACCTTGCATATTTTCAGACCACAAAGCTATGAAACTTGAAATCAGCCACAAGAAAATAATTTGGAAAGGTAACAAATACTTGGAAACTAAAGAACATCCTACCAAAGAATGAATGGGCCAACCAAGAAACTAGAGAGGAATTAAAAAGTATATGAAGCCAATGAAAATGATAACAACACAACCCAAAACCTCTGGGATGCAGCAAAGGCAGTCATAAGAGGAAAGTATATAGCAATCCAGGCCTTCCTAAAGAAGGAAGAAAGATCTCAGATACACAACCTAACCTTATGCCTTAAAGAGCTGGAAAAAGAACAGCAAATAAAACCCAAACCAGCACAAGACAGGAAATAATAAAGATTAGAGCAGAAATTAATGCTATTGAAACCAAAAAAAAAAAAACAAAAACAAAAACAAAAACAAAAAAACAGTAGAACAGATCAGTGAAAGCAGAAGCTGGTTCTTTGAAAGAATTGACAAAATTGATAAACCACTAGCCAGTTTGATCAAGAAGAAAAAGGAAAGGACCCAAACAAATAAAATCAAGAATGAAAGAGGAGAGATCACAACCAACACAGCAGAAATACAAACAATAGTAAGAGAATATTATGACCAATTATATGCCAATAAAATGGGAAATCTGGAAGAAATGGACAAATTCCTAGAAACATATACACTACCAAAACTGAAACAGGAAGAAATAGAAAATTTGAACAGACCCATAACCAGTAAAGAAATTGAATTAGTAGTCAAAAATCTCCCAAAAAACAAGAGTGCAGGGCCAGATGGCTTTCCAGGGGAATTCTACCAAACATTTAATGAAGAGTTAATAACTATTCTCTTGAAACTGTTCCAAAAAATAGAAATGGAAGGAAAAGTTCCAAACTCTTTCTATGAGGCAAGCGTCACCTTGATTCCAAAACTAGACAGAGACCCCACTAAAAAGGAGAACTAAAGACCAATTTCCCTGATGAACATGGATGCAAAAATCCTCAACAGATATTAGCCAGCCAGCTCCAACAATACATTAAAAAAAGTATTCACCACAACCAAGTGGGATCTGTACCTGGGATGCAGGTCTGGTTCAATATCTGCAAAACAGTTAATGTGATTCATCACATCAATAAAAGAAAGGACAAGAACCATATGATCCTCTCAATAGATGCAGAGAAAGCATTTGACAAAATACAACATCCTTTCTTCATAAAAACCCTCCAGAAAGTAGGGATAGAAGGAGCATACCTCGAGATCATAAAATCCATACATGAACGACCCAATGCTAATTATCATCCTCAATGGGGAAAAACTGAGAGCTTTCCCCCTATGGTCAGGAACAAAACAGGGATGTCCACTCTCACCACTGTTATTCAACATAGTATTGGAAGTCTTAGCCTCTGCAATCAGACAACATGAAGAAAGAAAAGGCATCCAAATTGGCCAGGAGGAGGCCAAACTTTCACTCTTCACAGATGACATGATACTCTATATGGACAACTCAAAAGATACCACCAAAAAACTGGTTGAACTGATTCATGAGTTCAGCAAAGTTGCAGGATATAAAATCAATGCACAGAAATTGGTTGCAATCTTATTCACCAACAATGAAGCAACAGAAAGAGAAATCAAGGAATCAATTCCATTTACAGTTGCACAAAAAAACCATAAAACACCTAGGAATAAAACTAATCAAAGAGGTGAAAAATCTAAACACTTAGAACTATAGAACGCTTATGAAAGAAATTGAAGAAAACACAAAAAATTGGGAAAATATTCCATGCTCCTGGATAGGAAGAACAAATATTGTTAAAATGTCAATACTACCCAAAGCAATATACATATTCAATGCAATCCCTATCAAAATAACACCAGCATTCTTCACAGAGCTAGAACAAATAATTCTAAAATTTGGATGGAACCAGAAAAGACCCCGAAAAGAGAAAGTGATCTTGAAAAAGAAAACCAAAGCAGGAGACATCACAATCCCAGACTTCAAGCTACACTACAAAGCTGTAATCATCAAGACAGTATGGTACTGGCACAAGAAGAGACACTCAGATCAATGGAACAGAATAGGGAACCCAGAAATGGACCCATAAACATTTTGGCCAGCTAATCTTTGACAAAGCAGGAAAAAATATCCAATGGAAAAAAGAGTCTCTTCAGCAAGTGGTGCTGGGAAAACTGGACAGCAACATGCAGAAGAATGAATCTGGACGTCTTTCTTACACCATACATGAAAATAAACTCAAAATGGATGAAAGACCTAAATGTAAGATAGGAAGCCATCAAAATCCTCGAGGAGAAAGCTGGCAAAAGCCTCTTTGATCTTGGCCGCAGCAACTTCTTACTCAACACGTCTTTGGAGGCAAGGGAAACAAAAGCAAAGATGAACTACTGGGACTTCATCAAAATAAAAACCTCCTGTACAGCGAAGGAAACAATCAGCAAAGCTAAAGGCAACTGACAGAATGGGAGAAGATATTTGCAAATGACATATCAGATAAAAGGTTAGCATCCAAAATGTATAAAGAACTTATCAAAGTCAACACCCAAAAGACAAATAATCCAGTGAAGAAATGGGCAAAAGACATGAATAGACACTTCTCCAAAGAAGACATCCAGATGGCCAACCGACACATGAAAACATGCTCAACATCCCCCATCATCAGGGAAACACAAATTAAAACCACAATGAGATACCACCTTACACCTGTCAGAATGGCTAACACTAACAACTCAGGCAACAACAGATGTTGGCGAGGATGTGGAGAAAGAGGATCTCTTTTGCATTGTTGGTGGGAATGCAAGCTGGTAAACAGTATGGAGGTTCCTCAAAACTTAAAAATAGAACTACCATATGACCCGCAATTGCGCTACTAGGTATTTATCCAAGGGACATAGGTGTGCTGTTTCGAAGGGACATATGCACCCCAATGTTTGTAGCAGCACTATCAATAATAAACAAAGTATGGAAAGAGCCCAAATGTCCATCGGTGGATGAATGGATAAAGAAGATGTGGTATATTATATATATATATATATATATATATATATATATATATATATATATATACACAATGGAGTATTACTTGGCAATCAAAACGAATGAACTCTTGCCATTTGTAACTATGTGGATGGAACTGGAGGGTATTATGCTAAGTGAAATTAGTCAGAGAAAACAAGTATCATATGACTTCACTCATATGAGGACTTTAAGAGACAAAACAGATGAACGTAAGGGAAGGGAAACAAAAATAATATAAAAACAGGGAGGGAGACAAAACAGAAGAGACTCTTAACTATGGAGAACAAACAGAGGGTTACTGGAGGGGTTGTGCGAGGTGGGATGGGCTAAATGGGTAAGGGACATTAAGGAATCTACTCCTAAAACCATTGTTGCACTATATGCTAACTAATTTGGATGTAAATTTAAAAAAATTAAATTAAAAAAAGGTTCTGTGTAGAAAGGAATCTCATCTTGCTCTTGTCTGAACTAGTATTTAGCTAATATGTATTGATTTGACTTGACGTGAAAATGAGATGTAATAATATATCAGTGCCAGATATAATGCTAAGTTTTATGATGAGATGTGTTAGAAACTGTGTTGATTATATCTACATTTATATATTATTTTTTTAATACAGAAGCAACAAATACTCTTTTGAGAACATATTAAAGTTAAAAAGGCGTATAAAAAATGGGAAAAAATCTAATTTGAGTATGTAATTACAATCATTGATAACAATTGCCAGCGTTTTTTAATGTTTTCTCTTATTTTTCTATGCGTAGGTTAAAATACTATTGTAATTATATACAGTTTTGCGTTATACAATATTGCTTTTCCAGTTAATATGTTATGGAAATATTTTCATGTTATTGCCTCTCATACTCATTAATTCTTTGATACAATTGATCCTCACTGTTTTGGGGGAATTTACTCTGTGTCAGGCTCTGAGGTCTAGGCTTAGTCTGTTCCCTAAAAGAGATTATAGACATGGTTGGTAGACAGATAAGTAAGTTAGCAATCTCAGTTCAGAAGGATAGGTTATAAGGAGACTAAATATATTTCAACCTTTCCTGTAAAGACACACAAGCTGACTCTTCAATGTCATAAAATATCTGTAATTGCCCACCATTTCCAATGTTTTTCCATATCTGCTAATGTTGTGGTCCATCAGTTACTCCTACATAGTGACTTTTATTAACTAATGTCACCTGCACTTATCTCATCTCAGGGGTAACTACTCCCTACTCTTACCTTTTTGTCTTCTATTTTATTAGATTTAGCTTATTAGATAAATATTTTCTTAGGAATGTTTTCAATTGATCAGATTCAGTCTGGATATTTACAGATTCTTCACATAGAAGGAAATTTGAGTCTTAAGAATGTTAGCAGTGAGCATTTGGTATAACTAATTGTTGGTAGTCAGTATATAAGTTTTTAGACTATTTTAGAAAGTTTATCAGCTCTTCTTATATAGGATATTTGATATCCTATAGACATGAAATTCCTACAGGGCCTATCTTTATTAGTTTGTCCCATGATGTAGAAGATGGGGCAATTGTGTGAATGCAAGAGGTTATAGTATCTACCTTTTTTTTGAGTCCCCACATGTGACAGTCAGTGTAATAGGTGTTTCTGTACATTTTCTCACTCAATCTCTATGAAAAACCTAATATGTTAGGGCTTTATCCTTTTATAAGTGAGGGAGCTGAGAGTCCAAAAGCATAAGTAACTTGCATAAGATCATAAAGCTACTCAGAGGAAGTGGCTTTTCTGCCTGATTCTATGAATCTTTAAGTTGGTGTATTTCATAAATTCTAGAATTCTTACCCATTATCTCTTGAAATATTGCCTCCAACTCAATTTTTTCTTTTTTTCTTTTCAATTTCAGTTAAACATATACCAGGACTTCTCACCATGGGGCTTATGTTTCTTACCCTCTGTTTTGTAGTTTTTTTCCCCCCTTGTAATATATTCTTGTTCATTTCTTCTAAACTAGTTGCTAAATTCACTACTTCTCTGTTATTTTTTTATTTCTGTTTGTTGCCAGCCATGTCCAATATGTTTTTTTTAATTGGTTGGCTTATTTCTGGAAGTTGTTTTTGTTTCTTTTTCAGATCAACTGTCAATTTAGATTTTTGTGTTACCCAAGGAAGTTTCAAACTTTTCATAGAATAAGATGGTTGTTATATAATGTTTGATAATCTCAATATCTAAAGCCTGTGTGAGTCTGTTTCTAATGCATATTTTTGAATTTATTCTTGTTCCTGATGCCTTGGGTGCCTGGTTCTCTTTAAGTGTGCTAATGTTTGCCCTGGGGGAAATGTTTGTGGGGATTCTTCAAAGCATAGGATGAAAGTATATCCCAGGGAATATTTGTATGTGCTTCTACCAGAAACCTGGGAGCAATACAAGATAGAAACCCCTTTAAAGCAAGTTCCAAGCTTGTCCTTCCCTGGCTCACTGAGCCTTGTGTCTCGTGACTACACGCTCTTCTGTAGTGCACTGTACTCGCACTTTATCAAGGGAAGTTTGTGTTTGTTTCATTTCTTTTGGTTCTCCAGGCTATTTTCAGAGCCAGTCGGACGTCTTTACCTGCCATGTGCCAGATTTGTGGGAGTGGTGAGGGATACCAGATCTGGGTTACTTTTCTTCTGATGGTGTCCATTAGGGGGAATTTCCACTTACTGTGAGGCAGTGACTTCTCTATGGCTCTCAGGCCACAGACCACAGCCTACACTTGGCAGATTGACAGATGACAGATGGATATCCCAAGGACAAAAGCAACTTTAGTACTCTAATATATATCACTTATTGCTCTGAATTTAGGTTTCGTTTCTCAGAATTTGGCCAGATGGTATTCTAATATCTTTTCAGCTCTTGAATGCTTTAAAATTTTTTTTTAATGTTTATTTATTTTTGAGGGAATGAGAGAGAGAGACAGAGCATGAGCAGGGGAGGGGCAGAGAAAGAGGGAGACACAGAATCCGAAGTAGGCTCTAGTCTCTGAGCTGTCAGCACAGAGCCCAACAGAGGGCTTGGGGCTCGGACCCATGAACGGTGAGATCATGACCTGAGCTGAAGTCGGATACTCAACCAAGTGAGCCACCCAGGTGCCCTTCTGTTATGCTTTAATATGCATGAAAAATATGTTTTTATCTAGCGTATTGGTTGTTTTCACATAACCTAGCACTTCATACCAGAAAACAACAACAATAACAACAACTGTCCTTTCCATGTCCAATGCTGGGACTCATAACTAATCTCCAATATAGGTTATAGTGAATATCCTATTATTTTCCTTAACACTGTACTCCACCCATTATAATTGTTTGACATTTTTTACTGATAAATCCACATGTTCTTCTTGTAAGAGTCAATTAAAAACAAAAATCTATAAAAAGTTAGTATGAATAATTCATTCTTAAGCAAACCTAGTTAAAACTTAGTGTTCAAACTCTTTACAATTTGTACAGAAAACAAGGTTTCTCACTTGAAAATTTAAGACTGCAATGTGTTCTAACCTTTCAGGACCTTGCATTCCTTTTAAATCACAAGATGCAGGAATTTATTAGAGTTTGATGTGCAAGTGATGGCGTGCTTAATATGTTATATGAGTATGGTGTCCTCTAATGCTCCCTGGACCAACATAAAAACAAAGAGTTGCATCTCATTGGAGCTGTTGAAACACAAAAAATTTTAATAAATAAGAATTATGGTGCAATAAAATTCATCATTATGTGAGGAATTGGGATAACACTAAATGTCTTTGGTAACTGGTATTATTCTTTTGCTCTTCCTGTTTCTATTCTATTCTACAATTGTAATGAATTCTTTAGATATTTCTTAGGGGGATTTTAAAATTTGAACTACCCTCAAGTCCCCTTTTCTGTGAAACTATTCCAGGGTTAAATTTTAAGATTATTTTCCTTTTCACAAAACACTTATACATTCTACCTAGATTTGATGTTATGCAGAAATTTACAAGTGCTTTTCTGTTCTGATCTTTCTTCTTTCTCTGTGTAGTAGATGCTGCCAGTGCCCTGTCCACAGCACCTTGGCAATTACTCTTTCCATGCACCCTGGTGCTTTTTCCAACTGCTAGAACCTATGACTCTGTCTGAGGGTGCTCTCTGGCCCTGTGAGCCCAAGCTTTCCTGAGCCAGGCTGTGAGTGCCAAGGAATGTCTACCACCCAGAATCAGCACTTTTTTCCAATGACTGTTGAATATTAAGTGTGGATAAATGCTTATGCTCTCTTACTCCTTAGACAGGATAGCTGACGTCTGTGTTCTACACTGACTCTCAGATTTCACCAGTGGGATTGAGCTGCACTAATCCATGGTGGTAACTTGCTTGATAATGGACTCTATTTTTGGCTTTCTTATCTTTTCTTTCTCATTTTTCTGTTCCTCTCCTGAAGTTACCTGGGATCATCTCCAAATAAACTACCTATAACTAAGTCCTTGGAATAGAGTCAGGTTTGGGGGAACCCAAATAAAGACCTACCCCTTACACCCCTATCAAACCATATTATTATGGAAAAGGCACTGATTAAATGAAAAAAATGCAATCCAATGCTGACTTTACTTTTAGCTTTCCTGAATAATTAGAGTTCACAAATATTCAAATTCAAGTATCTTGTATGTAAGAAAAGCTAATAAAAAATAAGAGTACTGGATGCTTGTCTAATTTAACTCTGTAGAATGGATGGGAGAAGCAACTATTAGTAAAAAGATAACAGATAATGCTACGGGACTTTTGCATATATTTCATATATATTGACACCTCACAATATCCTGTTGGATTGAAACTATTATCATCACATTTTCAATGAAGAAACAGAGGGAAGAAATGGTTAAATGATTTGTCTAAGGTTAGAGTCTGTAAGTGTTAGAGATGGGTTTATAACCAAGCAGACCCACGTCAGAGGCTGCAATCCTAAACACCATAATCTAGTTTATAAAGGTACAATTTTATTTCCAGGCAGGGGTTGCTGGTAAACCATACATGCTTTGGAAGTTTCTATAAATATTCTTTAAATCTGATCGAATACAAGCGAATCTGAGAATACAATATTGTTTTCATAGATAATCTGGGTGAGAAGTAAACCATATCAACCGTGAATCAGACCCTTTTCTTAGCTGTTTACAAAGTGCTGGGAAATTGAAGTTGGTATTAGGATTCTTGAGCTCTGGTTCTTGTCTTTTTCTTGAGACTGAGACTTACCCTGGAAATATTCCTTCTAAGCCTTTGATTTGGTTTCATCAATCAGTACATCTGGGGTGACTTATTTATCTAATACACACACACACACACACACACACACACACACACAACTTTTCCCTTCTGTTTCTACCCCAAATGGAAGTGATCCTCAAGTATTAATGATTGCCTTTGGTTCAATAGCATCAGTGATATGTCCTTTGTATATTCGACCTCTGGTTTTTATGGAGATTGCTGTCCTTTTCGGTAATGACTTTTAACTTCAAGATCACAGATTTTTAAAGCAAATGTACACATTCCTCTAAGTTTTAGCTAGTAAACATTTTATGGATATGTAATTCTATGTGGCATGGTATCATTTGTGAGAAAATTCTCTTTATAAATATGGCTAATTCATTACATATAGTCTGCTGGCTCTTGTATATAGAAGCCCTAAAACAAAGAAAAGACCTGATGCAAATGAATTGAGGCTGCCACTTTAAGAGTCTCATGCTCTTCTGACTGAGCTAGCCAGATGCCCAAGGCTACCACTTTAGATGTAGATGTATAAATGATATGTAGAACCACTTTAGATGATGTATAAAACCATAAAGGACAGAATACAGCATTTAAGTGAAAGTTAGAATCCATGACATTTTGAAACAAAAGCAAGCAAATAAACAAGAAAACCCAAAGCCACCCAAAACTGCTAATAGAAGCTAGAATCCATGAGTTTTTTCTTGGAAATATTATAAAGGAATAAAAGGTTATACTCCGATATGGTTTGAGGGTCATGGTGAGAAGTTTTCTCTGCGTGAGATGTGGAACTGCTGGAGAAATATGAGCAAAAGCTAACATAACTTCAGTGGCTTTTTAACAGAATCACTCTGAGGGGCTAGGTTGCAATTACATTATAGGGGGCAAGACCGAGTCAGAAGATCATTTGGAAGGCTGTACAATAATCCATGTAAGAGATAAAGTGGCATGGCCCAGGGTAGTAGCAGTAAGGGTGGTGAGAGGAAGTTCATTTCTGGGCAATTTTGTAGGTAGATCTAACAGGACTTGCTGATAAAGTGGAGGTAGGATGTGGAAGAAAGAAGAATCAAGGATGACAACTTGGTTTGGGGCCTGAGCACCCAGGGTAGGTGGGACTGCCATGAACAGAGAAGGCTCCAAGAAAGAGCTGATTTGGGGGCACAGATAGAAGAGCTCAGTTTTTGTGTTGAATTTGAGATGCTTTCTAAGGAATATTGAGAAATTCTAGAATACTATTCTCAAATACATCCATGAATTGACTGTAGGACCCTGGAGGCAGAGGTTTTTTTTTGTTTTGTTTGGTGGTTTGTTTTTGTTTGTTTGTTAAGCTAAATTCCTTTTATCTTGTGTTAAAGATTTTTGAATGAAAAGTCCTAAGCTGTCCAATAGGCTATTTTCTGAGTTTTTGTGATTTTTGTTTTTGGTGAAGATGAGTCAAATTAAATATGAAAATCTCTCCAGTTTCTCGATGAGATAATTTAATCCATTTTTCCCTTAGGCTTCTCTAGCACCAACAGCAACAACAACAAAGTTATCCTTATTTGAATTCCCTTGGCTGGTATTTATTCTACATCCATCACTTGATCTAAAATCAATGCTCATGTCTCTAGTCACCTGCTCAGAGAGGCTATTCATTAATTTTTAACAGGTGAAATCTAACTTGTTCTCATTACAAATGAATGAGTGTGGGCTTACATTGCTGTTCAATTTTTTTTTCCCCTTTCTCTCATAGAGAGCCGTCCTGGCATGTTTAAAAAGAAAATGTGCCAAATGAAACTTAAGCTTCTCATTTCTGGCATGCCTAAAGCCCAGCATGTAAATGTGGCCCCTGAGAGAAGCAAAGACAAGCTTACAAACAGATGTTTTCACAGGTAAACCATTGATTTTTAACCTTGAGGAGATAATAAAGCAATGTCAGCTTCTCTTTATCAGCAGGAGAGGGAAGTCATCTATCACCCCCAGGGGCTTATGATGCTTACAAATGAATGGTGGTGGCAATGTCAGCGTGACATTTTTGATACTGTGAAGCCTTAGATCTCTTTGAGGTTGAGATCTTATACTGAGAGACCCATCTAGAAGCAGCATATTTATGGAGCTCTGCTATAGCGGTGGATACTAATAGATCTGTCTGCATATTCTCCAAACTATCTTCCAGACTGACACTGGCCAGGGTAACTCCCCTAGCTTTCAAATCATAGTGCCCATTTCAAACTTTTCCAAAAGTACCTAAAATGGACAAATATTAAAAGTTTTTTTAATTTCTGCAAATAGATGTACATATACATGTACATGTATACGTGTGTACATATACATATACATATACATATACATACCTACATATATGTCAATACCTATATATATACATATATATATATATATATATATATATACACACACACACATATATATATATATATATACACACACATATATATATATATATATATATATATATATATGTCATCAGGAAATACTAATAAACAAAACAATAACAAAGTGAAGGTACTTCTAATGTCATGGCCAGAGGAAAGTACTATCCAGTGTGCAGATTACTCTAGGCTGAGATTTTAATGTGTGTTTGTATCTTTACAAAATACTGATTTGACATATCCTCTTTTAAATCTCCTTTGGTTAAGATTATATTATTTGCATCTTTCCACATGAATAAATATTATTTTACAAACTTATTGTTTTTCAGTTGCTCAAGAGTTTACTGTATGGGTAAATTATAATTTACTTAACCAAGTTATTTGTTGGGCAGCTAAATTTATTCTAGTTTTTATCTGTTTTAAATGATGCTATAGTGAATATTTTCACATGCATATATATGTGAATTATTGTGATTTATTGTTTTTTCCTAGATTTTATTAAAATGTAACTATAACTTAACGACTGAAAATTGTGCATTATTATAAATGTACAGCTCAAGAGATTCCCACCAAGTGAAGCTGGCTGTTAACCAACGCATGGCAAGAAGAAAAGCCACTTGCCCAATTCCAGGAATTCTCTTATACACTTTACTTGATTCTCCAAGTAAAATACTAGCCTAACTTCTGATGCAGATGACTTTTGCCTGAGTCTTACTTTATATTCTCTTTTATATCCGGCACCTTCCTCTCAATACTATGTTTATGTTATTCATCCATTGTTGTGTATAGGTGTAGCCATTTATTCTCATTGCTGTAAAATGGGGTCAATAGATATATTCTTTAAATGGACAGATAGAAAATACTTTAGGCTTTTGAAGACTCATACAGATCTATGGTATATTCTGTGTGTGTGTGTTTTACAAATCTTTAAAAATATGAGAACTCTTCCTACTTTTCAAGCCATATAAAAACAGGCCTCATACCAGACTGGCTCAAAGGCCATGGTTTCTTGACCCTGGCTGTATAATATTCAATTATATAAATGTATCACATTTTATTTATCCATTTTACTCTGGGTGAGCATTTACTTCTACTTTTTACTTTTTAAAGAATAGTACAAACATGCACACTATTGTACATGTTTTTGACAAGCATGTATATCCACATCTGTGGGGAAAACACATAAGAGTAAAATTGCTGATCATAAGGTCTGCGTATGTTCTCCTTTAGTAGATTGTGCCAAATGTTTCCCAAAGTAGTTATACCAAATCACTCTCTTCTGTGCAACGCCTGATAGTTCCAATTATTCCATACCCTTGCTAACAGTTGGGATTGTGTGTCATTTTCTCTCTAAATTTTAACCAATCTGTGGGCAGTGGTACTGCATAGGGTTTTAATATTCATTTCATAATGACTTATGAAGTTGAGTTCCTTTTCTTATATTCATTGTCCATTTTGAATTATTTCGTTATGAAGGTACAAGACTTCTGACAATGATTTTTTGGTTTGTATGTCATTTGATTATTAATTTGTAGAAGTTAATATATATTGTGGGTTCAATGGCTGTATGTATTGTGACTATTTTCTCCCATTCTGTAGCTTGTCTTTTCTCTTAATAGTGTCTTTGAAGGAACAAAATTTTAATAATTTTAATGTAGTCTTTTTTTAAAGATTTTTAAATGTTTATTTATTTTTGAGAGAGAAGGAGACAGAGTGCAAGCAGGGGAGGGGCAGAGAGAGATGGAGACACAGAATCTGAAGCAGGCTCCAGGCTCTGAGCTGTCAACACAGCCTGATGTGGGGCTCAAACCCATGAAACGTGAGATCATGACCTGAGCCAAAGTCTGGCACTTAACTGACTGAGCCATCAAGGAGCCCCTACTGTGCTCCTTTTTGTTAATAATTTTGTTGGCAGTATTTTTTGTACCTTGCTTAAGAAATTTTTGGCTATCCCCACATCATGAAGATATTTGTCCCTCTTTTCCCCAAAGTTTTATTTTACCATTCACATTTATCTATGAAAGATTTGGAACTATTTTTTGCATATGGTTCAAGATAGGAACCAAGGTACTTTTTTTTTTCCTTATATGGATAGCCAATTGACCCAACACTATTTAAACTACTTACTTTAGTGTTACCTTGGTTATATTGTTATACCTTGGCAACCACATACATCTGGGTTATTTTCTGGATTCTCTATTCCATTGGTCTGTCTAGGATAGTTTTAAAGAATTAAAAAAAAAAAAACCTCAAAACCCTTTGAAGAATAAGTACTTTTAATTTAATACAGTTCATATTTAAGATGAGGGGTTAATAAATTTTCTTACCTCATAGCCTGGCATTATACAAACGTTCATATATAGGAGAGGATGTTTGTGGAGTGTGACAAATTTCAAAGAATGAGGAAGATTTGTTTGCATTCTTTTTTTTTTTATGTTTATTTTTGAGAGAGCATGAGTGCTGGGAGTGGCAGAGAGAGAGAGAGAATCCCAAACAGGATAAACATATAGAAAACTAGGTGCTTTAGAGCTATTAAGAATAGTAGAAGTGAGGGGTGCCTGGGTGGCTCAGTCAGTTAAGCTTCTGACTCTTGATTTCAGCTCAGGTCATGATTTCATGTTTTGTGGGTTTGAGCCCCACATCAGACTTTCCACTGAAAGTGCAGAGCCTGCTTGGGATTCTCTCTCTCTCTCTCTCTCGCTCTCGCTCTCACTCTCTCTCTCTCTCTCTCTCTCTTTGCTCCCCTCCCCCCGCATGCTCCCTCTCTTTCTATATATAAATAAATACACTTAAAATAATAATAAATAAATCTAAAAAATAAACTTACAATCTCAAAATAAACTTAAAAAATAATAAATATTAAAAAAAGAATGGTAGAAGAGAGGATGATGAGGATAAGAATGGGGAATACTTATTGGGGAACAACACTGAGTTGTTTTTTTTCTAGCCAAGTTGAGTTGTACATTTAAGTGGCATGTCTTCAGCAAGGTCTTCCTGAGTCAGTCACTTGCTGTCTTATGTCCCTACTCATCTGATTATGATTTGTCACTACTGGTATTTTTCTTGTTGAGTTATTAATTTGTGTTATATCTGTTTACTCTAGACTAGAAATTCTCTGACAGCAGAAACCTCATATAACATTTTCAATACTTTTCCCCAGTGCCTAAAAGGATTTTTCCCCGATTGTAAGTGCTCAGTAAATATTTGTTGAATGACTGGACCTGAGATTATCAAAGAGCATTTTTGTAACAACCAGCAAAATTAAATAACTGAAGTCAGCCACTCTTGGGCTAAGTCTTATAGGCAGATGCCAAAACAGAGTAGCTACTGAAAACCATTAAAAATAAAAATTAAGAAGTCAAGATCCTGACTTTCATCTATGGCACAAGTAAACCCTTAATACCTGACTAAGTGATTTTTGTCAGGATGTAGTTATAAAGTGCAACCTGATTTAACATTTTTCTTTGCTTAAAAGAATGCATGTCTTTCGTGACAGCATCATCACTGGTGTTTAATCAATTGTTAAAGTCCATTCCTCTCTATGCATTAGTGTGAATTTGCTCCTTAGATGTGACATGACCCAGTGATCCTCAACAAGGACAGGAAACATGGTCACAGGAGAGTTTGAGTGTTTGTGGAAGTGAACTTAGAGGTAGGAAAGAAAACTTCTGGTGACGATATATAGAGTAGAGATGGCAGTTTGAATTGTGTATAAAGATTGCTACTAGTCGTGTAAAGGCTGTGTAGGAATTTTATTTTAAATTAAAGCGTATGCATGTATTAACACAAACCAAATGCTCTCAGCCTCAACATGTTGTCCACATTCCACTAGCTCACAGACCACGTCTGTTTACGCAGAAGGAAGCAGCTTAATTATTTACTTTTGTTCTTATTTTTTAACTGATGGAAATGCCATGCTGGTAAGTTGAAGAACTGGGGAGCTGGTGTACTATGTGTATGTCACAGAGAGGTGGCCACACAGTCCCAACTTACATCTACTGTCCTGATATAATTGCGAACTGGATCCCCTTCATTCTCAAAAACGCTCAGTTTAATAAAGTTACATCTTACCCCCGCCATAGACAATACAGAGGACTGTCCCAGACATAGTGAAGCCCTTTTTGGTGAGTCACAAAGCCCCAGGAAGAGTTTCAACCACAAAAAAGCTGCCGGATAGTTGCTGCTATGGGTCTTTTCCCCCTTGGCATCCAGCAACGTCTGAAGGAATTTTACAACATAAAGGCAAAGGCTCAAAAGGAAGGCCAATATTACATAGAGTTCACCAAGCCACATGAGATAGTTGGTGTTTAGGGAAATCACTTCTGGTTGCTTCCTCAGCTCTGGTGGGAGCTTGCCCACTGCCAGTGTTGTGTTGGCAACCAGCTCAACAGAGCTATGCACAGGCCAATGTATTTAAAAGCTCCAGTGGAAAAAAAAAGTCCATTTTTCTCTCTCCACCACATACCACACTTGTAAGAGCCTGAAATATCTTACTGAGCACTTTACTCAATCTAAATTTAAATAGAACTTTTCACCACCTCCCAAGAGAGAAACAACGATGAACTAGATGAGAAGGAGAGGAAGTGGAGGAAGGTAACGCTCCATATCATTTGGTTAATCTATTCTTGTTTATTAATTTATTACATGGAACAGTAAGTTTAATGGCTTTAACTTTGAAGTGGAAAAGAAGCCCCTGCAGTATACTTTCAAAAAATGCCATAATGACTCTAGGAAGATCCAGGACAATGAATGCATTTAATATTTTAAGTTATTTTTCAAGGCCTGCTTTAACCTTAGCCTTCAGATTTATCATTTTACATCAGCTAAAATAAACTACCACCATAAGAAACCATGTATTATTAAAAATCAGAACAGTTTCCTATATTTATTAGTTTTAGTCATAAAATTTCTATTAGAAATAGCATACAGATGAGTTTGATATCCATAAAATCATTGAAACATAACATGACATTTACTACCTGTGGTACATAATTATGCTCACATGCTCTTAGATGCATTTATTTCTGTCACTGAATAATTATTTTCGGCAAGTTGTGCTACATTTTCAGAAGTAGAATTTTAATTTCCTCATTCCTTGAATACTTCCAATATTGAAAACTGTAATTTCAGGAGAGATTCTTTATGGAGAAATGGCTTCTCCGAGTACACATCATTTATTGTTATTTTGATTTTTCAGTAATTTTATTCTTTTTTGGTTGTTTATGCTACGAAATCTACCAAACTGTACAACAGTGGTTAATTATAGATGTGTTGACCTATTGATATATCTGCTACTGCACCCAAACTTTTAACATAATTGCTATAAACCTCAAAGTAACATGTATTGGAAGCAAATATTTAAAATACTACTTTTATAATTTGTGTCTGTATTATTCATCAGTTTTTTTTTTTTTGTCTCCTCACTTGCCATATAGGCATATTATATATTTGTAACATTAACAGTTTTAGTCTCTTGAATGTACAGGGTATTTTTTTTATTTAAAAAAATTTTAATCTTTATTTATTTTTGAGAGACAGAGAGAGACAGCATGAGCAGGGGAGGGGCAGAAAGAGGGGGAGACACAGAATCCGAAGCAGTCTCCAGGCTCTGAGCTGTCAGCACAGAGCCCGATGTGAGGCTCGAACCCACGAAACGTGAGATCATGACCTGAGCCAAAGTCGGACACTGAACCGACTGAGCCACCAAGGTGCCCAGGTATGTATTTTGATGTAAGTATACTGAGCTATATTTTTAGTAATACAATGGGGATCATGTCAAGAGTGTGTCCACAAAATAATGAGTGAGCCTAGCTAGCCACTCAGTAACCATATCCAGTGTGGCTTCTTAATTATCTGCTTCTCATCACCTATATATTTTATAGGAAAATTATATAATCCAATTTGGAAATGCAAAAAAATTCTTACCCTCGCCACAGCCCCACCCACTATGAGAGGTCATTGCATTTTATAACATTCAGATATTTGTCTGTTTCGTTTTAGGAAAAGTATACATCTGAGGCTAGCAGGAGAATGTAGATTTAATGGAAGAAAATATTGATAAACATTCAAGTCCAAATAGCCTTCTTCTGGATAATTTATGTTGTGGAATATTGCTTTTCTGGGCAAAAGCTTCTCCATCTATAAAGAGCTAGAGAATTTTTGCATATGAAATAGGCATAGCGTACCCAACACTTATTACAGTCTGTGTCCTCCAAAACTGTCAGACAGAAATCTATTTAGAGGAAAATAATCTGCAGCTAGCAAGTAGGAAAAGAACAGATAGGAGTTAAAAATCCCTGCAGACATCCTAGTTTTTTTTTGAGTTCCTTCATGTATACAACTGTGGTTGTAGCAGAAGAGAGTCTTTTTGTTTAGACATTCCATTGTCTCAATTTCGTGTCCTTCAATGCATTGTTTCAGGTCTCCAGTTTTTTTGGTAATATCTCTTATTTGCATTATGACAAGATATTTTGAAGTATTAATTGGTGTGCAGATTTAATGACTGTAAAATGGATAAAAGATGGTGAAGTCAGGGGAAAGAGAGAAGGGCAGTATGACAGGGACAGGAGAGTGAGTGGGAGAAAGTGGAGTCTCAGGGATCCTTTGTCAGTGACAGCTAACAACTTACATGTCAGTGCCCAGTGGTATTCCTCCCGCCAGCTGGTGCCCAGTGGTCTTCCTCCCACCCAAACTTTTCCCAGGAGGAGTGATGCTTGATTTGCTCAAGATTTTACTCCCCCTGACATACCTTTTTGAATGATTCAAAATAGGTACTGTTACGGTCCTAGAATGAAGGGACAGTAGTTGCATGAAATGAGGGATGGAATGAATGGGAAAAAATGTGGGAGGAAATGAAATCAACTCAAACTTCACCAAGATACAACAGAAGGGAAGATGCATCCCCTGTGATTGTTATTTTCATACAAAACCACACAAAATGATAACTATTACTCTAGGCCAAGCCAACTGATGTCAGCTACATGGTGAAGATAATTCCACTTCATTTGTTATGTAGTAACATGTTTTCTATCCCTTTTTGGCAATATTAACTTTTAAACATTGGACATTTTTCTTATTTGACACTGAATGGTAACCTTTCAGAATCATTTGGAAGAAATACTTTAGTGATAACATCTTCAGAATCTCACCTGCATATATTGTACAATCTATTCTTTGAAATGGTTGATATAAGAATTTTATATATCAAAACAGGAACTACACAGCAATAAAATTAAAGCACATCTTGAGTGAAAAGTAAAGAGCAAGTGGTTTGGAAATATATTCAGGAAATACTGCCAAGATTTTATAGCTTTAATATTTAATGAACTCACATAAGCCAATAAAATGCTGAAATTCTAATAGTTGATCACCAAACAGGCTCTCCACAGAACAGAACCAAGTGGATATCTATCTATCTATCTATCTATCATCTGAAATTGACCAAAGGAGATTATTAAATGCATGATAGGATTGGCATATGACAATCATGGAGACTGAGAAGTCCCCCAATGAAAATGGGGGGACTGCAAGCTGGAAAATGAGGAAAGCCAGTCATATAATCCAGTCCAGGTTCAAAGTCCTGACAACGAGGACTGCCAAAGTCCCAGGGCAGAACAAGCCAACTCAGGCAAAGACCAAATTTTCCCTCCCTCTACCTTTTTGTTCTATTCAGAACCTTCACAGATCGGATGATGTCTACCTGAATTGATGAGGACCATTTTCTTTACTCAGTCTACCAGTTCAAATGGTAATCTTTTCTGGAAACATCCTCACAGACCACCCAGAAATAATGTTTCAACAGTAAACTTGGTATCCCTTAGCCCAGTGGAATTTGTACATAAAAATGAACAATGACAAACACTTAAAGGGTGTTAAATTATTATTTAAATATAAAATAACATAATATAGTATAATACAATGTAATGTAATATAAATATATTGTTTCAAACTATAAAATATATATATAAATATATGTGTATTGTTTTCAACTATGAACTACATCTATAGCTTAAAACAATAATGTAGTTTGTAACAATGCTATTATTTTATCTGGCAAAGTTGTAAAAATGAAAAAATACAGCTAGTACTGTAACACAGATAGGGTTATATTAAACAAAGCTAATTCACAAAATGTTAATTTGGCATTGCATGTAAGTAGATGGACTGTGGATGATTTTTCTTTCAATTGCTACCTTTAAAATTTTTTTCATGAATTTTATTTTTAGTTTTATAATAAATACTATATTATTAATAAATATGAACCTATTTTATTCCAAAAAAGATTAGCTGGGCTTCAATAAATATTAAAAGTCATTATGCTACACTATAAGAGAAAAATAGGTAAGTATAAAAAATAATAAAATTACATTAATGTAATATTATATCACACAACTACTGTTTTAAATAATGAGGTTCATATGTATTATTGCACAAATGATGTAATCTTGTCTATGATGATTTAAATTCTTGCTCTTGTATCTGTGAGCACTTTTTCACTATTACATCATTTAATTTCCAACTTATTTTCTAGAATGCAGGGATTGGTTGTGCTTCTTCATTTTTAGAAAGTGAAATAAGCGTTTGTCTTCTGCTTCTCATACTTATTTCTATGAAGGAAAAGTTTTTCTATCCGTGTTTTGTAAACTGCGGTGACGAAATCAGAAGAGCTGAACTTCGTCAATGCAGATACAAACTGTGCCATCAGGGATTAGAATGAATGCAAAATGTCCTGAAAGAATAAGGGTGGCATCGCTAATAGAAGTAAATGAAACGTTAAAAAAAAAAAAAAGAAAGAAAGAAATGAAAAGTGAAGACCTGTATGAACTGTCCCATTGCTTTCATTTTATTTTGTGTTTTTTGCGTTACAGAAAAGGGTGTTATAGCTATTTTTTTAAGCTGGTGGGAATAAAGATTTTAATAAGTATTTTGAACGTTTTTCAGGGTGGGCACGTGCACACAAATATATGTGTGTGTTCCTTTGGTATTTAACTTGTATATTAAATCCATTATTTTCTCTGATTTTCTCTTAAGAGAATACTTTTTTTTTTTAAAGCTCAGATGAAAGCAATTAGACTAATGACTTAAAAGATATACTTGTGCTCAAGTTAAAACTCAAAATATTCCTTATCGCACTTGAGCAGTATCAGGATAAATATCCGTATGAAATACTGGATAAGACTTCTAAACGATGTGCCCTTATTGAAAGCACTTTCATCCCTTGCAAAAGTATATGCTCCAATCTTAAGGATTTGTGGATGAATTAAAGCTATACCAATTACCCTTTGTAACATTTGGGACTTTTAGCTTCTCTGTGCATAATCCTTGATTAGAAGAGGAGCAAAACTCGGGCTTTAGAGGAACTCCCTGAGAGGAACTTGAAATTTGATGGCTGATTAAGTGAAATGTATACCTCCGCAGGGGTTCGAGAAGGATGTATTGAATGCTCACTATGTGATAAACACCGGGGTTCTATCATGTATAAAAGTTAGTTTCCACCTAGAGATACATATAACTTCAGCTGAATTATTCTAATATAGGAGTATACACGTCAAGTTTGGAGAAAGAGCCCAGCCTGCCGGGAGGCAGCCACAAAGCCTAACCAGGCACTTTTACTTGACATAAATAGGGAAGGGCCTTCACCTACAGGGTGAGAGATACAGATATTTTCTCTGCCTACTTTGTGATGACCTAATTTGAAAACTGATTGAAACACCTTTCTTTTGTGCTGGCTTCTTGATTAAAGGCTTTATTCTGGACGATATGATATGGCACTACCCTGGTTTCTTATCTTCCTTAGAGACTCTTTATCTTTTCCTGGAATTAAGTGAGAATTGTCATGTAACTGTCACTGTAAGTGTCTGAAGGGATTTCAAAATTCCTGTTATCTGTGAAAGTGTAAATTGTAGTCTGGAATGTACATAGGAGGCCAAAGAAAGAATCTCTCTCTCTCCGCCCCCCCTCTCTTTTTGCAGAAATGATTTGAAGTTTCTAATTGTTGATCCAATATGAAGATTGTTCTTGCTTCATATTATATTGTTTTCTAATCTTTCAAATGGCCATAACACCTTATTGTCCTGAGTAGAACTGGACACTTCTGACCAAGTGTTACCACCATTACAATTTAAGAGTAAATCCTGAAGGGGGGCCTGGGTGGCTCAGTCAGTCAAGTGCCCGATTTTGATTTTGACTCAGCTCATGATCTCACGATTTGTGATTTGGAGCCCACAGTCAGGCTCTGTGCTGACAGAGGTGAGCCTGCTTGGGATTTTGTCTTTCTTTCTCTGCCCCTCCTCTGCTTGTGCCTGTGCACATGTGCATTCTCTTTCTCTAAATAATAAATAAACATTAAAAAAAAAAAAAACAAAAAACTCCTGTTACGTTAAAAAAAACAAATCCTGAAAATGGTATTTACCACAATGATCTGTTGTCCCATGACCCTTAGAAATGTGAACCAGCTAAAATCCTTCCAGTTTGAAACAATTGGAATTTTACTGTTCAGGAAGGGAAAAGAATTTTCCATGCACACAAAGCATGTGCAGCAAAACAAAAATGCTTTTAGATAAGACTCAGAGGGTTATTTCTCATTATTTTTGGCATCCCTCTTTCCACTGAAACAAGTCACGGGCATATCTACAGTTGATCAGTTGACAGATCAGCAATTCTATTAAGATGAAAACTAACCTTGGAAACGTTTAGAAGGAAAAGGGTGTCCTCTGATTTATTATGCCATTTTATGCTTGTGTCATTATTCCCCTTTCAGCTATGCAGACTATGTTAAGTGGAAACATCTAGCATTTTTAATAAAGTGCTGCATTCAAACCAAATATTAACCAGAAGCATTTTAGAAGAGCCTTCTGATTAAAGTAAATGAAATAAAGATCATCCAGTTCTGTTCAATAATAGAGAGTAAGGCATAACGAACAGAATACAGCAACATTCTTGTGATGACAAACTATGCTGTCATTTCTTTTTAGTGCCATCTGAGGTCTGGGTGTTTTCCTCAGAAATTATAGGGACATTTGCCTTCTAGTAGGTGGCAATGCATTCTAGTTATCTTGCACCTTAATAAAAGTTTTTTTATGAGTGGTCTGTGCTTCATTTGTATATTAGGTAAAGTTATTTTGAAAATGATTATTTGTTTTTGCCCAAAGTCAGGACCGATAGATATTTTATATAATTTAAGTTTTGAAGTTTAGGCAAAGTTAAATATTTAGATTTCCTTGAATTTCAAAATACGTATCCTCACCAATTTCTCTGTTTGCATCTCAGAGATCCCATAATCCACTTTCTTCAGTGCATTCTTCTATAATTTGTGAACAACAATTCTTAAATTCTTTTGGAATCTATAGTTTTATAAAGAAAGATGAGATTTCTGGGAAGTGTTTCTCAAGAAGGAAGACACAGAAGTGGAAAGAAAAAGCTGATAATATTAGATATACTTTGGCACAGGATAATCTTGAAGCTGCAATAGTTCTCCATTAAACTTTAATTTTGGATGTTCCATTTACTAACTGAAACATAATATTCAATAATATTCTTGATTCAAATAGATTTAATTGTATAAACAATAATACTTTACACACTTTTTATCTGTAATATTAAAAATTGTAGCTATGTTTGTTTTTTTAAGTGCTTTATTTTTAATTTCTGTTTTTATTTAAATTCCAATTAGTTAACATGAAATGCAATTTAGTTTCAGGTGTACAATATATAGTGATTCAACACTTCTATACAACGCCAGAGGGGAGGTGGATGGGGGAATGGGTTAAATAGGTGATGGGGACTAAGGTGTGTACTTGTGATGAGCACTGGGTATTGTACGGAAATGTTGAATCACTATTTATTTATTTTTAATTTGAGTATAATCGACACACAATGTTACATTAGTTTCAGGTGTACAGCAGTGTTTTGAAAACATTAATTTGAGGGGCGCCTGAGTGGCTCAGTTGGTTGGGTGTCCGACTTCCGCTCAGGTCATGATATCCCGGTTTGTGGGTTCAAGCCCTGCGTCAGGCTCTGTGCTGATAGCTTGGAGCCTGGAGCCTGCTTCGGATTCTGTCTCTCTGTCTCTCTCTCTCTCTCTCTCTCTCCGCCCCTCCTCCATGCACACTCTGGTTCTCTCTCCTTCAGAAATGAGTAAACATTAAAAAAACAAAAAAACAAAAACATTAATTCGAAAAGATACCTGCACCCCTATGTTCATTGCAGCATTATTTACAAAAGTCAAGGTATGGAAGCAACGTAAATGTCCATTGATAGATAAATGGATAAAGAAGATGTGATATGTGTATGTAACGGGACGTTGCACCAGCATAAAAAAAGATGAGATCTTGACATTTGCAACAACACAAAAGGACCCAGAGGGTATTATGCTAAGTGAAATAAGTCAGGCAAAAAAAGACACTGGATTTCTATTACTGTCTACCTTATAATGAACATATTGAATGTGATTTTTTTTTTGGTAATAAAGTAGTTGTTACAAAATTTGTTCACCCTTTCAGAAATTAAATCTTCCCATTAAATTGAATTATTAATCTTAAGAACTATTAAGAAAAACTGTTGAGTGAATGGACAGCAAAAGTGCAGATTACATGGCTCCATTAAAAAGATGAAAAGAACTTTGAAAGAGAAGAGAATTTGCCAAGACTGAGTAAAAGTGGCCGATCTCAGAAATCATCCCACTGAGGTCGTATGAGAGGATTATGAAGATACAAAAATGGATAATAAACTTGAAAAAAATGTTGAATTGTGTTTTCCTCTGTTATCAGACAATAACCTAAAACTGCCAACCTAATTGGTATAACCTAATAGTGCCTAGACTTAATCAAATAATTGGAAAGGAATAGAACTTTGTTACCATTGAGATAGTACAGGGTAAAACATATTGTTTGAATTTGTAAAGTTTTTTGATTATTAATATATTTTACTTTATTTGGTATTGTGATTTATGTATTTGAAATAGAGTTTTATCAATATAGTATTTTATAAATATTAATGATTTCATGGTGTTCTATCTCTGTGACTGGTGGATTTTTCTCTGATGACATTGCCAAACCCAGAGTGCTGTCAGTGTTACAAAAACTGAAGTCATTCTCTCATCTGAAGGTAGTATGTAGACATAAGACTAAAACCAAAACGGAAATTAGCAGACTATTTAGACTGTGCTACAGACCTTGAACTTTCCATTGAAGTTCAACTTTTAATTCTTTAGCATCTTAAAATAAGAAAAAGAAAAAAAATCTTAAACGTTCTAATTTTCAATAAATGAAACGGTAGTACCACAAAGATTCTTAGGATATATTGATCCAGAAATAGCCATTAGTGTGACTGAAAGAGGTAAAATATAAATAAATAAATTGCGATAAATAAATAAATAAATAAATAAATTGCAATACCAATGACTGTAAACTAAAATTAGAGGTCTTTTCTTCAGCCATAGATGAGTTTTTTTTTTATCTCTGTGTTTGCTAGAACATAGAGCCAGAGAGGTGAATTAGTATTCTGTGAAATTAGTAATTAGAATGAACTTCTGCTAAAGTAAAAGAGAACAGGTAATTGACAAGATAAAATAGCCATCTTCCTGATATTCTCATACTACATTCATCTATGCATCTCTATAACATCCATGGGTTGTTATCAACTTATCGACATTAAAATCCATAATCTTATATAGTATAAATAAAATACTTTTCAAACAAGCTATCTATATGTGTGTTGTGTATATATGCATGTTTGATATAACAAATAGGGCTTTTATATTTTCACTTTATTCACTTATTTTCACAGCAAAATGAAACAATATATGATCTAACTTTCATGTAACTATAGTTATCAATTTACTTTCCTACCTCATTTCATCTTCTTTTTAGCATCTCTCAAAATCGGTAAAATTATGCATCTTAGTTTCAGAACGTAACACCAGATTAAGAATGGAAAAATCTAGATACAAATGAAAGGTGCTAAGAAAACAAATTTGTTATAATATAAAATGTTGAAAACTACTAATAAATTTTCCTAATGATAGAGGAGTAGAATGCCAAATATAAAAACTCATTTATTTCATACATGCCATCCAATACAACATTCAGACACAATCTAAAAATCACCTCCTATCAGACAAATCTTGAAATATACCTGTGAATATCGAAAAGTTTAAACACAAACTCTCTACTTATGTGATAATGGCAGTCTCCTGAAATTTCTCCTTGCTTGGGTTTTAAACTTACCCTTCTTTCTTTTTTTAAGACGATTCTGTAGTGGCATTTTTCCTTTAAGAGAAAAATCACTCGACACAAGCAGAATTGTCAAGGAATGTCATATATTGAGAAATTCAGTGACAAATGAGGAAGGGCTGAGTCACTTAGAAAGGGCTGTGCAGACTGCTCTGGATAACAAGCAGAGCACTAACCTGAAGAAGAGAGTGGATGGTGGAAATAGGTCAAAACAGCCCAGTGAAGCGTAGTCATTATACGTCAAAATGACCAGTAGATACGTTTATATTCTTAATAGGTAATCTGCTTATTATCAGAGGTTTGATGTTGATGATCCTCAAATTAGGTACTTTAATTCTGCCACATGCTTTCGTTTGATTTTACTTCTGCTTAATTTCAACATAGTGTTATTTATGAAGACCTTTTTAATTTATCTTAAATTTGTAATACTGCTCAAAATTGCACTATAAATACGGTGCCAACTCAAAGAACATATTGCTTGCATATTTCATGAAGCATAATTGGTAAAAATTTTAAAAAATTAATTGTGCATTAAATTTAAACTTTTGAAACTGGGACTGTAAGAAATTCGATCCAATTAAATCCTTTCAAAGAATGTTAAGATATGATAGCAATATGAAACATTACATAGGATATTACTATGTATTAATCATACAATAATTTCAGTTGATGGTTTTTACTCAAACATAAGACATCAAATTATTGTTCATAAATAGACTTTGCTATCCCAGGCTGTATGAAATGATATATTTTCAGGCAAAATGAAGCATATTTTTCACATACCAAAGAGCCTTTTGTGAGGAGATATTTTAGAATATACATGCTTCATATATTTTTTAAAGATAATGAGTTTTTAATTTTTATTTATTTATTTATTTATTTATTTATTTATTTATTTATATTTTAGAGAGAAAGAGACAGCATGAGCAGGGGAGAGGGGTAGCAGAGGGGGAAGAGAGAAAGAGAGAGAGGAGAGAGAGAGAGAGAATATCTTAAGCAGTCTTCATGCTCAGTGCAGAGCCTGATGCGGGGCTCAATCCCACAACCCTGGGAACATGACCTGAGTTGAAATCAGGAGTCGGACGCTCCACTGACTGAGCCACCCAGACACCCCTAGAGATAATGATTTCGATATCACCAAGCTCAGAGTAAAAACAATTGAAGGGGGTGCTATATGAAGAAACAGCAGCAAACTGTGCCTGCAAATAAAGATTTGTTTTATCTTTGTTGGAATATAATATGAATTTTTATAAACCTTCTTCCTTTCTTCCCTATATTTCTCTTGTGTCTCAGGAATTTATCTACTGTCATTCTTATTATGACTTTTTTCATATGCTGGTAAAAGGCTGCTCAAAGACTTGCAATTTATGTTTTTTGTTTGTTTGTTTTTACAAGTTCTGATAGAATGAATGAAAAGAGGTAGGTCCCATTGGGATATAGAGGTAATTGCACAGCTATTTCCAAATTTCTCATTGATCCAACCTCTTGTATAATCCTTCATCTTGGGGAAAGTTTACATTTCTCCAGGTATAGATATTTGACTCCCACAGTGATTTACTCCAGCTAAATCTAATTTTCCAAAATGTTCTTCAGATAACTGTGTTACAAAAGCTCTCACCACATGTCCTTTCATTTTTATACCACATGCAGAGACCACTCTCATCCTTCCTGCGTGCATGTGGTCAAAAATTTAAATTCACATCCCAATAACATCCATATTGCAAAATTCCCATTCAAATGCTGTCAAGCATTTTTTATTTTTTTTTTATTTTATTTTTTATTTTTTTATTTTTTTATTTTTATTTTTTTTTTTTTTGGAGTTAAAAATATTTTTATATACTCAATATAATGACAGAGTATGTGTTATTTTCGCTTTACCCTTACTTTTCTTTTTTTTTTTTTTTTTTTTTTTGTTGAGTGTATTTGAGAAGTTCAGGGGAGGAATCTCCCCTTACGTACAGATATTTTTATTTATTTTTTTTTTTTTATTTATTTATTTTTTATTTTATTTTTTAATATATGAAATTTACTGTCAAATTGGTTTCCATACAACACCCAGTGCTCATCCCAAAAGGTGCCCTCCTCAATACCCATCACCCACCCTGCCCTCCCTCCCACCCCCCATCAACCCTCAGTTTGTTCTCAGTTTTTAACAGTCTCTAATGCTTTGGCTCTCTCCCACTCTAACCTCTTTTTTTTTTTTTTTCCTTCCCCTCCCCCATGGGTTTCTGTTATGTTTCTCAGGATCCACATAAGAGTGAAACCATATGGTATCTGTCTTTCTCTGTATGGCTTATTTCACTTAGCATCACACTCTCCAGTTCCATCCATGTTGTCAAGCATTTTTTTAGAGACAGGAATTTGTGGATCTTTCTATGAATTGCCATCACTTGTCCTCCAAGCCCAGCAGTTCTGAGGGATTTCAGTAGCATGTTAAGGTCATACCATCCAAATCCCCTCCTCCCATCCCTGGTCCTGTTATTCCCTACACAAAACATCAGTGCTTCCTACATCTTTCTATAGCTGATTGTTGGCCATCTTCTTGCCTTGCAGCATTAGTTCTCATTTCAGGGAATCTTCTTTTCAACAAGTGAGGTGAATTAAGGATTCTAAATAAGTTCAGGTAGATCTACAACTGAATTTTTCTATCCCAAGAGTGGATGTAATTTCTCAGAATATTAGGCATCCATGATGGTTGCTTAAACCCAAATCTCCAGTCTGTTTCTTAGCTATATTCACACCCAGTAAATTTATCTGATGCTTTATAAGACCATACACTCTTTCTCTGAAGCATTCAAGTTCCAGTAATTAATCTCTTCTATACCATGATTCAGATAACAAGGCAACTTCTGTAGCTTCTGACTGAAAGAGAGGGGATATTCCAATAACTCTCAAAGCTTAGACCAGGAGTGCCAGAAATAGTCTAGGCTTGGAGTTTTCTTTGTTGGAAGGTATTTAACTATGAATTAAATTTCTTTAAAAGATGTTGGACTATTCAAGTTATTTATTTTCTTGTGTATGATATGGTAGTTTGTATCATTTGAAGAAATTTGTCCAATTTTCTCTAATTTTTTTTTAAATTTATGGGCATACTATGGTTCATAATGTTCTTTTAATAATTTCCTAATGTCCATGTTTCTGTAGTTATTGTCTGACTTCAATTCCTGGTATAATTAATTCATATATTACCCCTTTTTTTCCTTCTCTCTCATTACTTGACCAATCTAGATAGAGGTATATTAATTATATTGCTCTTTTCAAAGGCCAGCTTTAGACTTCATTGATTTTCTGTTTTTAATTTCATCAGTGTCTGATGTTATTTTTATTTCTCCTTTATTTCTGCTCAAGTTGAGTTTTTAACTTGCTTATTTTCCAAGTTTTCTAAAGGAAAAATTTAGGTTTCTGATTCAACACTTTTATTTTTAATAGAAACATTAATTAAATAATTTCCTCTTTTAGTACTGCCTTAGCTCCATCCCTCAAATGTTGATATATATTCAATTCTATTCATTTCAAGGTATTCTTAATTTCCACTGAGAGTTTCTTTTCTGTTTTTGGATACAGTGAAACCATAGGAACATATAAATACATGAACATAACATTGTGTGGCCATACACAATATTATGATCAAAACGCACTGTACAGTGTCATTGTACATTTGTTAATGTATTTGAAAGACACAAACTCTGGTGTATCTTAATGAGTGTTCCATATGGACTTGAAAATAATTCCTGTTACTGTTGGGGGAAGGGTCCTTCAACTGTCAATTAGATCGTAACATCTGATGGTGTTCAAGTCTTCTACATCCTTATTGATTATCTGTCTACTTGTGCTACCAATTATGGACAGCAAAGTGGGAAAGTCTCCAACTCTAAATATGAATTTGTCTATTTCTCTTCTCAGTCCCTTTCAGTTTTTGCTTCAGATATTTTGAAACTCTGTTGCTAGGTGAATACACATTTAGAAATGTTATGATTTTTTTAAAGTGACACTTTTATCATTATCTAAATTCCCCTTTTTCTCTGGTCACATTCCTCATGCTGAAATTTATTTTGTCCAGTGAAGTTACAGCTACTACAGCTGAGTTTTGAATGGTCTTTGTATGGTATGCTTTTTTAATCTCTTTATTTTAACCTTTCTATGTTTATGTATTTAAATGGGTTTCTTAACATCATCATATAGCTCTTGTGCATGTGTGTGATTTTAATGAGATCTGGCAGTCTGTCTTATAATTGATTTCTCTGTGTAACAAATATTCTTTTTCTACTTGTCTTCAAAGTTGTCTTTTTCTCTTTGGTTTTCATCAGTTTGAAGATGATATACTTAGCCATTGTTGTCTGCTTTTCTTTTATTATTATTGATCTGGATTGATATTCTCTGGGCTTCTTTGGTCTGTGGTTTAAGTCTATGATTTTGAAAAATTCTCAGCCATTGTTCCTTCAAATATTTATTCTGTTCTTTTCTAGTTATTTTCTCCTTCCTTATAATTGGGATTCTAATTTTGCATAATTCAGACCATTTGATATTGTTCTACAATTTCTTGGTTTATTTGTAATATTTTTCACTTTTTTTTCTTTTTGTGTTTGGTTTGGATTCTTTGTAGTGAACTGCTTCTTCCTTTGGGTGTGTTGAGTTAAAGCTTTTCGATGTTTCTCATTTCTAGAATTTTTACTTGATTCTTTCTTATTGTTTTCATCTCTCTGTTAAAATTTCCCATCTGCTTGTACATGTTGTCCACTTTTTCTATGATAATCTTTAAAATATTAGCCATAGTTATTTTTAAATCTTTGTTTTATACTTCAAACATCCATGTGATGTATAAGTCTGTTTTTCTTGTTTTTACAAGTTTATTTATTTATTTTGAGACAGAGAGAGAGAGAAAGAGAGAGAGAGAGAGAGAGAGAGAGGAGGGGGGAGAACATGACCAGGAGAGGGGCAGAAAGAAGAGAGAGAGAATCCCAAGCAGGCTCCGCACTGATAGCACAACTATTGATGCAGGGCTCAAGCTCACAAACCATGAGATTATGACCTGAGCTGAAATCAAGAGTCAGATGCTTAACTGACTGAGCCACCCTGGTGCCCCTGGTTGTCTGTATTTTCTTTACTTTGTACAGTCACTGCTTTTTCTTTACTTTTTAAATACTTCATAATTATTAGTTGTTGAAATACATACATTTAAAACAATTTTTTAATGTTTATTTATTTTTGACAGAGAGAGAGGGACAGAGCATGAGTGGGGGAGGGGCCGAGAGAGAGGGAGACACAGAACCTGAAGCAGAGCTGACCTGGAGCCATCAGCACAGAGCCCGACGCGGGGCTCGAACTCACAGACCGCGAGATCATGACCTGAGCCAAAGTCGGACGCTCAACTGACTGAGCCACCCAGGCGCCCCGAAATACATACATTTTTGTTGAAATTGTGTCTAGCACAAATTGAATTATTTAGCTTTTAAGCTTGGAAATAAACATGCCTTTGCTTCTGTTGGGACTTTAGTGTGAAGGTATGAGTCAATTTAGAAATCTAGACAGATGTGAAGGAGGCTTGAGATCGACTGTTGCTGTGGTTATCCTCTGTGAATCACAGGCTAAAAATTTCTCCAGTGTTACCTTGTGTTAAGGTTAAGGCAGGTTTGCCATACAGTTTTGATAAAAATCTGCTTCACCCTCAGTTTTAGACATTCCATTTGCACTGCATCTTAGAAAAGCTCTCTCTCTCCACACCTTTATCCCTTTTCAAGCAGTATTCCGACATTACTTAGCACTTGACATTTGTTTAGCCTGGTGGTGGTATCTCAAGAGAGTAAACATTCCTTGCTTTTCTGGTTTTTCCACAGCTTTAGTCTGTGTCTATGGATTTCAGAGGTTTAGCATTTGTAGAATCTCTGCTCTGCACCAGTTCTTAATTCTGGGACCCATATGTATTCTTACTCGGTCTCTGGACAGAGAGTATTTTTATAATTTCTTCTTTCAGCTTAAACATATTTTTACCATTGACCTAAAAGTGACAGTATTTGTTATTGTTCTCCCAGGACGTTGAGGCTTTTGTTTCATAGAGGAGAGAGGAATAGAGGATCAATTTGATGTTTTATGCCTTCCCCGTAACTGGACATTTATATTCCACAGGTCTTTACCAAGAGGTATAAGTTCTCAGGACCTTCCTTATTCTTTTTTTTTTAAGTTTATTTATTTATTTTGAGAGAGAGAGAGAGAGAGAGAGAACGATCCAGGAAGGGGCAGAGAGGGAAAAAGAGAATCCTAAGCAGGCCCTGTGCTGTCAGCACAGAGCCCTGTGTGGGGCTCAATCCCACAAACTGAGATCATGACCTGAGACGAAATTGAGTCAGATGCTTAACCAACTGAGCCACCCAGGTGTCCCCTTAATTGTATTTATAATCATCTTTGAGATCTTAGAGACGACCCTGCAAGTGGATGCAATTTTTCCTAGCATCGCCAGCCCCTCACAGGTTCTATATTACCTTGGTAGCCCACACTTAGACAGTTTTTAACAATTTTTGCTGATTTCTTCCTTTGGATGTAGACAGCACAATCAGTTTCAGTTAAGAAAGTTAGCTTGCTATCTTTTTTCACAGGTGACTGTTTTTTCTTAGATTCGGAATTTGTTGATCTCTGATTTTTTAAAAAATTGTCAATTTGCAGATTTTCTGGGGCTTTCTTATAAGTGTAAGAACAATGCTCTTTTCAACTTTGTACATCTTAAGTTGAAGCCAACAGATTCCTTCTGAAGTTTATCCACAAAAAGCCTTCAAAATCCATCTGTAAGGATAAGGCTTAGTAAGTGTTCACCCAACAAATGCTTACTGAGCACTTCTACATGGGATGTACTTTTTGGGAGGCAGGATAAACAATATCATTAGGATCTGAGAGCTCTTACTCTCAATGGGAAAGGGAGGACAGAAAATAAACAATGAAAATAATATGTACATAAATTTTATGGTATTTTAAACGTTGCTTAATGCTCTGGGGAAAGAATAAAATAAAAGAGAATAGGGATCAGTGGTGACGTCAGTGGTATGTTTTTAATTTAAAATAAGGTCAGGGAAAGTCTGATGGAGATGGCACACTTTCACCAGAAACTTGAAGAAGAAAACAAAGTTCACTCTGTAAAAATCTGGGATGGACAGGCAGTATTTCCAGGACATGAAAATAGCCAGTGTGAACGGCTATAAGGCAGGAGCGAGCTCCCATGTGTGAGAGAGCAAGGTGGCCTGTGTGGCTGCTTAGACTGGGTGAGGGGAAGAGTAGATGTCAAGGAGGGGTTGGTGATGGGGAACAGATCATGAGTGTCCTGGCATGATTTGGGCTTTCATTCGGAGAGAAATGTGGAGGCATGGTAGGGTGTTGGGTATAGGAGTAATACGATCTTTCATTTTAAAAAGCATTACTCCAGCCTCTGTGGGGAATGGAGTGGGGTGTTGAGCATGAACGGCATAATCAAATTGTCATGCCATTTAATAAGGGTGACCTTTAGAGAAGATTTCTCCTTTGAGTCCAATTCAGAGTGCTTTCTCCCTTCCAGTAAAATTATATTTAATTGTCAAAAATGAAGCATGGCTTTATTCTACAATTAATGGGACTTAAAATGCTAAACTGCAAATCATAGTGGCTTAAACTATACGCCAGTGAAATTTGAAAAATATTCTGAGATATGTCATATGATCAACTTCTTTGTGATGTCCCTGCTTTGCCATTAGTCACATATATTTGGAGTGTCCTGTAAGAAATACGTACTAAATTTATAATATTTTTCATCCTTTTTAAATTTTGTTAATTTATATTTCCTATATTTCTTACTCAACAAGGTAGTCTTCAACTTTAAGTACTTAGATTAATATTCTGTAGTTTGAAGAAAAAGGAAAAACAGACATGATTTTTTTTTAATTTTTTTTTTTAACGTTTATTTATTTTTGAGACAGAGAGAGACAGAGCATGAACGGGGGAGGGTCAGAGAGAGGGAGACACAGAATCTGAAACAAGCTCCAGGCTCTGAGCCGTCAGCACAGAGCCTGACGCAGGGCTCGAACACACGGACCGCGAGATCATGACCTGAGCTGAAGTCGGCCGCTCAACCGACTGAGCCACCCAGGTGCCCCCAGACATGATTTTTTAAATTAAACATTCTGTCCTCACCTTAGTCCTCTAAGTAGACTTATTTTTTTTTTTTAAATTTTTTTTTCAACGTTTTTTATTTATTTTTGGGACAGAGAGAGACAGAGCATGAACGGGGGAGGGGCAGAGAGAGAGGGAGACACAGAATCGGAAACAGGCTCCGAGCCATCAGCCCAGAGCCTGACGCAGGGCTCGAACTCACGGACTGCGAGATCGTGACCTGGCTGAAGTCGGACGCTTAACCGACTGCGCCACCCAGGCGCCCCCTAAGTAGATTTATTGTGTGTTAGATTTACTGTAACTCAAACTTTCCATTACACTTATTTGCATAACTTGTCTTCACGGTGGTATAATTAGCAGAAATCTGTTCTACTGTGTTTGTTGCAGGGCCAGAAAACATAAAAACAAACAAAATTATTTACTCATAAACAGTATGCACATGTTCCTATTGGTATATTTTAATGCGTTCAGTGATAGTCTTTTAAGAAAATCCACTAAAACAATCACAAATTTTTTAATAATCAAAACATCAGTTCAACTTTGGTTGAATCCTTATGAATGTATTTTAATTTGTTAGTTTTTTTTCTGACTGCCCATCACTCCTATCCTCAAAGAAAATCCAAAAATGCAGGTATATCACCATCTTATTCATTTCTAACCCCTGAATAGCAAAACAGTACCTGGGTTAACAGGCTGTCAACTTTGTTACTGCTGTTAAATGAAGTACGAACAGTCTTACACCATATTTGAAGCATTGTTTTCTTATCCTTGAGCTCTCTATCTAGATAATTTTCGAAGACTTTAAATTCATTATGTCTATAACTGAATATATTGTTCCCACTTTCAGAGTTCAGAAGCCTTCTGGTTCTTCACACCAAGAATCTGGGAGTCATCTTTGGTCATTCTTCTCCTTTACTCCTTGCATGCAACCACTCACCAACTGGCATAACTTCTACATCTTGATTATCCTTCAAACCCTTTTTATGTTTTGCATTTCATTATTGTCCCCACAGTTGATACTACCACTTCTTTCCCAGCGGCCTGCCATTAAGAGTTTTTTGAAATGCTTACCCCGGCTGCAAGCTAACTTAGTCTCCATTTTCCAGAGTCTGAGGAATTTCTCCTGAATTCACATCTATCATCTCACTTCCTTGTTTAAATCATTTTGCTTGTTGTCCATTGCTCTTAAGATAAGGGCAAAATTTCATATTATGGCCTATAAAGTCATGTCTGATCTAGGTTCACACTTAATCATTTCATGCCATATCCTGCTTCAGTTTTTATCTTTGAGCCAGGTTATTTCTTCCAGGCCCAAAGACAGATGGTGGATGTCCTGCGTTGGTACCCTTTTCAATTCCTAGAGTGACCCCATGCCCCTCTTACTCCACCCTCCGCCCACTTTACCTGTGCCCCTCCCATAACCTCTCTCTTGGCTGAGTCTTACTCACTTTTCAGGTCTCAGCCTCAAGGTGTTGTTTGTGTTTGTGCTACTTTTTTTTATCTTACAGATGAGTTTTTAAAAATTTATTATTATATTATTTTATCCTCACATCCATAGTATTATGTACTTTTCTTTGCCACACTCTTTACTTTGTTTTTTTAAGATTTTTTTTAAGTTTTCTCTACACCATGGGGCTCAAACTTACAACCCCAAGATCAAGAGTCTCTTGCTCCACCAACTGAACCTCCAGGTGCCTCTTTACTTTTAATTACCATATTTTAAATCTATACTTCCCCCTTAGCACATGGTAAGCACAAAGAGGTCATGGGCAGTGTCTGTTCACTTCAATGATTTAACTCAGCTTTCAGCACAGTGTCTGGAACACACAGCGTGTAATTAATAAATATTTGTTGAATGAATGAATGGATAAATTTCAAATGAACTGTTTGAATACAACTGATTTTTTATCAAGTAAACTGTGAATAATATAAATGCTACTCATCTTATAACAGTAATGATTCAAATTAATTCTAAATAGGGGCACCTGGGGGGCTCAGTCAGTTAAGTGTCCGACTTCAGCTCAGGTCATGATCCCATGATTCATGGGTTCGAGCCCTGCATTAGGCTCTGTGCAGACAGCTCAGAGTCTGGAGCCTTCTTCAGATTCTGTGTCTCCCTCTCTCTCTGCCCTTCCCCCACTTGTGCTCTGTCTCTCTCTCTCAAAAATAAATAAACATAAAAAGATTAAAAAATAAATTAATTCTATGGGCGCCTGGGTGGCTCAGTCAGTTGAGCGTCTGACTTTGGCTCAGGTCATGATCTCACAGTCTGTGAGTTCGAGCCCCGCGTCGGGCTCTGTGCTGATGGCTCAGACGCTGGAGCCTGCTTCCGATTCTGTGTCTCCCTCTTTCTCTGCCCTTTCCCTGCTCATGCTCTGTCTCTCTCTGTCTCAAAAATAAATAAAAACATTAAGAAAAAAAACAAAGTAATTCTAAATATCATACATTTCTGAACATATATTTTTATAATTCATTTGACTATATTTTCAAAGAATTTGCTTTATTATTTTACAGAAAATGTCTAATCAGAACTAATAATACCATAACATAATTAACATTCTATTTAAAAGAGATTTAAACTGCTCTAATTAGATACCATTTTGGGGGTTGGGAATATGTTATCCATGTGAAATATCCAATTTGTAATTAAGAAATAATGACTCTTCATACAAAAAAAAATATCTCTAAGGACATTTTATTGATCGTTTTACAAGTTTTGTGTTTTAAAAATTGTTTAAAAGTGTCTTTTTTCAGATTTGATATTTGATGCTTATTTTAGTTTGAATATTGAAAATTCTGGTGCATGTATTTGGATTTTTATTTATAACTTAAGGCGCTAAGGCAAAAAAGTACATGGATAGTAGCAGAGAAAAACTGAGTTAAAGAATCACATAAAATAATGACAAATAAACATACTTAAATAATTAAAAATATTTGAATAGCTACACCTAAGGCAAAAAAATTACTTAAATAGCTATACCTATGGCAAAAAAATATATTTAAATATTTGTATCATAAACAGGATTTATAGTGTGCATTTACACTCTGTTCTTGTTAAGGTGCCACTGGTGTTTGTAATGTGGAACAGATACCTAAATTCCAATATCATTAATATATGCCAAGTATTACTCCTTTATCTGACACTATTCATCACATTCTAATTAATCATCAAGGAAGAAACCAACTATTCCTTTTCAGATATGGACCAATAACTCTTGGGAAAATTAAATCATCTTTCAGAAACATTTCATTCCTTGGTGCTAATAATTCAGTGCAAATGAATTTTCAGAATAACAGTCAGATCATATTATATAATTTTCTTTAAGATTCTTCATCTCATGTATTAAAATTTCATTCTGCCTTTGAAATCTGCTTTTGTCCCCCAAAGTCATTTGCAGTATTGTGATAAGTAGCAAAAGGCCATTCACAAAGTATAATATGAGCTTCAACCGAAGCTACAAAATGAAAAAGAACACTTTTTGTTTGCAAAGGCAAGACTGAATGGTGGGTCATTGTGAACAAGGAGGGAAACGCAGGATATTCTCATTCTTTTAGTAATATTTAATCTCATTTTAACCTTTGTCTCTTCACTATTATACTTGATAACATTTCAGGGGCCTAATTTTCTAGGATAATTTGCAATTCACTTATGCACTTATCACAGTACATAAACAAAAGTGCAAAGGGGAAAAAAAACACCTTCAATGCCCATTTATATGTGTTATTATTTTAGATCCATTATTTCATTTTTGATGAGAATGAGTTGCCATAAGTAGGTGTGATACTAAAACCTGAGTCATCAAGGCAATTATCCACGGATCCTACTGTGGTTCTCATCCCCTCTTAGTACCCAACAACCATTACCATACTCCACAATCTCCAGTTTTGTATCCTTGAACCATGAGATGGCATGGAAAAGATAAAGGGACCACTTTAATGATTTTACCTTTTACCACAGCAATTTGGGGGCATCACCTCCATTTTATATTTTTAACAGATACAATAGTCTTTGTTATTTTTGTTGCTGTTATTTAAAAACTCATTGGTAACATTTATGAGTGCTTCATTCTAATTAGAGGTAACTGGACTTACCAGCATAAGGTAATGTTAACACACCAATTAATTCATTTTTTTAATTTAAAAAATGTTTATTTTAGAGTCATACAGAGAGAGAGAGAAAGGGGAGGGGCAGAAAGAGAGGGAGAGGGAGACAGAAAGTATCAAGCAGGCTCTGCACTGTCAGCATGGAGCCTGGTGCTGGGCTGGAACTTATGAACTGTGAGATCATGACCTGAGCCAAAGTCAAGAGTCAAGGGTCAGACATTTAACTGACTGAACCACCCAGGGGCCACCATACCAACTAATTCTTAATGCTTTAAAGTTTCACCTGTTGCAGAGTAGGACCTCAGATTCCCCAACTCTACCCTCTTTGGCAGTTTTCTTCTGCCTTTGTTACTAGCATATGATTAAATAGAATAATCATTCTTCATATATATGTCCTTCTTCATATGATCTGTGTCATATAATGGCACTTCTTGCTTTCTAAGTTTCAGTGATCATCTTCATGTTAGTTTGTGCCAAGAAGTGTTAGTGGGACATTAACCAGCTACTATCATCTCAGTGATCTAGAATTTTCTATAGCAGGATGGTATAAAAACCCAATTCTCTTATATAAAAATAACAGAAGTATTAACATTTTTTATGTAGAATGGATGTATAAGAAATGAAAAAAAATCAATTTATGAAATTTTATGCTAATCTAAGTAGGTGCATTAGAGATTTTCTCTGTGCTGAAGTTCTTCTTTGGGAAAGAGTGAAGACATACTAGAGACAGAATATTCAACAAGTGGATAATAATAAAGGGATTGGCAAATGACTATTATCCTCAATTGTAGCTATAAAGAATCAGTACATTCCTTAAGTATATTTAGCTTAATTTCTTTCAGGACAAGTGTGGAAGTAGAGATTGGATTCCCAGGTGAAAAAGAACCAACCATACTTCAAAAACATGAGTATCTTCCAATAAACCAGCAGCCCCAGATGTTTTGATGGATGTTATTCCACAATTGAGAGCTATCAACTGAGATATGACCCTGGTCTGGATGCTTCCTTGAGATACATGTTGGGATTTGGCAATGGCCAACATGTGGGATTAGTCTGGATAAGAGTGCCCACCTGTACCTCTACTGGTTTCTGTTAAAGGACTCAAAAGCTCTATAAAAATGATCACGTAATGGGGTGCCTGAGTGGCTCAGTTGGTTAGGCATCTGACTCTTGACTTAGTCTTGGGCCATGATCTCATGGTTCCTGAGATTGAGCCCCAGAGAGCCTGCTTGGGATTCTGTCTCCCTCTCTGCCCCTCTCCTGCTCATTCTCTCTCTCTCTCTCTCTCAATATAAATAAACATTAAAAGAAAAAGAATTAGCCTACTCTTGAGTTAAAATGTGATGAAAGAAAGCTACATAGTTTTGTTTCATTTACTAATATATCCTCAAATCAGTTGACTTTTATTTTAAGAGACTTAGTGCTACAAAGTCTTTTTATTAACTTTTTAAATTTATATTGAGAGAGAGAGAAATAGAGAGAGAGAGAGAGAGAGAGAGAGAGAGAGAGAGAATGCCAAGGAGGCTCCATGGTGTCAACACAGACCCAGATTCAGAACTCTATCTCATGAACCATGAGATTATGACCTGAGCTAAAATCAATAGTTGGATGCTTATTTGACTGAGCCACCTAGGCAACCCAAAAGTCTTTTTTTTAATTTATTTATTTGAGAGACAGGAAGAGAGAGAACAAGTGGGGTAAGAGCTGAGAGAGAAGGGGACAGAGGATCCAAAGTGGGCTCTGTGCTGATAGCAGAGAGCTCAATGTGGGTCTCAAACTCATGAACTGTGAGATCATGACCTGAGCCGCAGTTGGAAGCTTAGCAGACTGAGCCACCCAGACACCCCCAGAAAGTCTTAATTTAAATGATCAACATGGTCAATCATGAAGACTAAAATAAACTCTTGTCTATTTATCTCTTTAAATGTAAGGATTAAGCCTGGAGTTTACTAGTCTAGGTGAAGCAGGTCCAACGAGCTCCTACTACAAGTTTGAGACTATAGTGAAGAACACACTTTTCAAAGAAACCAGAATTAGTACAAAAAACCAGAGCCATGGGTGGATGTTGTACACAAATACTTGGACATCATTTTTTGAGAAAGGGTTTCTAAAACCACAGAAATTAATTGAACACAAAGGGCCAATATGAACAAGACTAATGGAGAAGAATGCCCCAACTTACTCATAGTGACTGAATCACAGAATTTGCAATTTATTAGGATGATTAACAGTGGGTAATGCTCATGTCCTTTAGAGAGGAAGTAACACCCAAGGCTGTGACTTCCTACACTGATTTCAATGGGTCACATCAGAAAACAATATCCCAACATTGGTGCATTTCCCATAGTCAAGCTACTTGATGCGTGGATAATATCATTGTGACAAACTACATTGTTGTGGTCAGTGTAGGTCCAGTGTATGTCCTCATCCTTAGACTTTAGGCTTGGCCATCTCACTTGTTAGGGCAATGGTGTATGGGCAGAAGTGACAGAATGCCAATTCAGAGCCTAAACTCAAGACGTTTGTGTGCTCCACTTGCACTGTGCAATTGTAAGAGGAAAATAAACCTGCCCAGGTAGCCCACATGTGCAAGAAGAGTGACAGATACATGGGCTAAAATTACCCTAAGTGACCAATAGGTCTACAGTGAGCAGTGCTGTCCCAGCTGTTCCTAAACAGAGACATACAGCAGAGCCCAGCCTAGATTAGCCAAACCCCAACTCATGTGCAAACTTATGAACCATAATAAATTGTGTTTGAAGCCACTGAGTTTTGGGGTGATTTGCAACTCAACAATCCTTTGTGGATACAATCATCAATAGCAATCCAGTCCAGACTGAGCTTTCACTGAACCACTTTTTATGTCCCTCCCCTGTAGGGTCAGGTGAAGTTCAGGTCCACACATCCCTCTGGGCTCTTCTGTCTCAGCTCTGCATCTCCTGCAAATAACTACTGAATGGAGAAGACAGCTCCACAAAAATTGAGCAGTAGAGTAGAGCACAGAGCCATCAGACTCCACTCCTAGAACAAGAAGCATAAATCCTAAGAGCCACGATTTCTGCAGAGACAAATCTCTCATAAAAAGCACAATAAATAAAATACATTCCACACAGAACATTTGGCTTCTCTAAAATATTTGTGTTCAGGTTAATGGTTTCTTTTCAGTTTTTTTCCTTCTAAATGTGGAGAATATGCTTGCTTTCTATATGAGTAATTAAAGGACTGACTAAGGAAGTTTTCTCAGGTAGAAGGAAACTTACACAGAATAATTCAAGTCCTTGCCACTGAAAAAGACAGAAATCTTTTCTATTTAGAATGTCTCTTGGAACTTTAGTTCAGACAGTATAACACATTAATAAAAATACTGAAATGAGAAAATCCTATTACATATACAGTTACATATTTCACTTTCCCCACAGAATGCATTATGTGCATTTTTTCTTAATATTCAAATTTTATAAGACACAATATTGATTGCTGCATAATATATCATCACATCAATATACCAAAATTCACTGAAACAGCTTTCCCTCTCCACACTAAAGTTATTCCCAAAGTTTGCCTGTTATAAATATGGAGATGGACATGTGATTTTTAAAATTGTTTCTCTGGTGGCTTTTTATGCTAAATCAGAATTTGAATTTCTTGGTCAAAGATTTAAAATGGTTTTAAGGCTGCTGATTTAATGTTTTCAATAAAAAGCTTTTTTATGCACCTTAAATAGCATTCTCAGAATGACATGACCTGATTCTAAACACACAGTTATTAATTTTTCAATATTTGTATTCTCTGCTAAATGCCATATACTTATAATATATAACATTACATATAATATGATAGAGACAAAGGGCTATTAATTATTAACTATATATGCCTCTATTAAAATATAATCTCCATGAGGTCAGGGACTATTTCCTCACCACTGAATCCAGCACACAGAATAATATCTGTGGACAAAGTAATGTTCCATGAACATTTGTTCAGTGAATGAGTAAGACACACAGTTGGATTTTAACTTCCTTAAAAATTATTCTTTAATAGTTGAATAGTTCAATTTCCTGGTATTGAGTCCGTGATTACTATCCTTAAATTGCACTTAGATACTGCAGGATCCAACATTAATAAGAGTATCAGCTATAGCATAATTCTTTTATTAGAGAACTCTATTTTCATAGTCGTTTAAAAGGGTTACTGCTATGGACATAGAGAAATACAATTATACTGTAGAAGAATTTTTTTTTTTTACTTTAGGGTAGATGATAAAGTGGCCTGGTGTTTATTTGTACAATGACCTTTATGTCTTTTATTCTAGCTAAATCTGACTTTTAATCCTCTAACTGCAGGTGTTTGAAACAATCTGAAGCCTGCTGACATTTAAAAAATATTATTACAGATAGAATGAGAAGAAAATAGAAATTCTAAACATCTGCTGTTTTAGTATCTTCTATGTTCTAAATTTCTCTAGCTGGATGTTAAGCGCTGAATATTTCCTGATTATCCTTTTTGTCTATATTACATGATTTTTTTTATTCTTTGCATGACTTTTCTGAATTTTTTTCCCTTGAATGCTTATGCTAATTCATTTTGTATTTGCAAAATGCCCTATCTACATGTCTACTTTTATGATTATTTTCTAGGCTTGTAAACTTCTGTAGATTTTAAATTTAATAACTATGTCCTTACCAACTAACTAAAGCTAAATTATGTTTCTCCATGCTGGAATTAGAAAAAATGTTTACTGATAATGGGCAAGTAATAATAAATTAGAGAAACAAGTACAAGTTTATGACAGATCTTGGAACAAATTTTGATTATTGGGATTTTCTGAGGGTTATAAAAATGGTACTTAAAAACTGTGTTTAATATTTACAAAAATTTGCAGGCAGTATCATATTTAATGGTGATAAACAGGACACTTTCTACCCAAGATCAGGGACCAGACATAGAAATCTTCTCTTAGCACTGCTATTAAACATACTGGACCCCATAACTAGTACAGTAAGATAAGAAAAGGTAATTAAAGGTATACAGATTGGAAAGGAAGCAATAAACCTGTCTTCATTCATAGATGACATGATTATCTATGTAGAATATCCCAAAGTCTCAACAAAAAAACTTCCAGAACTCATGAATGAGTCTAGCAATGTCACAGGATTAATGGACAAAAGTCAGTTGTGTGTGTGTGTGTGTGTGTGTGTGTGTGTGTGTGTGTGTTTTAATATACCAGCAAATAACAATTGGGATTTGAAATTTTAAGAACAATTCCATTTAAGTGGTGCCTGGGTGGCTCAGTCAGTTGGGTGTCCGATGTCAGCTCAGGTAGTGATCTCATGGTTCATGAGTTTGAGCCCCACATCGGGCTCTTGGCTGACAGCTCAGAGCCTGGAGCCTGCTTTAGATTCTGTGTCTCCCTCTCTCTCTGCCCTTCCCCTGCTCATGCTCTGTCTCTGTCTCTCTCTCAAGAATAAATAACCATTAAAAAATTTTAAAAAAGAACAATACCATTTAAAATAGCACTAAAACAAGAGAAATACTTAGATATGACATTAACAAAATATGCAAGGAGCTATATGCAATACACCATAAAACTGATGAAACAAATCAAAGGAGTTCTAAATAAATGGAGAAATATGCCATGGTCATGGTTAAGAACATTCATAATTGCTAAGATTTCAGTTCTACTCAATGTGATCTATAGATTCAACACAATTCCATTAAAAATTTCAACAGGTTACTTTATAGATATTGATGAAAAAATTCTAAATTTTACAAGAAAAACCAGAAGACCTAGAATTGCCAATCCAGTATTGAAAAGGAATAGTTGACATAAAACTACAGTAGTCAAGACAGTGTTGTATTAGTGAAAAAACAGGCACAGAGATCAATGGAAGAGAATAGACAGCTAGATAGACCATATCGATATAGCCAATGCATCTTTGCAAAGGTACAAAGACAATGCAATGGAAAAGTATGGTCTTTTCAACAAATGATTCTGGAACATTTTATGTCCATATACAAAGCAACAATAACAAACTGCTAAACATGGCTTAAACCTTATACCTTTTACACAATTTAATTCAAAATTGATCATAAAACTAAATGTAAAAAGCAATGCAATAAAATTTTTAGAAGAAAATGTCTGACCAAAATTATCTTGAATTTGGTGATGAGTTTTAGAAGGAATACCAAAAATGCAATCAATAAAGGAGAAAAAATGGAAAGTTGAACTTAGTAAAATTAAGAATAGACAAGTCAGAGACTGGGACAAAATATTTGCAAAACATGTTTGTTAAAGGATTGGTATCCAAATCTACAAATAACTCTTAAAATTCAACATTAAGAAAGTGAACTCCCCAATTAAATAGTATCCAACGGCTCTGAATACATACTTCACCAAGAAAGATATAGACATGCCAAATAAACACTTAAAAAAGATGCTCAACATCATTTGTCATTAGGGAAATGCAATTTAAAACACTGAGATACCATTGCACACATACTAGAAATCTAAAAAGCTGACAATACCAAATGATGGCAAAGATATAGTGTAATAGGAACTCTCATCCACTGCTGGTGGGAATGGAACGTGGTACAGTCATGATGAAGAGACTTTGGCAGTTTCTTACAAGGCTAAAGATAATCTTATCATGAAATCCAGAAAACACACTCCCAGCTATTTACACAACTGATTTGAGAACTTACATACCTTTCAAAAACTCGCATGTGAATGTTTACGACAGCTTTGTTCATAATTGACAAAACCTGGAAGCAACCAACATGTGCTTCAGTAGGTGAATAATTACTGGATTTGAACAATTAAGTAAATAGATGATGGATGGTGAGAGCCAGGTATCATGCAGTTGGGGTTGGACATTATAGATAAGCAGAGGGAGGAAGTTATAATGATCCACGTGTTAATGAATTAGAGTTGGAGTCATCAGTACGAACTCACATTTAGCTTAATCTGGACACAGATTGTTACATATAGAAATACCTATAGATATGCTAGTATGCACCCGTATATTTACCTACTTTCTCAGATGAGAGAACTTTGAAGAAATGACATTCCAATAGCAAAGAGCACACCTGGAACCAAGATCTTTGTCTCTAATTTCATTATAAAACAAATAAACAAAGGCTCCTTAGAGAAATGGATGATTCTAGGGCTATAATGAAAATATACAAAATGACTGAAATTGGAGCATAATGTAGTGCCATTTGGTAAGGAAGGTCTCCAACACAATACACACACATATACAAGCAAGACGGTGGTATTTTATTTTATTTATTTAGTTTTTATTTAAATTCTAGTTAATTAACATACTGTGCAATATTGGTTTCAGAAGTAGAATTCAGTGATTCATCACTTACATACAACACCCAGTGCTCATCACAAGTGTCCTTCTTAATGCCCATCACCCATCTAGCCCCTCTCCCACCCACCTACCTCCATCAACCCTCAGTTTGTTCTCTATCAGTAAGAGTCTCTTGTTGTTTGTTTCCCTTTCTTCTCTTCCCCCTTCCCATATGTTCATCTGTTTTGTTTCTTAAATTCCACATATGAGTGAAATCATATTGCATTTGTCTTTCTCTGATTGACTTATTTTGCTTGGCATAATACATTCCAACTCCATTCATGTCATCCCAATAGCAAGATTTCATTCTTTTTCATGACTGAATAATATTACATTGTATATGTATACCACATCTTTTTTTTTTATCCATTCATCAGTCAAAGGACATTTGGGCTCTCTCCATAGTTTGACTATTGTTAATAATGCTGCTATAAGCATTGGAATGTGTGTACCCTTGTTCTCCAGAATGGCTGCACCAGTTTGCATTCCCACCAGCAGTGCAAGAAGGTTTCCCTTTCTCTGCATCCTCACCAATACTTGTTGCTTCTTGTGTTGTTAATTTTAGCCATTCTGACAGGTGTGATGTGTCATCATGATTTTGATTTTAATTTCTTTGATGATGAGTGATGTGGAGCATCTTTTCATGTGTCTGTTAACCATCTGGATGTCTTCTTTGGAAAATGTCTTAACTGCCAATTTCTTAAATGGATTGTTCGTTTTTTGGGTGTTGAAGTTGATAAGTTCTTTATAGATTTTGGATACTAACCTTTTGCCTGGCATGCCATTTGCAAATATGTTCTCCCATTCCCAAGTTGCTTTCTAGTTTTGCTGATTGTTTCCTTCACTGTGCAGAAGATGTTTGTCCAATGAAGTCCCACTAGTTCATTTTTGCTTTTGTTTCCCTTGCCTTTGATGACATGTCTAGTAAGAAGTTGCTACAGCCAAGGTCAAAGAGGCTGCTATCTGTGCTCTTCTCTAGGATTTTGATAGTTTCCTGTCTCACATTTAGGTCTTTTATCCATTTTGAATTTATTTTTGTGTATGATTAAGAAAGTGGTCCTGTTTCATTCTTCTGCATGTCGCTGTCCAGTATCCCCAGCACCATTTGTTGAAGAGATTGTCTTTTTACCATTGGATATTCTTTGATACTTTGTCAAAGATTAATTGAGCATATAGCTGTGAATCCATTTCTGGGTTTTCTCTTCCATTCCATTGATCTATGTGTCTGTTTTTGGGCCAGTACCATATTATTTTAATGACTACAGCTTTGTAGTATATCTTAAAATCTGGAATCAAACAGTCTTAAAATTTGTATGGAAACACAAAAGACCTCAAATAGCTAAAGCAATCCCCAAAAAGAAAGACAGTGGTATTTTAAAGTGACACAGAAGCCAACCAAAAGATCACCCAATAGCCAACACTATAACACTTTGAGCAACAAAATTAAGTAGTTTGGATTAAAACTGAAAGTATGAAACAAATATCTATGAGTCTGTACTGATAGAAATAAATGATTGAGGGGCGCCGGGGTGGCTCAGTCGGTTAGGCGGCCGACTTTGGCTCAGGTCATGATCTCGCGGTACGTGAGTTCCAGCCCCACGTCGGCTCCGTGCTGACAGCTCAGAGCCTGGAGCCTGTTTCAGATTCTATGTCTCCCTCTCTCTGACCCTCCCCCATTCATGCTCTGTCTTTCTCTGTCTCAAAAATAAATAAACGTTAAAAAAATTAAAAAAAAAGAAATAAACGATTGAATAAATGAATACTGTAAATAAATGCGGAGAATAGACAAATCTCTCATATATTAGAATTCTAAATAATTTACATAAATACTTCATTCTTGAAGCACACTCTCCAATACTTAAGTGTTGACTGTACATACTGACTTCCTTTCAAGAAATACATTAGGGTGGGAAGAAGAATTTTGCAGTAGAGAAACCTTAGAAACTATATCAGTCAGGTGATCAAAGTTAATACCAGCAGTAATAAGTCATGTTAGTAGTATATACCTTTAATACAGTGTGTTGAGAAATGTTCTTTACCCCTCCAAAATCCAGTCTAATAATGAAAAAAATATCAGACAAAACCCAAAGGAGAGATCGTTTACAAAATACCGATACTCCTTCAAACTATCAGGGTCACCAAGACAAGGAAAGTCTGAGAAATTATCACAACCAAGAAAAGCCTGAGGAGATATGATAACTAAATGTAATGTGGTATTATGGATGGGATCATGAAATAAAAAAAGGACGATAGATAAAAGTTAAAGAAATTAGAATAAAGTATGAACTTTAGTTAATAGATGTCTTTGATTTTTTTCTCTCAAGCATATTTTAGGGGCTATTTGAATTTTTTAAAAGAGTTTTTATATCCCATTCATTTTACATTTTAGTAGCTTCTGTATTAAATTCATTTCAATCATTTTAAAAATATGCCATAACACATTATAATTTTGGTCTGTAGAGAAAAGAAAGCCCAAGACTTTTCAGTTTTCTGTTATAGAATCAGTTTTGACATCATGTGTACACAGCAAACAATAGGGCAAAAATACTTATAACTCTTTTCTGAATGGTCTAAGCCAAGAAGTAATGCAATCCATATGTTTTTCACAAATGGTTCATCAATTATTGATTAGGCTTAATGAGTATGCTAATAAGCAGAACTCAAGTGGCTTCTCTAGCCCTTCTGTGCTTTCCAGGTCCTCATAAATGTTTGAAATGGTAGCTGCTGGAAATAGATGATGGATTGGTGCCAAGAAGCCATAATGCAGACCACATATGGTGTTCAAGGGCTGATGTTTGTCCTTCCGGGGTAGTATCAAAAATGCACTTCGTATGACATTTGTTCTCAATGTAAATTAATTTATAAAGTTTCCCCTTGTGTGCTTGCTACACATATTGTTTCCTCTTCACAGGAGATATTAAAATATGGATTTTGTTCATTTTAAAGGGTACATCGTGAACGATCAAATTAAAGCCATGTTGTCCTTAGAGACAGATACAGTAATGGAGACCGAGATTTCAAACAGAAGCATCTGTAGATTGGTCTCATTGTGAGAAGCTTTATTGTCAAAGCCCTGAAAATAATTTCCTGACCCCGACTCATTTACTTTCACTCTCTAAATGACATTGCATGTAGTAATCTATCCTTTTTAACATGGTAATGCATTCGGATTATTATATCATCAGAAACAGGTAAAGTGCAGTTGCGTTCTTGGACGGGTAAAGAGCAACACCAAATACATTCAGAGCATAATTAAAGTATAATTTTTGCTTGAGACAATGAGCTGCAAACTGTTGTATTTACATATAATCAACCTTCTATAACACGATCTGGAAATAATATGAATAAAAAGCCATTAAGACAGTTTATTAGAGACAATTACTTGAACTTTGCTTCAGATATTTCAAATTAACATCGTAGTTAAACTAAATTCTCTCTGAATGGATATTATAATGATGGCTTATTAAAATTATTGCAAATATATTGAAAAACTCTTATTTAACAGAATAGATGTTATTGTGGTATTACAAAAGATAAAATTTTTCCTATTGTTACTTCAATTTGTTCTTAGGATTGTTGCTCAAAACCCCTAAGAATTAAGAAAGATGGACAATAACATCTAGCTACAATGATATTGTTCATCAGAATATCAAATTCTTTGTTTTAAGATTCTAAGAAACCTTGCTGTACCTTCAATGCTGAATATACCTTTAACAACCTTCATAAAGAAAGCAACACGATAAAATAGATGCCACCGAGTGCTAAAATGAACACAGTTGGTTTTATTTTGGTGCTTGTTTTCCCCTTATGACTATGGTCTTTACTACTTCTAGGTTCTTATGCATCAAAATACTAATTTCTTTCAGACAACTTTAATTTCGATAACAGCTTTTATGCTTTCATTTTGAACTTCAGTAAAATGATTAATGTTCAATTATTTATTTAATCCTGTTTCCTAAAGTTCAGACTGTCATTGTTGACATAAGTGTCATATCAAAGCTGTGGTAATAGAGTAAAACCATACGAGACAGATTAAAGAATAGATAGATTTAAAAGAAATTAGCTGCAATTATCCAGGGACAATAGTTTAAAATGGCGAATAATGGTGTCTGGGTGGCTCAGTCGGTTAAGCATCAGACTCTTCTTGATTTTGGCTTAGGTCATGATCTCACCATTTGAGCCCCAGTTGGGCTCTGTGCTGACAGCAAAAACCTGCTTGGGATTCTCTTTTTCTCTGCCTCTCCCCCAGCTCCTGCACATGCTCGTTCGCGCTCTCTCTCTCTCTCAAAATAAATAAACAACCACAACAACAAAAATCTTTAAAAAAATAAAATGGTGAATCAATAGTTGGTCACTTATTCAGGTATTTCATAACAAAGGTATAAAAATAATTTATACCAACCACTGAAACAAAGTGCTCATTCAGGTGTTTTGTTCTCTTATCAGTACAGCTTAAACAAAAGTCTTTCTTAACTTATCCTTTTGCTACCTTCTTTTGTTGAAAAAAAAAGAGAAAGATAATGAAACCAATATTCTAACCCTCTTCAAAAATTTACAGCCACCAGAAAAATACCATTTTTTTCCAAAATTGTGTTTGATATATGTATTTAATATTAGTAGGTAGGACTCCTAGAGAAAGAGATTTCATCACTAAATCGTGACAGTTATAATTTTGACCAAGAGCTAGCATGATTTTTAACTTCAATACTGTTTGTGATGTTATGGCCCTCTCTCCAGGCTCATTGGTTTCTGGGAGTTATCAGTTTTAGTTTAAAGATATTTTACTTTCAAAAACATTAGTTCTTTTACCCTCAGAAAAATCAAAGTTTACCAGAAAACCATAAATAATCACAGAAATAAATAGCAGGATCCTAATTTACATTTAACCTTTGTTTTAAATGATTAATGGATGCTATTTATGTAAACTATTTCTACAATGCACCATGAAATGAAATTTAAATTGCAGATTTTACAGTGGTGTATTTTAACTAGTGACCCTATCCCCAAGAAGAAAAATAAAAGAAAACCAATTACATTTGTAATAAAGATGCTAATTCATTTCTTGTTTTAAAGTTAAGTTGTGGTTGTGTAAGAAACTTTTATTTCTAATGAACTAGGAATAGATGCTCTGTTCCGTGGAACTTTCTAAGAGAGAAATGACTTGGTTTCTGCAACACTCTCAACTGCAACAAACTTCTCTCTCTGGACCAGTTCCTGCCAGAGTCAGCAAGTAGACTGGCATGAATCAGGCCTGGGATATTCTGTGCGTGCAGACTGAGGGAGAGGTGTGAGATTTGTGTTTGGTGGGTCAGTCACTGGAGAGGCTGGACACACCACCAGCCTGTTCTAGTGTGGGGTCGGAACACAGGGCACTCAGAAGAATTCAATTCACAGAGATCTGTAGATCTTTCAGTAGGGTAGTTGGGTGCACCTTTGAGGGCATCTGGTTCCTCTGGTCCCAAGCGTCCAAAGAGGAGCTATTAAGGTGGGCTATTTCTACTACTTTCCAAGACTAAGAAAACAGCCTACTTCTGCTGGTGCTACAGTGGGGGATTGAAAGCTGGTCCAACTACTTCAAACCAAGAATACGGCAGAGAATACTTTTCCTAATATCACTCACAGATCTATTAAAACTTATAACTTGCACCCAGGTCCCAATCTCAAATAATAGACAAAGAAAAAATAGAACACCTCAATGAAGGGAGACAGGAAGAGACACAGAATATTGAGAGAATACAATCAAACAGAGTCCGTGAAAGAAACAGAGCAACTTAAGGGCGTCTGCGTGGCTCAGTCGGTTAAGCTTCTGACTCTTGATTTCGGTTCAGGTCACGATCTCAGAGTTTGCAAGTTTGAGCCCCACACCGTCTCTGTGCAGACAGGGTGGAACCTGTTTGGGATTTTTTCTTTCTTTCTCTCTCTCTCCTCCTGAGCTCTCTGTTCTCTCTCTCTCAAAATAAATAAGTAAACTTTAAAACAAATAAATAAATTTCCAAAAATATCAAACTAATAGTTAAATAAATTTTTACTCTGACACTTCTAAAGAAGAGCCAAAATATATAAGATTAATCATAAAATAGGAATAGTCACAGATATAAAAGAAGTTAGACAAATACTAGATACAACTCTTTGACAATTAAAGTTGAAGCCCTTGAAGTGTTACTAAGATTCCCAAGGACAGTAACTTTGTCCCCTCTGATCTCTAATGTCCTGACTCTATCCTGGGTAATGGAACTGTAGTTAGTCTGCATGGGTAGATCTTTCAAAGGCTGGGAAAGGCAGGGGTGGGGTGGGGCAGAGGAGGGGACAAAGTCTCCAGAGTCTCCAGGGCAATTGCTGTCCAACTTTCTAAAGGACGAGGTTGCTGTCCTCATGTTTGGCTGTGACAAGGCAATGATTTTTGGATATTATAACTTCTCAGGAGGAAGAAATGCTACAAGAGGGGTTCCTTTATATTAGTAAGCATTACAATAAAATGAACAACCAGATGTATACGTTCCTTTTATCTCTATACCTATGATTATGTGTTGTCACTCTTGTCCTAGTTTATTTTCAACCCTTTCTATTTTTATTAATTCATTTATTCCTTCTGTGCTAAGCCTGAAACCTATGAATATTGGTCAATGATATTTCAACTCCCAATATCTTTCACAAGCTATATTTAGTAAAAGTAGTCCTCACTCTAAAAATTGTTTTTTGTCTCTGTTATCCACAATAACTCACACTGACAAAGGAGATGATATATTTAAATGACAAGAACACCCAGTGATAGCATGTTAGACTTTAAAATTTTATATATATATATATATATATATATATATATATATATATATATATTTGTGTATATGTTACATGTAATCACTATATAATTCAGATTAGAGATATAATTATATATGTATATTATACATATGCAAGTAGTATATATAAATTATATATTATATATATTGCCAATATGAATTATAACAATAGGGTGCTCCTGGGAAAATAATACACCAAAACATTGTTTGCAGGTTTAGCAGTCTGTAAAGAGCTAAAAGTTATATATTAAAATTAATGAGGTACCTATATAAACATAAATAATTTTATTTACAATGTGAAGTTAAAAGCACATTCCTACCATAAACATTTTGTCTGGGACATTCACAGATCACTAATAGTTTACTGAGGCTGATATTAAAAAAACTGAATTGGCTTCAGTTTCTCTGGCAACTGTGTTTTCTCAGTCCTTACCAACCTATCTAGTATAGAATAAGCATTAACACATCGTTTCCTGACGGCTGCATACACACGTCCCTCCTGACCCTTCACACACCCGTCTTGTGCTCCCAGAAAACACTTCCATTGTGTGACTGAATCACAGGTAATTAAAACTGTCTTTTCCATACCCTTCTCTCTGGCAATTAAAAGAGTGTGTGAGACAAAAGTAAGGATTTGAGCAAATGTGTGGTGAATAAAGGGGTATGATCTGCCAAGTGCCATTCTATTGAGCAACTTCAGTGAACAGTTCATCTAACAATTTAACTGAAAAAACAAAAAACCTTGGTATGTGTGTTATTAGCTGATGGCATTTTCAATTAACTTTTCTAATACTGTTGTTCAAAAATTTCATTCAGTTTTGCAGTCAGGCTAATTATGAGCCTCAAACAACTCTCCTTCCTTTATTTCAGGAACGCTAGGACTTGGAGATTTTTCCATTCATTTAATTTACTGTCTTTACAGCCAAATAGAATGTTGTTAAATGACATACACTTATTTTGAAAGAAATCAGGCAGACGTCTACGAAGGTCTGTTTATACATTATTTTCTCTTGGGTTTGCAAAGAGTTTGTTTGAAAATAATGACTCTTGGAGCACGTGGGTGGCTCAGTTGGTTAAATGTCTGACTTTTGATTTCAGCTCAGGTCACAATCTCACAGTTCATGAGATGGAGCCCTGAATCAGGCTCTGCACTGACAGTGTGGACACTGTTTGGGATTCTCTCTCTCTCTCTCTCTCTCTCTCTCTCTCTCTCTCCCCTCTTTCTCTCCTTGTTCCTTCTCCCCCACCCCCCACACACTCTCTCTCAAAACACATAATGAAAAAAAGAAAATTAAGCCTTTTAATATCTTGTTTACACAGCCAAAAAGATAACCTTGTTATCAGCTTGTGACCTGATTGTAGGACCAACTTGTACAGATTTGAGCAGAGGTTGCATAAATCATCTTGACCTCAAGAAAGGGATCTTTCTCATCTTAACCATTAGCTTTGTGCATTGTAAGTTTCACAAAACTCCAGTGACAAAAGACTTTCACAACTGTGAAACAGAATAGAAGAATAGAGTCATGATATTCTATTTGCTGCTTTGCCCAGCAAAGCCAGGAGCCTGATTTTATGGAAGCAAACAAACAAACAAGGCATAAACTTTAATAAAGAATCATACTGGAGAAAGATCAGCTTTATGACTTTTCTGAGCAGATGTAGAATTTGATGAAACAGAATCCAAACTGGAATTTTGATTTGTCCCTCAAGTTACAATTGAATTACATGTAACAGGAACCTTAGGTTGAGAAATTTACTATGCCATAAATAAGGCAATAATTCTTAGATGTTATAACTTCCTTGGAAGAAGAGATGCTGCAAAAGGTTTCTTTTATATAAGTAAACGTAATAATAAAATTAGCTGTGAGAGTACCCACCAGATGCATGTGCTCTTTTTATATCATTGTTTATGTATCATCACTGTCGTGTCTTAGCTTATTCTCAACCCTTGCCAAGTCTGGAAACCCTGACTATCAAATCTCTATCTCCAACACACACACACACACACACACACACACACACACACACACACATTCTTCACACACTTTACTCCCTATCGGTGCAACACACATTTGTTCATTTCTTCTCCCAAATAATCTTATACATATTTCTATGATGGAAATAATACATAAAATAGTAAAATTATTTTAATTTTTTAATGTTTTTATTTATTTTTTTGAGAGAGGGAAAGAGAGAACAAGAAGGGGAGGGGCAGAGAGAGGGGGAGACACAGAATCCCAAGCAGGCTCCAGGCTCCGAGACGTCAGCACAGAGACCGTCGCTGGGCTCGAACCCATGAACCATGAAATCACAACCTGAGGTGAAGTTGGACGCCTAATGACTGAGACACCCAGGTGCCCCACTAGGAAAATTATTTTAAATACTTTTGATTTTCACTTCCCACACTGGCTCAAAATTTGAAAAAAATAGACATCATTATACCCACATGAGTTTAAGACTTCTTACAGGTGGTTCCAGGAAGACTCAAGGAAGTTTGAAAGTTTATACTTCGAATTATAGGGAGTAAGTATCCATTGATTAAATAGCCATTTTTCTCATTTTCATACTTTGATAAGGGAGAGTGAGATTTTCCATAACTATAAAAGAAGTGTTTGCAGATAGACAAGAGTGATCCAATACAAATAACACAATTGATGTGTCTGGAGAGAAGAAAGAGGGGGAAAAAAAAGAAACTGAAAATAGAAACTACTACGGGATCAACATGGCTTATGAACATGTAACAAACATCCCCCGTAAAAAGTCTAGAATTGCTGGATAAATTACAACCACTGTATTTAAAAAAAAAAAAAATATATATATATATATATATATATATATATATATATATTCACAAAATGATAAGGACATTCATAAGGTGCTGGGGGAGAGGGTGGGAAACAAAAAAAAAAGAACATGGAAGGAGGGAAGGAAGGAAGGGAGGGAGGGAGGAAGGAAGAAAAAAAGAAAGAAAGGAAGGAAGGAAAGTTAAGATAGGTAGCAAGCACAGAACCTGCAGATGACCTAGGATATTGTGCAAATACCAGATTTTAACATCCAAATGGAGAATAGGAGACAGTTTTGGGGCTAAGTGAGGCAGGCAGTTGGGAGTTGAGATTTACTCACCCTTTCAACACACAGTGTCAAGAACTTCAAAAAAACTATAGTATCAGTGACAGGGTGGGTTAGTAAACACCTTTTTCCAATAGCAAAAAAATCAACAAGGAGAATTGTATGTTATCTAGGGGGAAAATTGGAAAGTAAGTTTCCTTCTCAATCATTTGTAACCAACTTTAGGAACACCAAATAGAAACATTCAGAAAAGCCCAGAGCTAGGTTGATAGTGTCTGTCACCCCAGTACATTGAGGAAAAGCTTACACAAATCGTTGGCTAAGTCATTCATCAATTCTGTTGTTTAAAATCAACCAAATCTGAACTCACAAACTAAACTTAATACGAAAGGAGTAAGCCACCAAGAAAGTCAAAAATAGTGGCAAAATCAGAATCAGGTCTCCAAAGACTTCTGTAAAAGGTAACTTTTAAAAAATGAGTTTTCTTTGCTTACAAAGGGGAAAGAGGCAGCTGTCTTCTCTTTATCTGGAGTCTCCTTAAAAATAATACTTTTTTGAAATGCAAATTGTTCTGTCTATGCACTGCATAATTTCCGTCTCCAGTTTATAATGCGGAGATGTTTTGAAGACTGTGGGCCTCATAACCCTGTGAAATGTAAACCCTCCTCCAGAGTCAACTTAGAAGCCTATGTCATCATGCAACCCTTTGTCTCTTGAGAGGATGAGAAAAATTTTGTTCTTTCTTCTGCTTTGGGGTATAAATAAGGTGAAATTTCATTGTGACTCATAGTCTCTTAAGGTTACCAACATGCATGTACTCTGTTGTGCTTAATAATAAAAGCAGATGGGGAAAAATGTAGAGCAAGAAAGCAAGGCGGTCGGAGGTAATTCCTCACATTCTAAGTATTACTTCACCCAGTCTTCCCTGATCTGTCTGACAACCTGGGTACCAGCTTCCTGGAAGAGTGATAGAATCCCTTCAACTGTCCTGAGGATCCCAGCAAGACCCAGTGATTTTTAAGCTAAAGTAGATAATAGCCAGGCTGTGCCAAACCCTGGCAAAGGACAGGTTTAGTTTGGATTTAAAAAAAACCACACCAGGATGTGCAGCTGTTTTCCAATGCCTGACCTATCCACGGGTATTGATACCCACTCCCCTTGGGCCAGCGCTGGCAACTCTGAAGGTCAGTCCCACCCTCAGGGCTCTCAGCGGGGTTGGCTGCCATCTTACTGTGACCGCACTGCAGTCCAACTTTTCCCTTTGGCCAATTCTGCTTTCTTTCCTTCCCCCCACATGCCACAGGTGTTGATCCCGTGAGCACTCTCAAATAAATTGCCTACATGCTAATCTCCTTCTCAAAGTCATTTTCCCAAGGAACTCTATGTGAGATACCCCATAGTTTGCATAATTTAATTTTTTACCTACTAAATTATGATCGTAGATTTCGCTATGTCATGAAGACACTAGTCTAATAAAATTAAGTTATTCATTTAATGCATTTTCAAATAAAAAAATTTAGTAAGAACTTTTTTTGTAGAAATTGAGGAAATAATTTTTAAAAATATGAGTGACAAAGGGGCAAAATAATCAAAGAAAAATTGAGTGGAAAAGAACAAAGAGAAGGACCTGTCTACTAAAATGACCATGCAGTATTACCCAGAGGTCAACAAATTGGCCAATGGAATATATAGGGAAATAATATAACAGAGGAGACATTACAGATCAGCTGGGCAAGAATAGTTATTCTGTCAGTGGTCCTAAGACAACTGTTTAAGCACATGGAAAAACATTGTCCATCCTCTTTACATCTTACAAAAAACAAATTTTAGATGGATTAATCTTAAATATGAAAAACAAATCTTGAAACCTTTCAGGTGAAAATGTAAGAAAATATATTCTTTTAGTTGGGAAAGATTTTTTAAGTTACAAAAGACAAAAATTATAGGAAAACTTCTCCAACTTGAATATAATAAAATAGAACATTTTTCTTCATTAAAGGATAGTATACTAAATGTAATGTGGTGTCCTGGATTGAATCTTGGAACACAAAAAGGATATTCAGCGAGAAACTAGTGAAATACAAAACCACAGCCTAGAGTTTAATTAATAGTAGTATAATAGTGCTGGCTTCTAAATTGTGACAATGTACCAAAATGTACCACATATTTATAAAGCATTCAGAGTATATGGGAACTCTCTGTACAATCTTTGTACCTTGTAGGTAAATCTAAAATTATTTGAAAGTAAAATTCTATTTTTAAAAATGATAGTATAAAACAAAAACAAAAACCACAAAGTGGGATAAGATACTTTATAATATATAACAAAAAATATTTTGTGCCCAGAGTATATAAGCAACCTTTATATCAATTTTTTTAAAAAAGAAGCCCAATGGAAAAATTAATTATAGCCTCTGCATGGAGGAAACTTAATATTATTTTGCATAATATTCTAAAAAGCAAATTGCAAAAGAATGCATAAAATATGAATAGATATAAAGTTTTAAAACGTGTAAAACAATATTGCTTAGATATATATTCTCATGTAATAAAATAGTAAAGAAATATGTAAAAAAATAAACTCAAATTTTAGAATAAGGAAGAATACATAGGAAATTTCAAACACTATGGTAAACATTTATTTCCTAAAGTGGATAATATAAGCAAATTATACTTTTTTGTATAATTTACATATTGCCTGAGAAATAGTAAAATATAAATACTAATGTTTAAAAATTATTATATGAAAGTATGGATACAGATGTATAAAGTTAGATGGTTCCTTAGACAAGTTCCAAGAATGAGAATGCATTAAAAATGATGGTAGAGGTTGACATAATTAAAAATAAAACAAAACTTGTAAATGGGAAAAGGCATCATCTATGAAGTTAATGGATGGAATAATAAACCTAGAAACATTATTTGCAACATATAAAATAGATAAAGGTTAATAACACTAGCATATAAAATGGTTCTCAAATGATTAACATTTTATATACAAAAATTAATGTCAAACTATATGTTGAATGGTCACTGAAGAAAAATAAGTTGTATCAGTTTTCTATTGGGTTATAAAAAGTTACCATAAATGTAGTGGCTTGAGACACACACATTTATCATCTTACAGTTCTTGAGGTCAAAAGTTCAGTACAGGTTTCATTGGAATAAAATTGAGGTGTTGGCAAAATACATTCCTTTCTGAAGGCTCTAGAAAGAAAGGAACCTGTTTCTAATAGAAAAGAATCCATTTCCTGATTATTTTGGTTATTGGCAGAATTCATTTCCTTGTTTTCAAAATGGAGGTCACTGTTTTCTAGATGACTGCAAGATAAGGGACATTTCAGCTTCTAGTGGCCACTATTCCGTAGCTTATGACCCCTCTCCTCCATCTTCAAAGCCAATGGGAATTTCCTTCTCTCGTTCTCGTTGTGTTTCTATTACCCACTCTATTGCCTCCCCGCCCCCCACTTTTAAGAATGCATGTGATTGGATTGAGCCAAACTAGATAATCCATGATAATTTTTTCACCTCAAGTTTCTTAACTTTAAAAATATCTGCAAAGTCACATTTGTATCATAAGGTAATATATTCACAAGTTCCAGGGATTAGGGGGTAGACATCTTGAAGAATCATCATTTTTCCTACCACATTGTCTTATGTAAGATGGAAGAATTATGTAAACCTTTATACTCTTTGGAAAACAGCATTACATTTTTTTCATTCATTGTTGAAAACTCTGATATCTATACAATACTTACTTGCGTGTAGATTATCTCTTTTTGCTTTCTGGAAAAGATAGCTTTTTCTATCCCTTTCTTTAACATCTTTAAAAGAAATGCTTCTGAAGTTCATGGTCCAGACATGCTAAAAGGCAATAAACACAAAACAAAACAGTCTAAAGAGAAAAACAAAGCATCCACCAAACTCAGATGACACAGATTGTGGAATTGTCAACTAAGGATATCATCATACTTAATTGTAACAGTTTTATGCTTTTCTCCTAAGATTGCATGGGGTATCTGTTGTTACCACTGCTGTTCAACAGCCAGTTGGTACAACATGGCAGAAATATTAAACTTAAGTTGTATAGTTTAGAAAGAAAAAACAAAACTTCTGAAGACAAAATGATTCTTTTATGCAGAAAATCCCAAAGATCCTACAAAACATTTAATAGAACTAAGAAGTTAGTTTAATAAGATCAAACAGTGCAAAATTCAAGTGTATTTCCAGGTATAGGCAACAAACATCTGGAGATTGAAGTTAATATAAAAAGTTCAATTTACAACATTACCAAAAACATAGTTATGAACATAACCACCCATATAAGTGGTTTTTTTTGTTTTACTTAAAAAACGTTTATTTATTTTTGAGAGAGAGAGAGAGAGAGAGAGAGAGCACATGGGCAGAGAGAGAGGGAGAGAATCCCAAGCAGGCTCTGCACTGTCAGCACAGAACCCAGTGTGGGGCTCAGATCTCATGAACCTGTGAGATCATGACCTGGGCTAAAATCAAGAGTCAGATGCTTAACTGACTAAGCCACCCAGGCACCCCAAGTTTTTTGTGCTGAGAACTATAAAACACTGAGAGAAATCAAAGAAAGCCTAAATAAACACCTCTGGGGAGGGGAGAGAGGCTGGGATTTGGATCAGTAGCCAATGGCCAATGATTTAATCAATCATGCCTATGTAATGAATCCTCCATAAGCAAACCCAGAAACAAAAAACAGGTTTGGAGAACTTCTGGGTTGGTGAACACATGGAGATGTGGGGAGAATGGTGTACCTGGTGAGGGCGAGGAAGTTCTGCACCCCTTCCCGTAGACTTTGCTTTAAGCATCTCTTCCCTCTGGCTGTTTCTGAGTTGTACCCTTTTATAATAAGTCAGAAATCTAGTGAGTAAATGGGTTTCCTGAGTTCTGTGAGCAGTTACAGCAAATTAATCAAATCCAAGAATGGGGGTGTGGAAGGAAACCCTGGCTTGCACTAGTATCTGAATTGGGAAGTGAGGACGTGCTCTCTTGTAGGACTGAGCCCTTCACCTGTGGGATGTGACGCTATCTGTGTGTAGTATATGGTGTCTGAGAGTTGCTTGTTGGTGTGGGAAAGCCCCTTCCACACATCCACATTGGCTTTGGGTCTGGGAATCCAAAAAAGGTATGATTTCACTAGACTTTTAGTTCTTCGGATATATTATGGGCTTTTTCAGTTTTCATTAAATATAGTATCAATTTCTTGCTAGAGATGGAGTACTGTCTTCTAATAGAGGATAACTGAAATTGATTACATAAGTGAATGCAGTGTTTTTGCTCTAGCCTAAACATGACTGTACCAGAAAATACTCTAATCACTTGCACTGGAATACTTCATACTCAAGTCATTAAGATGAGATTAAAAAAAAAAAAACTATTAGAAGCAACTATCTCTTTCAATTCGTTTATTTGCAATTTTCTACATCACATTAAAGTTTATTTATTAGAGATGTACATAATTTCCTGCAATCCCTGATACATTTAATAATAAGTTGAGCCAAAAGGTAAGAGCTTTGGTATTTCATTCATCTAAAAACCAATTTGTTTTTTCAAACTTTAATGCAATTCACAAAATAAATATAATAAGGATATTAAAATAAAGAAGGAATATTTTGTAATTGACCATGGTGAAAAGGAAACAGTAACTTTGGATCACGTTTATTGAATATAAACTCTATTAAACTCTACCCTAACAAATTGCTTAACAACAGTGCCAGAATGAGTATCTTGCTTTTTCTACAGCTGGTTCAATATAATATTACCAGTTAACCTTTTTATCTGGAACATTGCTATTTTTAATACTATTGTTATTGACTCTCTTCTCCCTTATCTATGTAAAACTAGGGAAAGAGTACATATTTTTCTTTGATCTATTCACAGAAAAGATCTTTACATAATCTGTCCAAGATTTTTCAAACAGACTTTAGGACATGAGGCGCATTTATTTGTCTCATTCAAATAAATACCATTTAAATTCCATTATAAAGTTTTATTTTGAAAATAAACGGGACAGGGTACAAATTATGAGTTCAATAAATGGCCATGCAGGTCAAGGAATACAAGAGCAAGGGCACGCTTCAGGTCGTCTTGTTGTCTCCTCCCAGCCATCACCAACCATTCTGAACTCTGTAAGTCTAACCACTAATACGATTAGTTTTGCAAATGTTTGGGATTTTTATAAATGAAGTTATATGGGATTTACCCCTTTGTGTCTGGGTTCTTTCACTTAGTATTATGCCCATTTGAAACATTCATGTTAATGCATGGAACAGTAGTCCATTTATTTTCACTTCTGCTTTGTATGCTATTGTATGATTACAATATATTGATTCAATGTACACAGCTGGTAGATATTTGGGTTGTTTCCAAGTTAGGATTATTATGCATACCACTGCTGTGTGCATTTATGTACATTTTGTATGCTTTTGTTTGGGTAGGTATTTGGGAGTGGATTTACTGGCTGATGAATGGGTGTGTGTGTTTTCAGCTTTGTCAGATACTATACCAAAGTTTTCAAAGTGATTGTACAAATTTCCCTTTCCAACAGGAATGAGTAAGAGATCTAATTTTTCCTGCATATCTTTGGCAATAATTGCTGTCAGCCCTTTTAACTTTAGACATTTTGTGTATTTGATGTATTCATTGTTATTATAATTTTGATTTTTTTTCCCCTGATGACTTAGGTGTTTGAACACTCTTTTATATATTTACTGGACAAATGGATATTATTCGTTTGAAGTACCTGAACATTTAAAGTTTGCTGTTGGGGTACCTCGGTGGCTCAGTCAGGTGTTCGACTTCCACTCAGGTCATGATCTCATGGTTTGTGAGTTTGAGCCCCACATTTAGCACTGCACTGACAGCTCAGAGCCTGGAGCCTGATTCAGATTCTGTGTCTCCCTCCCTTTCTGCCCCTCCCTTGCTCATGCTCTGTCTCTCTCAAAAATAAATAAATATTAAAAATTTGTTTTCAAATAAAAAAAATACAGTTTGCCTATATTCTTTCTTTCTTTTCTTAAGGTTTTTTTTTTTTTTTTTTTTGGTTAGTGTTCTCTATATGTTCTGATTATTAAGCCTTTTTCTTTTTTTTTTCTTTTTTTTTTTTTTAAATTTTTTTTTTTTAACGTTTATTTATTTTTGAGACAGAGAGAGACAGAGCATGAACGGGGGAGGGGCAGAGAGAGAGGGAGACACAGAATCGGAAACAGGCTCCAGGCTCTGAGCCGTCAGCCCAGAGCCCGACGCGGGGCTCGAACTCACGGACCGCGAGATTCTGACCTGAGCCGAAGTCGGACGCTTAACCGACTGAGCCACCCAGGCGCCCCTATTAAGCCTTTTTCAATAACATATATTGCAAACACCTTCTCACACTCTGTGATTTGTTCATTCTTTTTTCCTTAAGAGAGAGAGAGAGCATGTAAGCAGGTGAAGGGGCAGAGGCAGAGAGACAGAGAATCTCAACCAGGTTCCAAGCCAGTGATGCGGGGCTGGATCCCACAACCCTGGAATCATGACCTGAACCAAAATCAAGAGTCAGATGCTCAACCAACTATAAGCCACATAGGCTTTTTAAGCTTTTTAAGATATCCTTTTTAAGATATCCTTTGAATAACATAAATTCTTTTTCTTTTTAAAATTTTTTTCAATGTTTATTTTATTTTGAGAGAGAGAGTACGAGCAGGGGAGGGGCAGAGAGAGAGGCAGACACAGAATCTGAAGCAGGCTCCAGGCTCCGAGCTGTCAGCCCTGAGCCAGACGCAGGGCTCAAACCCACAGACTGCGAGAACATGACCTGAGCCAAAGTCAGACACTTAACCAACTGAGCCACCCAGGTGCCCCTGACTAACAGAAATTCTTAATTTAATATTGATCAACTTATCAATCATTTCCCTTTTGGTTCGTACATCCTGAGTCCCATTTAATAAATCTTTGGCACAATAGTGAAAAACATATTCTATATTATTCTCTAATGCAGAGGTTAGCAAACCCTATACACAAGATCTAGATAGTAAATATTTTTGGCTTTGTGAGCCATATGATTTCTCTTGTACCTGCTCAACATCGCTGGTGTGCCACAAGAGTGGTGACAGATAATACTTAAACTAGTGGGTATGGTTATGTTCCAAAAGGTATTTATTTATAGAAACTAAAAATTGAATTTCATATATTTTTCACATATCATAAAATGTTATTCTTTATTATACATTTTATATTGAAAAACAAAAAAAGTACATTCCTTTGTTTTAATGTGTATTTATTTTCGAGAGAGAGAGAGAGACAGAGCGCAAGCTGGGTAGGGGCAGAGAGAGAGGGAGACACAGAATCCAAGCAGGCTCCAGGCTCAGTGCTGTCAGCACAGAGCCCTACTGAGGGCTCAAACTCACAAACCCCGAGATGATGATCTGAGCTGAATTCAGGCACTTAACTGAGCCATCTAGGCGCCCCCAGAAAACCCATTCTTAACTCACAAACCATACTAAAGCAAGTGGCAAGCTGGTTTTGGCCTGCAGGTAATTTCTTGACAATCCTTGCTATCCTTTCACATTTATATTTACAATGTACTTTCAGTTGAGTTTGGTATGTGATATGATATAGAGAAGTCAAATAGAAGTTGGAGAGGGTTTATAAATCCAACTGTCCTACTTGCATATACTGATAATCCGTTTGCCACTGCTCTACTGTGCTACCTTTGCTCAAGATCAGTTGTCATTGCATCTGTGGTGCTGTTTCTAGATTTTCCACTTTTTCCATTTTTCTGTGTGTCCATACTTGGAATCAAACCACATCTTCTAAATTGTTATTAAAAAAAAAAAGAAACTTAGCATCCAGTAGAATAATTTCTCCCCCTTTGTCCATCTTCAAGATTTTCTTGGCTTTTCCTAGTCTCTACCGTTCCAAACGTATTTTAGAAATTATCTATTCTGAAAATTTATTCTGAGATTATTGTTGGGATTATATTGAATCTAAAGCTCCATTTGGAAACTGAGTTTTCACACCTATGAACATAATATACACCTCTGTTTATTTAGGTCCTCTTTAATTCCACTAATTATATTTATTTTTAGTATAGGGAGCTTCTATAATTTTTACATGATTTATCGTTCAGTATTTGATGTTTCTTGATGTTATTATAGATTATATATTTAAAGTTCACTTTAGGAATGGTCCTGGTATATGGAATATGTATATATATGGAGAGAGAGAGAGAGCTTGATTTAATTTTAAGTCACATCCATAGTCTAGTTTATATTTGTTTATACACACAATCATGTCATCTACAAATAATGATAATTATATTTATTTGTTTCCAATCCTCAAATCCTTTGTTCATTTCCTTGCCCTTTTACACTGACTAAATGCTGTACTACAGTGTCACATTGAAAGCACGATATGGAGCACATGGGTGGTTCAGTTAGTTAAGCATTCAACTTTGGCTCAGGTCATGATCTCTCAGTTTGTGAGTTTGAGCCCTGCATCTGGCTCTGAGCTGTCAGAGCCTGGAGCTTGGCAGATTCTGTGTCTCCCTCTCTCTCTGCCCCTCTCCCACTCGTGTTCTCTCTCTCTCAAAAATAAACATTAAAAATTTTTTTTAAAAAGCATGATAATAGACATCTTGATCTCACAGGAAAACTTCAATATTTCACACTCAGGTATGATTCATAGATACTTTTATTCAGAAGTTTACTTCTACTCTTATTTTGCTTAAAATTTTTTATCATGGGGCACCTGGGTGGCTCAGTCGGTTAAGACTCTGAATTCAGTTCAGGTCATGATCTCGCGGTTTGTGAGTTCAAGTCCCGCATTTGGCTCTGTGCTGACAGCTCAGAATCTGGAACCTGCTTCAGCTTTTTTGTCCCTCTCTTGCTCTCTGCCTCTCCCCCACTTGTGCTCTGTCTCTCTTTCTACCTCTCAAAGATAAACATTAAGAAATTTTTTTTTATCATAATGATTTTGTGTTAAATTTTATCAATGGTCTTTCTACATGTATTGAGATGATTATTTCATTTCTTTCCCCTTTACCTTATTGACATGATGAATTTTCATTGATTTTTGAATGATAACTAAGATTTAATTCCTGGAATAAACCCAACCTGATTTTGATGTACTTTTATTTATGTATTTATTTTTAGTTTTATTTGAGAGAGAGAGAGAGAGAGAGAGAGAGAATCTTCAGCAGACTCCATGCTCAGCACAGAGCCTGATCTGGGGCTCCATCCCACACCCTGGAAACAAGGCCTGAGCTGAAATCAAGAGTTGGATGTTCAACCAACTGAGCCACTTACACGTCCCTTGATGTACTTTTTTTTTTAAACTAATACCACTGGATTAATTTTACTAATATTTTATTTGAGATTTTGGCATCTAAGTTCATGAGAAACATTGGTTTGAAATTTTTCTTTGTTGAAATATCCTTGTCAGGTTTGGGTATCAAGTTTGTGCCAATTTCATAAAAAGAGCTATAAAGTGAGGCCCTTTTTGCATTCTCTAAACGAACGTTTAGAAAATCAGTGCTATTTTTTCCCTAAAAGCCTACAACCATTTACCAGTAGAGGCATTTAGGCTTGGATCTTTTTTGTAGTCTAAATACTGACTTCACTTTCATGGTACAATTATTCTTTGAGATAGGATATTCTTTGAGATAGCATCATTCACACTCTCTATTTCTTCATGTTTTAGTTTTAGTGATTGGATTCTTCGCAGATATTTGTCCATTTCACATAAGATTTTTAAATTCATGGGAAATACTCATTTTACAAAATCCTTTTGCAATCCTATATTGGTTCTAAGCTGATGTCCTCTTTTTCATTACTGATTTTGAAAATTTTTGTTTTCTTTCTTATTTCTTTATAGATCTTGACAGTGATTTATCAACATTATTAGAGTTTTCAAACCATCATCTTTGATTTAGTTTATTTTTTTATTGTATGTTTTTTATTTTGATTTGTGTTTAAAGATTTTCTTCTTTCTACTTTATTTGTTTTAATTTTCTATTATTTTTCTTACGTCTTAAAATGAATTTCTACATTTCTGATTTTGAGCCTTTTTAAAAAATATATACTTTTAATGCTATAAAGTGCCCTCCAACCTTGGTATACTTAAGTCTAACAAAGTTTTTTATGTGTATTAATCTCTCCGTTGTATTGTACATCCTTTTTTTTTTTTTTCCTGTGTGTGCTCTAATCTGTATATTTTCTATTGACCCACTTTCTGCTGTACTAACCCCTACAACAAGCAATAGCAAGTAGTGGTAAGGCTTCCTAGCAAAACAGATGATATGCCTGTTTAAATTTTATGGATTTTCAAGTTCTTAAATTAACTAAATGTACTTTTAATGAGATTGCTGTAATGTCATAAGCTTATATGAATACCTTCCTATGAATTAGACTTCTGTTTTACTAGTGTAGTGCTCAAAATGAGAGTGCAAAACTGTAAAACTTCAACATTTTATGGAAGTATATGTTATAGTGCTCAAGCTCAATATGAGAAAATGACATAAAATTTCATAATGGGTTTATTTTTAGTGGAAGATAAAATGGAATATTCAAGCAAGTACGATGTGGTACTTTAAAGTGAACACAGAATACTTCTGCAAATTGTTTTTCCATTATAGTTCTGACAGATTTTTTAAAAATTCACTCCATTGCTTCAGTATTGCAGTTGTGGATACAATTATACACACGTTGCTGAGCGCTTGGGATGATGGGTAAAATCCATTTCAAGTGCAGGTGCAATTTTATGACTCAAAGACTTAAATAAAGGCTCTAAAAGTATTCTTCACAGAACATGACTTGATTTTACAATCTTTGCACACAGAATTCTTTCAATAAAATCAACAATAGTTTTGTTTGTGAACAGGATACGTGGTTAGTGAAGTTTTAAAGCAATATAATGACTTTTTTTGTGTGTACAGGTTGTTGAAGTCATGGCTTTGGCTTTTTTGATTCCTTTACTGGAAACATGAAGGAGGGATATCCAGTGTATACAAATTCATTTGGATCTTTGCAATTTGTTTTTAGACTTTTATCTGTTTAGATTGTTTTTGTATTATATTTACGTGATATATATTTGGAACAGCAAACGTAATGCTTTTTGACAGAGGCACAAATTTTTTCACAGATAATTCATATGTATAAGAGAAATAAAACATATTGAACCAAGGGCTCACAAAATTCTTTGACATTTTCCTTTAACAAATCTAGATTGTTGGGAAACTGAAAACTTGATGTTAATGACTTATTTGAAAATCCAATGTCTTCATATTATTAATATGTCATTTTCAAAATTCACATAGAGAGGTATACTGATATGACACAAAATTCTGTATAATCCTTCAATAAGCTGCCTTTGACTTTTTTGACATTGTCATTTTGATTTTTGTTCCATTTTTTTTCTAAGTTAAATTTCTTTTGTATGTTCATAGAGTGCAGGAGTCTAGGTAAGAGAAGTAATACTTTAATATACTTGTTGAATCACAATTGCTATGCTTGTTTTATACATTTCTACTATGTGGTGGAGGAATCCACCCAAATATTTTTTTGTTTGTTTTGTTACATTTTGTTTTTGTTTTCCTTTGTTTCCCCTGGGGGAAATTTTTTTTCTTTAATTGGGAATTAAGATATAATTGTTTATTTTGAATAAATTGACACCACTGGATTGAAGTATGATTCCATTTGTAATCAATTTTGCTGTTTCCATGTGGCCAGTACCATGGGGTCATGTGGAAGGGCATCGTGTGAAATCTAGACAGAGTGAATGAGTTTGGCCCTCTGCCCTGTCAGCCTAAATCAGAACATCTGCTAGGTCAGGGAGAGGAGAGCTTGGAAGGGTATGGAAAATGTATGACATCTTAAGTGATTATGAATAAACCAAAAGCTGGATCAATGCTACTTTCTCTATCAGGAGGGGATTTCCCTGTATTTGCACTTTTAAGAAGACATACATTAAATCGGATGTGGAATAATAGTTAAGCACCAGAGTGGTATTCTTTACTGTGGGCCAGAGATGGTTCATGAGACTATAATTTGGATAATATTACAACAACTAACATTTATTATACTCTTTACAAGAGCTAGGACTTTTCTTGACCCATTACACATATTAGTTGGGTCAGTTACCAACAAGCCTATAGGAAGGGTACTATTAATATCCTTATTTAACAGATGAGCAAAATAGAACATATAGTAGTTAAATAATTTGCTGCAGGTAAGTTATTACTTGCTTGTCTAATAATACTTGGGTGATTTGTCCTTCAAGACTATGGATCTCTTTTGTTTGGGAGACAAGAGCCCTGTAGAAGCAGAATTTAGGACTTTATTCCCTCCTTACCCTTCTCCTCTGATCTTACACACATAACTGCAAATACCTTAGGAAAAGAAGTCTTCTAGACTGCCTTCCCCCCATTCCGTGGCTTGGAATCTCTAGTCTTAACCAGTTTCCCTGGTGTTTTCTGTCCTATTGTTTCACCTGTTTGCTTCTTCTCAGCCCCTTCTACTTGACATTCTGTTACATGGCGGTGTTGCTCTTTGTTTTGATTGTACCACAAGCGTCCCTTGTCAGTATCTCGGCTTCATAAAATGCTCCCCTTTGCCCAGGTAGGATAGAGAATGAAGATAAGGCAAAAATGAAAAAGAAAAAGAACAATACTTTTGAACTAGACACCTTGATAACATTAAATAAAAAAGAACTGAGGTGCCAGGGCACCTGGGTGGCTCAGTCAGTTAAGTATCTGACTCTTGATTTCAGCTCAGGTCATGATCCCAACGGTTCATGAGATTGAGCCCCACATAGGGCTCTGCTGACAACCTGAAGCCTGTTTGGGATTCTGTCTTTCTCTCTCTCTCTCTCTCTCTCTCCTGCCGCTGCTGCTCCCCTGCTCGTGTGCACTCTCTCTCTTAAAATTAATAAATAAACCTTAAAAAACAAAAAGAACGGAGGTGAATAAGTTGGAAGTATAGGAGAGTTGTCCTACTTGAGATTTAAGATTCTAGATCAGGATTAATTTGGGCTGATAATATAATCCAAAACAGATTTGGAGGGAGTAAATACATTGGGACTAGCATGGGCCATATTATTGCATCTTAAAAATAGACACTGGTGTAACAGTTAATGTTAGTCAACATTTGGAATTAAAAAGTTAAGTGAACAAGGTACTAAATTCTTTAAAGAGTGGTAAGAATTCACTACGTGGTTGGTATATAGTAATAGCAACGAGAGGGAAAGGTGATATATCCAGTGGGTACAGCACTCAAAGAAGGAATGTCTTGTTCTATTTTGTTGTTGCATGTGCATTTGCAGACAGTTCCACAAACACCAACATTGTCTGATAAATATTTAGTTCGAAATAGTAGCCCTGGCTCCTGGTAGTGCTCATTTGATTATGTTAACTAAAATACCCATGAACGATTCTTCTTTTAGCATTCGTGGTACCCAGAGTAGGTCTGGGTCTGAATATTTTGAAATCATAAATTAAGCTATGACCAATGTTTGACCTCTGTAGCTCATTCCCTGGGCATTTTCCTGCTCCATGGAGGCAAAAGGAAATGTGTTCTGCCGCAGGCAAGCCCTGCCCTGGCTTGATCTGGGCAGAGATCTGTTTGGACAGGCAGATGCAAACAAGTCCAGTTCCTCAAGGGGCCAGGTCAGCTAGGCTTCCCCGCTGCCCTTACCTCACCTCATTTCACTTTTCTATGAATTGTCCCGACACTTCCAAGTACCTCCTAAAATACACGGGGGCGGGGAGGGGATGGCTGGAGAGAGCATTGTTACTTATGGTACCAGTCTGCCTAGACTTCTGTTTTGGGTGATTTGAGGCAGTAAAATAATAATAATAATAAAGCCACTTCTTCTCTCTGGTTTCCTTCTGCGCATACTAAAGTACTCTTAACCCCACCTATGCTGGTAGTGGGGAATGGAAGGAGACAGCAGAAATTACTAGTTTAGATAGATAAATTCTTTTTCCTAATTCCCATAAACTCAACCCATTAATGAACTTTCAAAAATCATTTTTATTATACTGAAATACTGGGAACTATTAGTGCCCTGGTCTTAGGTCAATATTGTCTACAAAGAAAACAAACAAACAAACCTCCAGCAATAGTTAAAGCTACAACAAACAGCAAAATGAAACAGAAAACCTGGACACCCTCAGATTGTTCTGCTATAATTGCTAAATATGATAGGGTGGTGGAGACTCTGTTGAGATCTATCAAAAACTGTGGTGACTCAATAATTTTATGTTCAGCCAGTCTTTTATATGTGAATATAAAACTAAGAAATATACTACATGTTAATTTCTATAAAAAATTAGAAGATAGGTTTCCACCAGATGATAGCTCTGTTAAAAAATGGGTGTGCCTCACTTATTAAAGGACTCAAAATGAAGCAAAAATCAGTTGAAATCAAATATCCAAATATTTCATGTAGGACTGTTTGTGAAAATAAATAACAGTATTGCTGCAATAATCCTCATATCAAATCTTATATTTTACTTACCAACAACATTCACCAAGTAAGTTAGAACAATATGGGAGAGAGTAAAATGTGAGAATCTTGAGATTGCAATTTCATTTTTGACTTCATCATTTTAAGAAAGACAAATTAAATAATGTGTTAAAAATGAGTAAGTTTAGCCATCTGTAAGTAGACTTTGTCAAAGAGTTCCCATTAAAAATGGCAACCTTACTCTTATATTCTCCACTTCGAAGACCTATAGCTTAAAACTACTGACAAGGCAATTTTTTGAAAGCATAAAACCACAATTGCCCAAAAACAAGAATGAAAACATTTTTGGAGGAAGTTAATTATCACAGAGCAAGTGTGTTTTGTGGTAACTGCCTTAAAGATTAAATAGAAGTTTAGCCATAAACAATAGTGGGGAAAATAGAAAACCAGCTTGAAATACAAGACAGAATTCTCAGAATACTCAGGGACTGGCGCCAATGGTTGCCTTGGACTTAAAGATGAAGGGCACATGGAATACGTAAGGAGTGCTATAAATCTCTTTGAAGATTAGATTCTCAATTTCCCTACTAATACGGAGATTCTTTGTCAAAATGCCCCATGAAGTCATCATGTAGTTAATTTCAATGACCTAACAACATGCTGAAAACTTCCCATCACCTTTTATGTGTGTGTGTGTGTGTGTGTGTGTGTGTGTGTGTGTGTGTATTAAGGATTAGCAGACAACTTCCAATCACCTTTATATATATATATGTATATATATATATATATATACATATATATATATATATGTATGTATATATATGCATATATATGTATATATATATAAAGCATTAGCAGACAATGAAAATTACCAGATATCTGAGGAAAATCTCTAATAAGGAAAAGAGAGAACAAAATAAATAAGTTAAAGAAACTTTGAGAGAACAGAGCTCTTTTTGTAGGACAAGAAAACTTCAAAAACGATTTGCATTACAGCTTTAGGTAAATAAATAAAGATATTGCATTATTTAAGCAAGCACAGAATGTAATAAGAAAGAAAGATTTACAGAACAAAAATTAACTTTTGGAAATTGCAACAAAGAAAGAAGAAGTGAAAACAGAATGCTTGGAAGGTAAATTTGAGGGGAACTCACAAGAAATAAAGCAAAGCAATGGAGTTGCATAATAGAAAAGAAAATTAGGAAACTGGCTGACGAGGGCAATAGCCAAATAATATGAGTTCTATAGTGACTTTAAAGGAAAACAGACCTGAGGAAATCATCAGTAAAATATTTTAAGAAAATTGAATAGAACTAAAGATATGAATTGACAGGGGAAGAAAACCTGATAAGTATCTGGCATGATGAATGAAAGTCAAATCTTTCATTCAAGTCAAATCTTTCTGAGAATCCTGTAGACAAAGAGGAGACTCTATAAGCTTCTATTTAAAAATTCTGATTTGCGTATTTTTATTGAGATATAATCGACACATAGCGTTGTATAAGTTTAAAATGTCTGATGTGTTGATTTGGTAGATTTCTATATGGCAATATGATTTCCACAGCAACATCAGCTAACACCTCTATCATGTCACGTAATTATCATTTCTTTCTTGTGGTGAGAGTATTTTACATCTGGTCTTCTAGGAACTGAAGTGTATAATACAATATTGCTGACAATAACAACTATGCTGTATATTAGATATCCAGAACTTATGCATCTTATAACTAAAAAAATTATATTCTTTAACAACTTCTCCCCAATTTCCCCACCCCCAGCACCTGGTAACCACCATTCTACTCTCTACTTCTTTGAGTTCAGATTTTTAGAGTCCACATGTGAGTGATATCACATAGTGTTTATCTCCCCTGTCTGCCTTACTTCACTGAGTATATTGCCCTCCAAGTCCGTCCATGTTGTCGCAAATGACAATTCCTTCTTTTTCACAGCTTGGTAATACTCCGTTACCTACACAGTCAGTTCCTAATTTATTTTTTTTATTATTTTTTTTTTTTATGTTTATTTTTTATTTATTTTATTTTTTTTAATATATGAAATTTACTGTCAAATTGGTTTCCATACAACACCCAGTGCTCATCCCAAAAGGTGCCCTCCTCAATACCCATCACCCACCCTGCCCTCCCTCCCACCCTGCCCTCCCTCCCACCCCCCATCAACCCTCAGTTTGTTCTCAGTTTTTAACAGTCTCTTATGCTTTGGCTCTCTCCCACTCTAACCTCTTTTTTTTTTTTTTTTTTTCCTTCCCCTCCCCCATGGGTTTCTGTTATGTTTCTCAGGATCCACATAAGAGTGAAACCATATGGTATCTGTCTTTCTCTGTATGGCTTATTTCACTTAGCATCACACTCTCCAGTTCCATCCATGTTGCTACAAAAGGCCATATTTCATTTTTTCTCATTGCCACGTAGTATTCCATTGTGTATATAAACCACAATTTCTTTATCCATTCATCAGTTGATGGACATTTAGGCTCTTTCCATAATTTGGCTATTGTTGAGAGTGCCGCTATAAACATTGGGGTACAGGTGCCCCTATGCATCAGTACTCCTGTATCCCTTGGATAAATTCCTAGCAGTGCTATTGCTGGGTCATAGGGTAGGTCTATTTTTAATTTTCTGAGGAACCTCCACACTGCTTTCCAGAGCGGCTGCACCAATTTGCATTCCCACCAACAGTGCAAGAGGGTTCCTGTTTCTCCACATCCTCTCCAGCATCTATAGTCTCCTGATTTCTTCATTTTGGCCACTCTGACTGGCGTGAGGTGGTATCTGAGTGTGGTTTTGATTTGTATTTCCCTGATAAGGAGCGACGTTGAACATCTTTTCATGTGCCTGTTGGCCATCCGGATGTCTTCTTTAGAGAAGTGTCTATTCATGTTTTCTGCCCATTTCTTCACTGGGTTATTTGTTTTTCGGGTGTGGAGTTTGATGAGCTCTTTATAGATTTTGGATACTAGCCCTTTGTCCGATATGTCATTTGCAAATATCTTTTCCCATTCCGTTGGTTGCCTTTTAGTTTTGTTGGTTGTTTCCTTTGCTGTGCAGAAGCTTTTTATCTTCATAAGGTCCCAGTAATTCACTTTTGCTTTTAATTCCCTTGCCTTTGGGGATGTGCCGAGTAAGAGATTGCTACGGCTGAGGTCAGAGAGGTCTTTTCCTGCTTTCTCCTCTAAGGTTTTGATGGTTTCCTGTCTCACATTCAGGTCCTTTATCCATTTTGAGTTTATTTTTGTGAATGGTGTGAGAAAGTGGTCTAGTTTCAACCTTCTGCATGTTGCTGTCCAGTTCTCCCAGCACCATTTGTTAAAGAGACTGTCTTTTTTCCATTGGATGTTCTTTCCTGCTTTGTCAAAGATGAGTTGGCCATACGTTTGTGGGTCTAGTTCTGGGGTTTCTATTCTATTCCATTGGTCTATGTGTCTGTTTTTATGCCAATACCATGCTGTCTTGATGATGACAGCTTTGTAGTAGAGGCTAAAGTCTGGGATTGTGATGCCTCCTGCTTTGGTCTTCTTCTTCAAAATTACTTTGGCTATTCGGGGCCTTTTGTGGTTCCATATGAATTTTAGGATTGCTTGTTCTAGTTTCGAGAAGAATGCTGGTGCAATTTTGATTGGGATTGCATTGAATGTGTAGATAGCTTTGGGTAGTATTGACATTTTGACAATATTTATTCTTCCAATCCATGAGCAGGGAATGTCTTTCCATTTCTTTATATCTTCTTCAATTACCTGCATAAGCTTTCTATAGTTTTCAGCATACAGATCTTTTACATCTTTGGTTAGATTTATTCCTAGGTATTTTATGCTTCTTGGTGCAATTGTGAATGGGATCAGTTTCTTCATTTGTCTTTCTGTTGCTTCATTGTTAGTGTATAAGAATGCAACTGATTTCTGCACATTGATTTTGTATCCTGCAACTTTGCTGAATTCATGTATCAGTTCTAGCAGACTTTTGGTGGAGTCTATCGGATTTTCCATGTATAATATCATGTCATCTGCAAAAAGCGAAAGCTTGACTTCATCTTTGCCAATTTTGATGCCTTTGATTTCCTTTTGTTGTCTGATTGCTGATGCTAGAACTTCCAGCACTATATTAAATAGCAGCGGTGACAGTGGGCATCCCTGTCGTGTTCCTGATCTCAGGGAAAAAGCTCTCAGTTTTTCCCCGTTGAGGATGATGTTAGCTGTGGGCTTTTCATAAATGGCCTTTATGATGTTTAAGTATGTTCCTTCTATCCCGACTTTCTCAAGGGTTTTTATTAAGAAAGGGTGCTGGATTTTGTCAAAGGCCTTTTCTGCATCGATTGACAGGATCATATGGTTCTTCTCTTTTTTTTTGTTAATGTGATGTATCACGTTGATCGATTTGCGAATGTTGAACCAGCCCTGCATCCCAGGAATGAATCCCACTTGATCATGGTGAATAATTCTTTTTATATGCTGTTGAATTCGATTTGCTAGTATCTTATTAAGAATTTTTGCATCCATATTCATCAGGGATATTGGCCTGTAGTTCTCTTTTTTTACTGGGTCTCTGTCTGGTTTAGGAATCAAAGTAATACTGGCTTCATAGAATGAGTCTGGAAGTTTTCCTTCCCTTTCTATTTCTTGGAATAGCTTGAGAAGGATAGGTATTATCTCTGCTTTAAATGTCTGGTAGAACTCCCCTGGGAAGCCATCTGGTCCTGGACTCTTATTTGTTGGGAGATTTTTGATAACCGATTCAATTTCTTCGCTGGTTATGGGTCTGTTCAAGCTTTCTATTTCCTCCTGATTGAGTTTTGGAAGAGTGTGGGTGTTTAGAAATTTGTCCATTTCTTCCAGGTTGTCCAATTTGCCGGCATATAATTTTTCATAGTATTCCCTGATAATTGTTTGTATCTCTGAGGGATTGGTTGTAATCATTCCATTTTCATTCATGATTTTATCTATTTGGGTCATCTCCCTTTTCTTTTTGAGAAGCCTGGCTAGAGGTTTGTCAATTTTGTTTATTTTTTCAAAAAACCAACTCTTGGTTTCGTTGATCTGCTCTACAGTTTTTTTTAGATTCTATATTGTTTATTTCTGCCCTGATCTTTATTATTTCTCTTCTTCTGCTGGGTTTAGGCTGCCTTTGCTGTTCTGCTTCTATTTCCTTTAGGTGTGCTGTTAGATTTTGTATTTGGGATTTTTCTTGTTTCTTGAGATAGGCCTGGATTGCAATGTATTTTCCTCTCAGGACTGCCTTCGCTGCATCCCAAAGCGTTTGGATTGTTGTATTTTCATTTTCGTTTGTTTCCATATATGTTTTAATTTCTTCTCTAATTGCCTGGTTGACCCACTCATTCGTTAGTAGGGTGTTCTTTAACCTCCATGCTTTTGGAGGCTTTCCAGACTTTTTCCTGTGGTTGATTTCAAGCTTCATAGCATTGTGGTCTGAAAGTATGCATGGTATAATTTCAATTCTTGTAAACTTATGAAGGGCTGTTTTGTGACCCAGTATATGATCTATCTTGGAGAATGTTCCATGTGCACTCGAGAAGAAAGTATATTCTGTTGCTTTGGGATGCAGAGTTCTAAATATATCTGTCAAGTCCATCTGATCCAATGTATCATTCAGGGCCCTTGTTTCTTTATTGACTGTGTGTCTAGATGATCTATCCATTTCTGTAAGTGGGGTGTTAAAGTCCCCTGCAATGACCACATTCTTATCAATAAGGTTGCTTATGTTTATGAGTAATTGTTTTATATATCTGGGGGCTCGGGTATTTGGCGCATAGACATTTATAATAGTTAGCTCTTCCTGGTGGATAGACCCTGTGATTATTATATAATGCCCTTCTTCATCTCTTGTTACAGCCTTTAATTTAAAGTCTAGTTTGTCTGATATAAGTATGGCTACTCCAGCTTTCTTTTGGCTTCCAGTAGCATGATAAATAGTTCTCCATCCCCTCACTCTCAATCTAAAGGTGTCCTCAGATCTAAAATGAGTCTCTTGTAGACAGCAAATAGATGGGTCTTGTTTTTTTATCCATTCTGATACCCTATGTCTTTTAGTTGGCGCATTTAATCCATTTACATTCAGTGTTATTATAGAAAGATACGGATTTAGAGTCATTGTGATGTCTGTATGTTTTATGCTTGTAGTGATGTCTCTGGTACTTTGTCTCACAGGATCCCCCTTAGGATCTCTTGTAGGGCTGGTTTCGTGGTGACAAATTCCTTCAGTTTTTGTTTGTTTGGGAAGACCTTTATCTCTCCTTCTATTCTAAATGACAGACTTGCTGGATAAAGGATTCTCGGCTGCATATTTTTCCTGTTTAGCACACTGTAGATATCGTGCCAAGCCTTTCTGGCCTGCCAAGTTTCAAAGGAGAGATCAGTCACGAGTCTTATAGGTCTCCCTTTATATGTGAGGGCACGTTTATCCCTTGCTGCTTTCAGAATTTTCTCTTTATCCTTGTATTTTGCCAGTTTCACTATGATATGTCGTGCAGAAGATCGATTCAAGTTACGTCTGAAGGGAGTTCTCTGTGCCTCTTGGATTTCAATGCCTTTTTCCTTCCCCAGTTCAGGGAAGTTCTCAGCTATAATTTGTTCAAGTACCCCTTCAGCACCCTTCCCTCTCTCTTCCTCCTCTGGGATACCAATTATGCGTATATTATTTTTTTTTAGTGTATCACTTAGTTCTCTAATTTTCCCCTCATACTCCTGGATTTTTTTATCTCTCTTTCTTTCAGCTTCCTCTTTCTCCATAACTTTATCTTCTAGTTCACCTATTCTCTCCTCTGCCTCTTCAAGCCGAGCCATCGTGGATTCCATTTTGTTTTGCAATTCGTTTAAAGCGTTTTTCAACTCCTCGTGACTGTTCCTTAGTCCCTCGATCTTTGTGGCAAGAGATTCTCTGCTGTCCTGTATACTGTTTTCAAGCCCAGCGATTAATTTTATGACTATTATTCTAAATTCACTTTCTGTTATATTATTTAAATCCTTTTTGATCAGTTCATTAGCTGTTGTTATTTCCTGGAGATTCTTCTGAGGGGAATTCTTCCGTTTGGTCATTTTGGAGAGTCCCTGGCGTGGTGAGGACCTGCAGGGCACTTCCCCTGTGCTGTGGTGTATAACTGGAGTTAGTGGGCGGGGCCGCAGTCCGACCCGATGTCTGCCCCCAGCCCACTGCTGGGGCCACAGTCAGACTGGTGTGTGCCTTCTCTTCCCCTCTCCTAGGGGCGGGATTCACTGTGGGGTGGCGTGTCCCGTCTGGGCTACTCGCACACTGCCAGGCTTGTGTTGCTGGGGATCTGGCGTATTAGCTGGGGTGGGTAGGCAAGGTGCACGGGGGCTGGAGGGGCAGGCTTAGCTCGCTTCTCCTTAGGTGATCCACTTCAGGAGGAGCCCTGTGGCAGCGGGAGGGAGTCAGATCCGCTGCCGGAGGTTTGGCTCCGCAGAAGCACAGAGTTGGGTGTTTGCGCGGAGCGAGCAAGTTCCCTGGCAGGAACTGGTTCCCTTTGGGATTTTGGCTGGGGGATGGGCGGGGGAGATGGCGCTGGCGCCTTTGTTCCCCGCCAAGCTGAGCTCTGCCGTCCGGGGGCTCAGCAGCTCTCCCTCCCTTTGTCCTCCAGCCTTCCCGCTTTCCGAGCAGAGCTGTTAACTTCTGACCTCCCAGACGCTAAGTCGCGCTTGCTGTCGGAACACAGTCCGTCCGGCCCCTCCGCTTTTGCCAGCCAGACTCGGGGGCTCTGCTTGGCCGGCGAGCCGCCCCTCCGCCCCGGCTCCCTCCCGCCAGTCCGTGGAGCGCGCACCGCCTCGCCGCCCTTCCTACCCTCTTCCGTGGGCCTCTGGTCTGCGCTTGACTCCGGAGACTCCCTTCTGCTAATCCTCTGGCGGTTTTCTGTGTTCTTTAGGCAGGTGTAGGTGGAATCTAAGTGATTGGCAGGACGCGCTGTGAGCCCCGCGTCCTCCTACGCCGCCATCATCCGGAACCTCTCTCAGTCAGTTCCTAATTTATGATGGTTCGACTTAATGATTTTTAAAGTTTACAATGGTGAGAAAGTGCTGTGCATTGAGCAGAAACTGTACTTTGAATTTTGCTATTTTTTTGCCTAGACTAGAGATATGCTGTATGACACTCTCCTGTGGTGCTGAGTAGCTCCCAGTCAGCTACGTGATCACAAATGTAAACAACTGATACACTAATAACCATTCTGTATGCATGAAAACATTCCAGTATCTTCACTTTCAGCACAGTACTTAATAAATTACATGAGATATCCACCCTTTATTACAAAATAGGCTTTGAATTACATAATTTTGCCCGATTTTAAGCTAATGTAAGTGTTCAGAGCACATTTAAGGTAGACTCGCTAATCTGTGATGTTTGGTAGGTTAGAGGTGCTAAATACATTTACAACTTTGCTATTTTCAATTTATGATGGGGTTTCGGGGATGAAACCCCATCATAAGTCAAGGAGGATGTGTGTGTGTGTGTGTGTGTGTGTGTGTGTGTGTGTATTCTTTATATACATATTCTTTACTCATTCATCTATGGACAGACACTTAGGTTGTTTCCACATCTTAGCTATTATGAATCATGTAAACATATGAATCCTATAAACATAGGAGGGCAGATATCTTTTCTCTTTTTAATTTTTTTAATGTTTTTATTTATTTTTGAGACAGAGAGACACAGAGCATGAGCAGGGGAGGGGCAGAGAGACAGGGAGACACAGAATCCGAAGTAGGCTCCAGGCTCTGTGATGTCAGCACAGAGCCTGACGCGGGGCTCAAACTCACAGACTGTGAGATCATGACCTGAGCTGAAGTCAGACACTTAACCGACTGAGCCACCCAGGTGCCCCACAGGTATCTTTTCAATATTTTGTTCCATTTTCTTTGTCTATATTCCCAGAAGTTGGATTGCTGGATTATATGGTAGTTTTATTTTGATTTTTTTGAGGAATCCATAGTTTTCCATAGTGGCTGAATCAATTTACATTCCCACCAACAGTGCTCAAGGATTCTTTTTTCTCCACTCCCTTGTCAACACTTGTTATCTCTTGTCTTCATAATGATAACCATCCTAACAGGTAGGAAGTGATATCTCATTGAGGTCTCTAGTGACTAGTGATGTTAAGCATCTTTTCATGTACCCGTTGGCCATTTGGATGTCTTCTTTGGGAAATATCTGTTCAGTTCCTCCGCCCATTTTTAATCCTTGTAGAGACATAGAAATATTAGTTGTTTCTCAACATTTCTTTCCCTAACTCCCTTATTTCATTCAATAGAATCATTGCTTCAATTGCCCAGCCTCAGTCTTTCTTTTTGCACATGATATTCATTTATTATCAAATTCTGCCAACTCTTCTTTCAAAGTAGATCCAGATTTCAATCATTTCTTACCATCTTCTCTGCTAACCCTTTGGTTCAATTTACCATCCATCTCACCTGGATTAATGTAAATAACTTCTTAAATGACCTCACTGCCCCTGACCCTGCACAAAAATGTCCCTGCATGTGGCAGTCCAAATAATCCTTTAATGTGCTAATATATCCCATTTCTCTGTCTTGGGGTGTTTGTCTTACCCCGAGAAAGCTATTAAGTTTTTTCAGCATGAAGTATACAGTTCTACATGACCCTGGACTCCATGACTTTTCTGACCTCCCCTACTGCTTTTCCCCTTAGTTGTGCTCTTCTCCCCATTATGGACTCTTTGGTTGTGCAAACACAGGACAACTTGAGAACACTTTGTGACCTTGGTCTAGAATATTCTTTCAGCAAATACTCAGAAAGCTAGTTTATTTACCTCCTTTGAGACTGCGCAAATGCCACCTATCTGAGATGCACACTTTTTCTCTGCCCTGCTTTACATAACACAGATGTATTGTTTCTTTATTGTCAGCTTCTTACCACTAGAAGATAAACTCCATGAGGGCAAGGACTCTTTTATGCATGGTTGTATCCCCAGTTAGTAGAAGAGTGGTTGGCACAGAAGAAAAAAATATATTCTTTTTAAGTGAATAAATATTAAGCATCAAAATTTGCAGACCAGATTCATAATGAATTCAACTGTAAACAAAATATACACAGAAAATGTAAAAGAAATGTGGGGAGTGTTTGAAAATGAAATGCATTCTAAAGGAAAGCAGAGGCTAAAATACTAACATTATAAAAGATGCAATTTCAAATAGAAATTATAAAGAGAGAGAATATATTGAGAAGTACAATTTTCAATTGTAACATTGTTACCATGAAATGTCATGACTATTTTCCACTAAATATTATCTGGATTCAAATATATATACAGTTAAAGATTTAGAAATTAAATAAAAACTGAAATTTCACCAGGCATCTTGAGGAGGTACCATGGTTTTCTACTATCAGTTTCTTTCTCTTCTATTTCTTAGCAACTGATTTTCTCATAAATACATAACATTAAGTGGAGATTTTTTCTCAGACAGAATGATTTAGAGAAAATTCTCCTTGGAATTTTAGAAATTTACAGCTTTTGTGTCATGTTGCCCGACAGTATCCCTGTTGCCTCTAGTGATAAATGTTGTGTTTGGGGTTAGGAAAAGTTTACTTACCTGAGAAATACGACTTCTGTCTCTTTTGTTCTCCCTCTGGCTAGCCAGTTTCTATATCTTATTCAATTTTTTTTGTTAGGTGCAGCACAGGTCCAATTTAAATGCAATAATAAATCCAGTCATTTTCTTTTACTTTTATTCTTCTAAAGTGATACAGAAATAAAATTGCATACAAAATTACCTTTCCAGTATCTTACAATGACTAAAACACTGAAGCTTCTTTCATTTTTTGATTTTTGTAGCTGACTTGCATATTTTTCTTATCAATTCATTATTTCATCCTATTTTCTTTACTTCTCACATGTAAGTGTCAAACCATTATTAGGCACTGGGTGGCTGGGATATTGCCTTTTCTCTCCAAGACTAATTTATAGTCATGTTTTCTTTTCAGAAACCATCTTTCTTTTTAATCATCTGCAACTAATCTTTACATTTTTGTTAGGTAATTTGATAGCATTTGATATATTGCTGTAATTATTTTAATAATAAAACCAAATTATTGTATGGCTATTGTCTCAGAAAAGTTCTTATGAGATGAAATTGAACTAAAGCCTGTATTATAATTAAGGACTTCAGGGAAAAAGGCTTAGGTATGCAATTAACAAGCTTAAGCATACAAAGAAAACCTCTTTAGTTTAAAAAGGGGAGATTTAAGGGATTTCACTTTGATTTTTCCCACTGATCATGTTAAAAGTGACCTTGAGATGTACCTTTTTCAAAGAAAATGCCAGTTTTGTGTTCTTGTTCCAAATGTTGTCAGGACACCTTTGAGTTCAAAGTTCCTTGAAAATTTGAAGTGTTCTAAAATATGGTTCCTGATATTTGTACATACGCAATGAGCAACCATAAACCCACATAGTTACTTAGATAGTGAACTGTGATCTGTCACATTACAAAGGGAGTACACTGTTATAGAAACAAAGCACATCATAATTCGATAAATTCAGCAATTCATAATTTCCAATCCATTGCTAAAATGCTCATTTTCCTTAAGCCAATGCTAACAAATGCCTAGGAGGGCAAAGATAGGCTTTTAAAAAAATTTTTTTTAACATTTATTTATTTTTGAGAAGAGAGAGACAGAGCATGAGCAGGGGAGGAGAGAGAAAGAGGGAGACACAGAATGGGAAACAGGCTCTAGGCCCTGAGCTGTCAGCACAGAGCCCAACGCGGGGCTCGAACTCACAAGCTGTGAGATCATGACCTGAGCCGAAGCCGGATGCTTAACTGACTGAGCCACCCAGGAGCCCCCAAACATATGCTTTAAATCATTATGAATATTGCTTTCCTCTTACCTCTATTAATTTCCTACTTTCTGTATTATTTCAGATCTCAACTTCGTTCTCTGCACATCTGTCCCTCTGTAACTTTTCTAATATAAATATCAGTATTAGCAATAGATCAGACCTCTTTTTATTGTGTTATTGTATCCTTCTTTAAAGTCAAACTATGAATGACAGGATGTATTATTTTGTGGGCAAATTGCCTTTGTTAAACAAATTGCTTGAACCACTCATTAGGTGGAGAAAGATTCCGGGGGTTTGTCTGGACTTAGAATGCAAGGACACCATTACCGGTTAGTGAAGGCTGCTTGGGGCGAAGGGATAGAACAATGTGACTTGCATAACAGGGAATCCTTGCTATCCACTCCCTTCCCCCCCGGCACATTAAGATAAATGAGCGTCACCACTTGCTGGAAATGATTCTATCCTGGTCTATTCTACGTCTTCACTCTGAAATTTCCTTCGTAGGCATTTCTCCAGCTGACACACACCTTCTGATCCATCACTGTCTCTCTGCAGCACAGATGCTGTGCTAACAGTAAGTCCACGTTGTCTACTACATTAGCTCAAGGATTGCTACCCAGCTTGTGCCCTGTAGTCAGAAATGCCCGTGCCATCACCATCCTTGAAACTCCTACAGCCCTGCTGGCGTTCATGCATCACCATCCTTAGAACTGGGAACCTCCTAAGCCGTACTGGGTTCATACATCACACCGACTGCGCCCTGTATTCACGTCGCTCCCTGGCTGATGCTGTAGGGCTTCCTGCACACCCTGTCCTACTGGGCTCATCCTCCACATGTTGGCCTAGCACGGTCTTTGCTTGGTCATCTCCGTCCGTATCTCTTATTCATTTTCACAATAATACTCTAGTTGTGAAAGCTTGATAGATCTCAGGCCTCTTGCCTTTTGGACATTCTGTTTTTTTGTTTGTTTTTTTTTTTGAATTTTCTGTCTCAGAGAGTTTCTCCACTCTTATGTCTTCAATGATCACCTCTGCAGTTTTGATTGCCAATTCTACAGAATTTATGTCTTATAATAAATCAGAACACCTTAGGTAGTATTAGTATTTCTTGTGATTATGTCAGGGAAAAATCTGTTACATAGTGTCCCACAGGATTGATAAGGGAATTTCAGTCCCTGCCCGAAGCCTTCCCTTCTGGGTTCTTGTTCCCACCCTGCTTGCCTCAGGCACCAAATTACTACTAATTAGGAATGCGGAAGTAACAGACTATAAATTGTACCCTCTGTTGATGCTCTGGGCTCAGATCTCTGGAGAATGATCTCTAGGCCCACGGTTGTAAAATAAACCTCTTTCCCCCTTCCAAGATCTCCGAGTGCCGCTTGGTTCTTCTGCTGGGTGATCCAGACTAGTTTTCTGTAACATCTGTATCCTGGGTCTTTTTCCTGAGTACCTTGCATCTACCTGCTTGGCTTCAAATCAGATGTCTTTCAGCATCTCGAATTCAAAATGGGAGTCACTATCCTCAGAGCCAAGCAAGCTTCCCCTTTGTAGCACGTGCATGATAATAACAGCATCTACCGAGTTGTCCAAACTGAGTTATCCAACTGTCAAACCCAAATTCTCTTTTGACATTTTGCTTTGTTTTTCTTCTGGTCATCAGATCACTAATTCTAGAAATAAAGGAGGAATAAGGAAATATGCTGACCCAGGCAAGTGTTATGGTCGGTGCTTTCATATCTAATGCCTGATTGTATTTTCTTTAGCTGCTTCTCTGGTTTTCCTGTAAATTTTGTAACTGAATCTGTATACTTTTTAAATTCGTAATTATATATTGCTGACATTTTTCAAGTTTTCTTATCCAAAGTGCCCTGACATTTTCACTTCTATATTAATTATATTTTATTAGTTTCTCTATATCATTTTTTATTTTGAATTTCAAACAATCCCATTTGTCTAACTTGGTGTTTTACAATTTTTTCACATGCTTTTATGATCAATATGTATACTGAATTTTTATGTTATGTAACTTCTTCTTAAATTAAAAGTCTCCTCCATACCCAATAAAAACATTCTCACTTTAAAATTTTTTCAGTGTTCATCCACATATGAAATAATTTACATTGCAACCATTATCATTTACATAATTACTATCTATATTGTCCAGATTATTTCATTAATATTGTCTCATTTTGAATGAATTTTCATAGGGCTCATGGGCAGAATATCACTTAATGTTGCTATATTTACATATTCCTATATTTCCTATTCAAACTACATAAAACTTCAAATTATGTTATGTCATTCTGAGAAAGCCATATGATAAAATAAACAGTAGAATTCCAATCAGTATCACTTTAAATTCCCATCAAACAATTGTGGGTGCAACTGAATATATTAGTCTAAAATAAATCTTCAGTTTCCAAAGTTCAGGTACAATTTTTTTTTCATCACTTCCATATTGAATTGTCCTAAGTATAGGAAATAGAGATTTTTGTCAGCAATCTAAAAAAATACTCGTGAGAAAATTGCTTAGAGATGCATACGGAATATAAATATACTTGAGACAAAAACCAAATGGCAAGTAGATGTTTAGGCTTTAAAAATGAGATCTGTAAAGAGGTTTATTAGAATGACATGCTGTTTACACTTTTCTCTAGGCATCTGATATTTATTTTTAGCCTCTTTACTTAGGATAAGATCAGGATAAATGAAGCAAGAAGGCCATAGTTATTGATGGTCCATTGAGTACACATGTTTACAGAGAATTTCCTTTTTCAAAGCCTCCTCATAAATCAATATCGAAGTTTATTTTATTATCCCTAAGTAAACTTTATTTTAGCTAACTGATAATCACTCATTACTGAGCTATTTTAACTGGTCAAGTTGACACAAAATACACCCTGCTCTTTGGTTCAACGAACATTAATAGCTGCACAACATTCTTCTTTGTATAAAAAAAAGAACTATAAATATCTATATGCGTTAGCAGGGTTTAAATGAACCATTCTTTGATGTGTCTGCACAAATAAAACTAAGTTTAGATGATTCTCAGCTGTTCATCAGAAAAATGCCCTAAATGACTGCTTCCAGAGACTTTATTGAAATTGCTGTTTTTGCTTGTCCTTTCCAGCTTTATTTGCATAGACTTGACTCAGTTTCCTCCAATTTTCGCTACCAGAGATATATATAATTTATCCAAAATTATTGAAACCTCTTATATAAATACTTAAAACAGTTTATATGGTAATGTTCTATGTCACAAGCAAATAACGACAAGATTAGAGAGATGATATAATTGAATGATAAGCAGAGTTGGAAAGCAGAATCAACATGACCAATATTTGTTTTCTATAATATTTTGGTCAAATCCTATGATGGTTCTCTCAATTTTTTTCTTCTTTTAAATATATCAGTGCTTCTTCCATTGACAAGTTATTCTGCTTGAATGACTAACATCTTGTAACTCTTTGCATGCTTGTTTGGTCATTCATTTCTTTCTTTCTCAAAGGTTTATTATTTGTCTATTAAGTTTCAAGCACTGTTATGATGCCACAAGAGAAAAAAGTCTCTAATTTCATCACTTAAATTCTAGCCAAGGAAAATGGGTACTTAACAACTAAGCGAAGAAAATTATAATTCTGTAATGAAAATTTCTACAGGGGCGCCTGGGTGGCTCAGTCGGTTAAGCGTCCGACTTCGGCTCAGGTCATGATCTCACGGTCCGTGAGTTCGAGCCCCGCGTCCGGCTCTGGGCTGATGGCTCAGAGCCTGGAGCCTGCTTCCGATTCTGTGTCTCCCTCTCTCTCTGCCCCTCCCCCGTTCATGCTCTGTCTCTCTCTGTCTCAAAAATAAATAAACGTTAAAAAAAATTAAAAAAAAAAAGAAAATTTCTCTACAAAGCATAAAATATAATGGGGAGAAGGCAGCGATATGTCACTTTCAGTGGTCAGAAATCTCTGAGATGACATTGGTACTGAGTCCAATATTTGAAGATCTGGGGAAATGATACTGCATGCAGAGAGAACATGAGTGCAAAGGCTCTGAGGTTGAACCTGAGCCCACATGTTCAATGGTTGACTGGAGGCTAGTTAACAAGAGGAGACTCTGTGAGACATGAATTGAGATAATTGGAAACATTGAATTTTATTAGCCATGGTATGAAGTTAGGTTTTATTCTAATTACAATGAAAAAAAAACATTAGAAGAATTTCAACTAAAAGATGGTATAGTCTGATTTATATTTGGAAGACGTGTCTGGCTATAAGTTTGGATGCTATTGCCATAGTCCAGGTGAGAAATGAGCATGCTTTGTGCCAAATTTGTCGCAATGGTGATGTTGAGAAATTATTAGGTGAAGGCTATATGTTCATGGTAAAGCTGACAAGACAAGCTGATTTATTGAATGTAGAGAGTGTGAGGGTGAAAGCAACCGTATGGTAGTGTTACCATTAATCGAGGCAGAGAAGACAAAGAAGAAAAGGGTGGTAAGAAGAAGAGCTTGAATAAAAATCCATAGCTTTATTTGGGACCTGTTATTTTTGATAGTCCATGAAACATGAATATTGTTATATTCATGTATGGTCTTACCCATGACAAGTGCCACTTTTAATCAAATAATCGCTTATTCTAGTTGCAACAATTTTCCCCTTTGAAAGTGCCACTTCTTACTTAGTCTTTTTTTTAAAAAATTTTTTAACGTTTATTTATTTTTGAGACAGAGAGAGACAGAGCATGAACGGGGGAGGAGCAGAGAGAGAGGGAGACACAGAATCGGAAGCAGGCTCCAGGCTGTGAGCTGTCAGCACAGAGCCCGACGCGGGGCTCGAACTCAGGGACCGCGAGATCGTGACCTGAGCCGAAGTCGGACGCCCAACCAACTGAGCCACCCAGGCGCCCCTACTTAGTCTTTATAGACCCGACTATAACAGAATGGAAAGATTTTGTTCTTTGTACAGATGACATGAGGATTTTCTTTCAGGAAAGACTCCATTTATCAAGAAAGTGGCTTTATGAGGTTGGTTAAGGAGATGAGACGAGAGAGACCTGCTGAGTATGATGGCTGGTTGGTGTCAAACCAGGATGGTTCTACATGGAGTGGAAAGAGGTTGTTTTCCCAGAAGGAGAGGAGTGAGAGAGGAAGAAAAAGACTGGAGCAAGTGGAAGATACTGTGGCAGACCACTTGCTCGGCCATGTCACCCATCCTGTTCACTTCGATCTGAACTAAAGCAACAAAAACGAGCGAACCTCAGCTCTTTTCCATATGTGTATATGCATAAACAACGAAGAGGCTGGCAGGGTTGTGGAGCATGGAGTCACTTAGTAAGCTGGAAACTAAGGGTTGGTCATTTCTACACTCTGATGTAGCCTAATAGATGAGAAGTCGAATGTGATTTTAAAGTGAATCATGTCAAAAGGATTGGAAGACACCACAAGAGTCAAAGGAGTTTTGAGTTTCCAGTAATGTAATCAAAATGCTAGAAGCACAGTAAACAAAATAACAAATCTACAAATTGGCAAAACAAATGAAGTGTATTCTGGAATGGGCAACTCAGCAAAACATGCACAGAAACAGGTGAGTGCCCTACTTCTGTACTATTACATTTTGGACATCCTCATCTCCATGTATCTTGTTTCTGGAAGGGCTTCTAGTCTTCTTTTTGAAGGTACATTTATGCAGAAGATTTGGATCAGAACAGCCAAGACAAAAGACTTGGCTGCCCAAATCCTTCTGTGTGTCCTCAATGTGAAAACAAGATGTTATCTCACATGATGTTTTGGTATCTTAAAAAAGGAGGGCAATAAGGTAGGGAATAGCCTTTATTTACCTCTATTAAAAGTTTTCAAATAGCTTTACAGAAAGAGGAAAGGAACAGGAGAAGAAAATACCTTGTCAGCCAGGCTGAGAGATAGAGAACTTTAAGTTTGTTTTGCTGTGTGCCTGTTTTTCCTTTTTTCTGTCAGAATCTGTTTCCTACAAAATGCTCACTGCTCACATCAAACATTTGGATGATACACATAGCCACTCGCAACGTGTCTTGCTTTCAAATTGATAGTGATGTTGGGTGGGGTGGGGAGGGGAGTTCTGTTAAACTAGTCCTATGAGTGTGTGCACTGTAATCTCCAGATCTTTCAGACCCTTCTGCTGCTGTTCTCCCCGGCATTAAAGGTTCCCTGGGTGATCTAACAGATGATTCCTGACACAAAATTCAAACTGCAGGGTGATAAGTTACTATATAAAACAGATTTCAAACCTAGCAATGCAAAGATAAGTTTTAAAATAATAAACTGAGTCAGTTTTTTTAGTTGCTTTTAAAATCACTTTGAATACTTAAAAGAGAAGTAAATCACTGAAATAGATTTAAGTTGGGAAGTACTCTGTACTTAAAATGAAATATGAAAATTATATGATTTGAGAAAGAACAATTACAGATAAACAGCTAAAATGATAAATAGTGGTAAAGGAAAAAAAGGGAAGAATCTATATATTATGTAGGCCCTTAAACCACAAAGGCAGCATTTTGAAATGTAAGATAAAAAGAAAGCATACCTGAATCTGAAAGATATTTTCTAAACTGTGAAAACAAAATATGTCTTTACTTTGCTATATAAAAGAGAGGACCCTTTTGATTTTAGATTCACAAGTGCAAACCTTAGAATAAAGCTATATTTTGTGAAGTTTTAAAAATAATAGACATAACTGAGTATAAATGCAAATGACCTATGAACAGTGCCTGGTTTCAGATTCTCTGGGTTCCATTTCCCAATTTGCTAGTTAGAAGGTATGAGATTTGGGGCAAAATACTCAAGCTTTCTGTACCTTTGTGTCTACAGCTGTAAAATAAGCAAATTAATAATGTCTACATGGACTGACAGTCACCATTGGATTCTGGAAATAGGTTTCACATGTTGATGGAGACATGGATAAATAATTCAGTGGGGTAAATGGGACACCAGTAATGTCCAGAATGTGGTGACATCTTGTTTACTCATAACGGCACCATCATCGAATGAGTTGTAGTTGGAGAGAATTGCGGGATCAAGTAACTATAGCTCTTGATTGTTTTGGTGACCATGGTGATTACTGTGGACTGGGCTAGCCTTTTCTGACTTCCCTGAAAGGTTTTACACAAACGACAAGTCAAACCAACAATTTTGACTCTCCCAAAATGCACTGGTAGAGAATCCAAAGACTATGGAATTATTTTAAAAACTACATATCTTCTGTACTCTTGGCTGACAGTGGCTCCACGTCCAGACTGTAAATGTTGCAGAGTTGCAGCACCGAATATCACTTGCTTCAAGCCTCACCTATAAGATAAGGGGAAAACTTAAAAAGCCCTGAGATATAGAATGAAGGCATTTGAACAAACAATAAGGTCTGAGATTTTGAACTTCCAAATGCCCTGAAATGATATTACTTGTGAGAAGAGATCCTTCTTACTTCTTTCTGATGGAACCAGATTTCATTTGGTTAAACTCACCCAGGCATTGTTCAAAAGGAATAACTCTTATTTCCAGGTTAATAGAGAGAGTGGGATTACAGAAGTTCCTAGATGGAGTAGTATAAGGTTTTCCATGAAATTAGAGAATTATAGTCAAAGAAATTGCAAGATCTTGCCAATTTTTATTGGCAAATATGCAAAATGGGTTCTAATGCTATTAGATGGAAATGTAAAATTGGATCAGGCTGCTTTTGTTAGTATGAAGTTCACTTACCCAAAAATAAGGATTGAATATGCTGGCTTAAGTGCCTGGGAGTGGTATTAATAGTTGGACTCATTGGTAGCACATTATATTGGAAAGATTTTGGAAGCACAGGACAATGGGAATGTTGGAATGGACCTAGTATATACAAAATCTCAGGCATTCCTTAGCCAAATTCCTCAGAAATAGTCCAAAGCACTATTAGTGCATAAGAAATGCATTGGTACAGGGAAAACAAGCATCCTTTAAGAATAGCTCTATGCTGGTTTTTTTCAGATGTCCAATATAATTGTTCGGGGCCACATAGTATTCCCCCAAAATTCAAATGTTGAAACTCTTACTCTAGTATCTAAGAATGTAACTGTATTTGAAGATACGACCTTTAAAGAGGCACTTAAGTTAAAATGAGACCCACTGGGGTGGGCCCTAATCCAGTCTGACTGGTGTCCTTATAAGAAGAGATTAAAACAACAAAAAAAGGGGGTACCAGGGATCTAGATACAGAGAAAATGCCTCGTGAGAACACAGAAAAAAGGCAGACCTTTATAAGCGATGGAGATTCATTAGGGGAAATCGAAGCTGCCAACACCTTGATCTTAGACTTCCAGGCTCTAGAACTGTGAGAAATAAATGTCTGCTGTGTAAGCCACCCAGTCTATGGTATTGTATGATGGCAGTCCTAGCGAGCAACCCGATAAGAATGGGAAAAGGCCACCGCAGAATTTGATTCCCATGGTTTGCGAGAAGAGCGGGACTCAGAATGGTGGTGTCCAAGCAACATCATAGACCCACCTGTCAGAGACAAGGTGGCTGCACTTACCATAATAAGCCACAGGAAGAAAGCGTCAACCAGACTATTCTGGCCCATAGCATCTGTTATGGTGGTATCATTGAGGATAAAATCAATCATGGTATAATTAAGAATAAAATAGCATACTCAGCTACCGCTTGGTCTACATAAGTTGTAAAATTTTAGGTCAGATAGGCAGAGCTTGATTCAAGTAACTACAAGTGGAAATTTCTGCCTCTTTTCTAGGTCTCAGAGCCCCTTATTTGACGTGGCCAGGTCCTTTTAAGAAATGTTCCTGTGGGTCTCCTGGATGGCTCAGTTGGTTAGGCATCCAACTTGGGCTCAGGTCATGATCTCCCGGTTTGTGAGTTCGAGCCCCGCATCGGGCTCTGTGCTGACAGCTCAGAGCCTGGAGTCTGCTTGGGATTCTGTGTCTCCCTCTCTCTCTGCCCCTCCCCAGCTCAATCTGTGTCTCTCTCTCTCAAAAATAAATAAATATTTTTTTAAAAAGTAAAAAAAAAAAAAATTCCTGAAACATAACCACAAGTAAATCTTCCTCCAAGACTTTAGCAGGGGGACTTGAAGTCATTTACAAGTGTAACTGTGCATGAGAGAAATGGATTTGTCCAGAAGTTTGGGGAGTCATTAAATACCAGCACTGAAATGACAAAAATACCAGAGTAGTGCACAGGTCAAAGTGGGGCTTATGAAAGTCAGGTGATAAACAGAGTCTTGGCTCACATCAAACTCAGTGGGGCCGAGCAGATTGTAGATCCATTCTGTGTCTATTTCCCAAGTCCAGAGTTTATAGTGGGACTATTTTTTATTGTTGTATATTTAACATTTTATGCTTATAATTCTGTCCTTTTATTTTTATTATGTAACTCAAGGCTATGATGCTAAGTACATTCATGTTTACTGGGAAGAGGTATTATTTTAGGAAGGGGGGAAAAAAGCTTCTGGAACCTCCCACTTCCCATGCCCTGCTCAAAACAGTATCGCAATGTGTGACCAGACTCCACATTCCTACAGGAATTGCAGAGGTGAGTGCCACTGTGAAACAGCTGTAACATGAAGGGTGTTGACCCCTAACTTATCTCAGTTAACATTCTTGTTTGAGCAAACCCTGCTGTGGTCTGGGATCAAATAATTCTGCTGTTAATTGCTTAATAATCAGAAAGGAGAGGAAAAGAAACCAGTGTGCTTTTCTTCTCCAGTCACTCAGGCAGGGCTCACTGTTCTTTTATGAGGCTTCATCTATACTTCGAGGATACCCAGAATGGTTTCCATCTTCTATGAAAGCTGACATATGTGCATGTTTTGGGGTCTGCTTCTTTCCTCATTCAGATCCTATCTGCTTTCTTTTTGTAAGTTTCCTCAACTGTTGGGATTTTAATGTTACTTTCTCTTATTTTCTATTGCTATCATGGATTGATTAATTTATCAGTCCATTCTAAGTATTTGCAATTGGAAGTTACAGTGGGAACAGAAGCTCTGTCTGCATACGATCAAGAAATTTCTCCCTAATTTTTTCTTTAGCTAGTGTATATATAAATATATTAACTTGTGCCACATATGCATTGTTTTATGAGTATTTTTTCATCATGGAGTGGCAAATATTTAAATAGATAGAGTAAATTTATTTGACCATAATGTTGTCATTAGAAATTTAGATTACTTTTCAATCTTTCGTCTTTAAATGGTTCTAAAATGAACATTTTTTTCCCAAAATTTTTTTTAATATTTATGATTATTATTTTAGGAGAGATTCCTATAGGAGAAATCACTTTTAACAAAGTATCTGTATGTTTTAAGATTCTTGTTACATATTGCCAAATTGATTTCCAGAAAGTGTGAACCTGAATTTCTGATTAGCAAGCTGTTTATACAAATATCCACCCTATTTCACACTTGCTAGCATTTGGGGTTATTCATAAGATAAAAAAAATAAAAAAAAGAACTTGATAGATTTTTAAAAATACATTGCTTACTCTTCTAATAAGTCTTTAATGAGCAACTACAATATACCAGATCTTGTTCTAGGTGTCTGGGATATGGTGGTGAGCAAGGTAGACAATGGCTGTTTCTTAGTCCCTCATGGAGTTTACCTTTGGGTAAGGAATGGGGAGGGGAGGGTAATAGACAGTGAGTAGAATAAGTAAATTAATGATATAACTTAGAAATGACACCATAGTATGGAGAAAAATAAAGAGAAGAAGGGAATGGCAGTGTACTTCGGCATTATTGTCACTCATCAAATATTTGTTACTTTTAAACTTCTACCTAATTCTGAAGGCCTGTGGTTGGCTGGGGCTGAATGCATTCAGTTGAATGCATTCATGCTGAATGCATTCTGAGTCAAAGTGACCTGTGTCTTTTTCAAGCTAGAGCATTTGCCATTGAGAGCCACAACAAAGACCTCTGTTTTTTGTTGTTGTTGTTTGTTTTGTTTTGTTTGTGTTTGTGTGTGTGTGTGTGTGTGTGTTGCCACGGCTGGCAAAGGTATATGGTTTCTGTGCCATCTTAGGTCTGGTCTGAAGGTACAGAGGTGCTAAGCAGAGCCCTTTCCTGACCCAGGAATGACATATAGCAAGAACAAGAAATTTTGCTGCTTTAAAATTGCATTTATTTATATGGGGATTTGTGGGGGTTTTTTTGTTGTTGTTGTTGATATAAGAACAATTATAGATCAAAGATTTCAACGTTTTGTGGGTTTTTTTTAATGTTTATTTTTTTGGGGGGTGAGGAGAGCAGCAGAGAGAGAGGGAGACACAGAATCAGAAGCCAGCTCCAGGCTCAGAGCTGGCAGCAGCAGTCCTATGCTGGGCTCGAACCATGAACTGTGAGATCAAGACTTGAGCCAAAGTTGGACGCTTAACAGACTGAGCCACCCAGGCGACCCTCAATTCTGTAATGTGTTAAAAGTAATTTTTAATTTGATTTCTGTAATTTTAATTGACATAATTTTATAATTGCTATTTTATGTTGCTAAAAGTATTTATTAGCAATTCCCAATTGATTTTTTAAAATATTTGATGATGTGTCTAACACATGCAGCTAGATTTGAAATCTAAGGTAAGACACCAACAAAGGGACTGAAATAACCAGAAGCTTGTAAAAAGAAGCCATGACATGAAGGCCTCAGCTCTTATATGAAAAAGACAAAAACATTCATTTATTGTAATGAGTTAATTGGAAATTACTTAGCATGAGCTCAGAGCCTCAAAGGATTTGCTCTGTCACTGGTAAGAGCCAAGATATGGTCTGTTTCCAAATTCTATTGCCCCTGAGATAATCCTGCTTATGATCAGCAGCTTGACTAAATGTAGTTTTCTTACATGGCTGTGCATTGATTGATACAATTTTTTAGGGGCTAGCCCCCATCTGTCTCCTGTTGTTCCTAGATTTTGAGGGAGGAAAGAGTATTTTTGTTACATGGTGTCAAATTTTGTCTATAAAAAGAGAAAAAAAGGAAATGAAATATATTCATTAAGATTAACATGTTCTGAATCAATATTAACCTGTCAGTGGGGAAATAAGCCAAAAGCAATAAGTAAAACCTTAAATATAACCACACTACAATTGTAAGCAAGGGAGCATATAATGGAGTAGATTCAGATAGGTAATATCTGAAGGTGCAAAAACCTTTTTCCCTTATTTTAACTTTTGGTTTTGTTTGTTTTTGTTTTCACAAAGTGATCAATCAATTGCTGGGTACATTTTCTAGTATTTGGCAGCTGCTTAAAATACTTAAGCACCTAACATTATTGTTCTTTGGCCCTTTGACAGGGTTATTCATTACTACTGCACACTATGTTATTCTTAGTTTGCATTCAGAAAGGAAAATGGAATCATCAAGCATAACATCTTCTCCAGGGAACCGAGAACCGTGTCTGTGGTGTGCATGGGCACAAATGTTCTTTATCATAGTCTATAAAGTGTAAGTGCTTAACACATAATAGTGGCTCAATATGTATTTATTAAATTAATAAGAAAATATATATGGTATAATATTTAATTTTGAGAATTTTTACTAAGGATAAGAATATCTCCAAAGTATTTTGTTTTATAATCACTAACCTTTTCCCTGGAAAAAAACATATAATAAATGAATAAATAAAATCAATGAAACAAACAATTCACTAGTAGTTACCAAGGAACATTTATGTGCAAAAAACTATTCTATGCAGATGATAATCACAGGCATACATACACCCAAACATACTATATCCCTGTTTACAAAAAGCTTGGGAAATCTTGAGTGTGATAGTCATGTTTCCTTCAGTATGGTATCCTCAATTCTCAGATCAGAATTTCTTGCTAGGTAGGAGGTTCATAAGGGGGAAAAAATGAATGAATGTGAAAATCAAAGTAAGGAATTAATTCTATTTAGATGGTGCAACGTGTGTGTGTGTGTGTGTGTGTGTGTGTGTGTGTGTGTAAGAGAGAAAGAGAGAGAGAGAAAGAGAGAATGAGGAAAAGAATGAAATACTCACACTGTTAGCAGTAGTTTCCTCCAGTGACATGAATTATACTTCCCTGGAAAAATAACAAAAGCCTGACTTTCCCCTTCATTAATGGAGAGAAACTTAGACACATTCTTTCCTTTAATTCTTTCTTGACTCTGTTTGTTGAGGTGGGTTGTGAAGATGTTCATAAAAAACACATTTGAATTTGATAGTCAGCAGTAGGTAGGTGTTTAAATAATATTTCCAGTAAGAGAAGAGAATCCTCTTTAAGAAAGACATATTTGCAAATTCTCCCTCTGGTTTCACATTCCATACTGTTTTCGGGTAACATAAGTTCATGCCATTCATTTTCAATAACAAGGTGTATATGAAAAAAATAAAAGATTCATGGGTTAAAGCATCTGTACTGTCAGCTCTTTTCTTCATATAGTCTCCCCACTTCTCTTTATCTTACTTTTTCTCTCCTTCTGCTTCTAGTCATTAGGACATTTGCTTGTATATCCATCTCTCTTATTTGCTGAGAAAAAAGAAAAACCATGGATCTATAAACTCTCTAAAAATATTCATATGTTTTATATTTTACAGGAACGAATCCCAACAACTTAAAAAATCATAATGGCTTCAAGAGCATGACATTGAACATTAGCAAAGAAGTTTAAAAATAATTTCAGTTTTTTTTTACCTGATGCCTGCTAGACAAGTCCAATCTGTTCTATTTATTGTCTACATAACTTCTTGAAGAGGAAAAATGAAATCCTGCTTAAAGAGATTTATGCAGTTAGCTGTGTATATGATATAATACAATGGGAGGTACCCAAACAGCTTTTCAGGAAAGTGTTCTTTTAAATGGTTGGAAATACCCTTGTTCTCAATTTGCATATTATGCCTTTAAAGCTTAACCCTTTATTCCTCAAAAGAAACCATGGGGTTTAACTTCAAAGTCTCCATTCATATGATTCAATCAATGAAGGGATTGCCTACGATTACATTTTAAAACTTGTGACTTTATTGCACATCCCTGGAACATATGGCTTTGGTTTCCTCTCTTCCATTGTTTGCTAACAGCCAATGGGTTTTCAAAATTCAGGGTAAGGTTCTCACCATCTTGTTATGTTGACTTAATACATATCGTGGGTCAATCCCAATTAAAAACAAATGGCAACAAATCAAAACCAGAAAAAGGAGGAAGAAGAAGAGAAGAAAGGAAGAGAAGGAGGAAGGGGACAGGAGGAGGAAGAAGAAATCCTTAGAAGTGTATCTTTAAGTGAGTTCTCTTATCTTCAAAATTTTAGTCACCTGTAAAGGCTTGATATAAGTGCCATCTAAAATTGCATTGGCTTTTAAACTGCACCTCAAAAGAAGCAGAGGTTCTTGGATATTCACAGTGGATGAGGTATTCTCAATATTTTATTATAAAACCTTTCAAACTAAACAAAATTGCAATTAAAGTAGAGGCAAGGAGCACTTGATATTACTTTTCTTGAATTGATAAAATTTTATCAGGAAGGGGTTAAATCTTTATAATTAATCAGAAAAATAATAAGTATCTGACAATTCTGAGATTAGATTTCTGCTATTATATGTTTTGGAAAGAAAACTATAAAAAGTATTTAATGATTCTTTCAGTCTTACTTTTCCCAGTGATACATTTCCGAAATGTCTGCTATCTTGATTGATATATGTGACCTTGCCATCTAAGTAGCCAATTAGAAGGGGCACTTCTGGTATGGCCGTTAGAAGTCTACAGACTCTATACTAAAATGGCATTTAGGTTACCCATTAAAAAGAGCTTTAAAAGCCAAAAAAATGTTTCCAGTAAATCTCTCTTAAGCTCCTCTACAGGCAGCTTTCTAAGCTGGGTCTTTTGGCCCAGAGTAGGGATGAAATTCTTTAGTTCTTTCAACCTTTCTGACTGCTTGTCAATCAGGATATAATATCCCTAAGTTTAAAACACAAAATCCACATTTTGGATTTGTGAAAAGGGTGGTTAATCCTATTTCAAAGAACATAATACAAATTAAATAGTGGGGGATCAATTCAACTGCAAGACTATCACTTCTTAAAAACATAAACAGGAAAGTTATTTGAAATTTTAAGTATCATCATTCTAACATTCAGATGTGGCTAATGAGATACCTTGAGTTAATTGTATATTAAATAGTTTAAGATACTAACAGTGTCATGTTGGAGACAAATAGAAAAAATGTGCATCCCTTTATTCACTTATCCAAGTATCTTCTTATGTTTTGAACCAAGTGGTAAACAATAAAGCGTTACAATAAAAAAATATATACCCTATATAAACCCCATGGTTGCCCCATCTGTTTGCATGTCACTGTCAACTCCCATGAATCTACCTAGTGGAGGGCCTGGGGGACAAGGAAGATGCAATGGCTCTGGGGCCAGGACGAGTGGAAATGACTGTTCCTACTGTCCAGTAATGCAGGGTCAGAAAACAAACTACAACAGACTATATTTAAAATTTCAACATTTTTGTTCCTCTGGAATTTTTTTCATTATTTTGAGTTTTTAGATATTTATCTTGATTACCACGTTTTCTGGCAAAAAGTCCCTTCATTTCATTCTTAATGTGTATTTATTTGTTTTGAAAGAGAGAGAGAGAGAGAGCACGCAGGGAAGGGGCAGAGAGAGAGGAAGAGAATCCCAAGCAGGCTCCGTGCTGTCAGCGCAGAGCACGATGTGGAGCTCAAACTCAGGAACTGTGAGATCGTGACCTGAGCTGAAATCAAGAGTCAGACGCTTACCCGACTGAGCCACCCAGGTGCCCCATCCCTTCATTTCATTCTTCAGGTTCATGACTCATTCACATCACTGCAATCCCTGCCCTGAAGAATGCTAAAGCACAAGCAAAATTTGTACCCCTGGAAGAGTCGAAGGAATTAGATTAAACAGAGGAACTATCAGACAACAAGAGAAAATATTTGGGAGCTGACACTCATATCACTGTTGCTGGTACAACGAGGCTATCTTCTCACTGCTGATTTAATCAGGAGAAATTCTAAAATGCTTGAGCAGAGGGAGGTCCAGGACTGCCATCAACTTATTAATCAATCCAAAAAGTCCTGAATTTCTACTTTGAGATTTCTGCCGCTGAATGGAACTTAGTTATAAAGAAACATTTCTCTATCATGAGATCCTACATTTAAGCATTTTCTAAAGTTAACTGATGAGAATTCTTAATCTCCCCTCTATGGATCCCCATGATAAAGGATTCAATTTAATCTTGCCTTAAGGACAGAGGCTGTTTGTTTAACTCTCTTTTCTCAAGTGGTAGAAATTAAAGCTTTAATCTCAATGCAGCACCAAATTAGCAGGGACATATCCCCAAATTTTGTCACTTACTCATCTCTGATAGTTCCCAAAGCTGCAGCCACTTGTCCTGTGAGTCATCTCGCCGTGCCCTCTGGTATTGTGTATTCAAATCAACCTGCAAAGGGACAAAGGGAATGCTGCTCTCTTTTCCTCTGATAATGGATAATTGAGCCCACTATTATTTTATCACCAGCCCCTGCGATTTCCAAATAGTCTTAACAGGTTGCACTGTATAAAATCAAGCTAGGGAATGGTTCTTTTGGAAATTAGCATGTTCAATCAAAATCCAGCCGGCTTGCCTTTTTCAAAGCATCTGTTGTCATTTCAAATTCATGAACCACTTTAGCACTGTCTGTGACATCAGTTGGCTTTTGAGCGATCAGTTCCTAGTATGTAGCAATATGTGTTCCACTGAATGTTAGTAAAAGACAGCATCAGCCTTTGATGGCTTATCAAAGTGTTTTGATTTAGCTACCTTTCAGAATCATTTTTGTGGTTTGCTTTGGGGTTTTAGCCTAGAAAGATCCATTCATCTGAGAGAAATGGGGGAAATCCAGTAAGGCAGATCTCAGCGTCACAGCTTTTGTTCTGTCCCCCAAAGAGCAATTCTTTTCCTTAAGAGTTAAAGAGGCAATGTCTCAGTCAGTAGTATTCATATACCCTCCTTAACAGACCCGAGCTCTGCCGTTACAATTCAACAGAAATTCTTCTTATACGTATAGTCAAGAAATTAAAAAATAAGAACGTAAATTATGTAAACAGTGTCTTTTTCAATAACTTAGTTTATGAAAAATTTACCTAGGAAGGGAGGACCTCACTAACATCGATCAGTGCTTCTCAAACTTTAGACTGCTTAACAAATAACCAGACTTGCTTGTTAAAAATGCAGATTTCCCAGCCTCATCCTCAAAGACTTGGATTCTAATTTTGTAGACTAACAGTCAGCCTTGAAACATACCATTCCTTCTGATTATGATGCAATTAGTCCAAGGATCTCAATCTGAAGGAAAAAATCCATGCATTTTGAGGTATATAATCACACATGGCACATAGAATCACACTGGGCCCTCAACAACTATTAGCTCCTTTGCTTTATTTCAACGCCCAGTTTTGTTACCTGAAAGGCAGCATGCTAAAATTAATACCTGCCAAATTCTAATTTGCAATTATACATTAAATTTAGTAATTTTTTCTCAGGAAAAAATTTTTTTTTTCCAAAGCCTAAGTTTGAGTGGACTTTTTCTTGTGGTAATATTCGCCATACAGTCTTCAAGTTTATAATGAATGTCAAAGAGAAAATAAAATGCAAGTATTACCAAAAAAAAAAAAATTCCAGCAACTCTCTTTATGGAATGTGTCTATTCCCTAGAGTAAGTAACACTTCTAGTAGAAAATCAATTTCTATTCTCACAAAGATAAGTATAAATTGGGAGATGCTCATAAAACCTCAGCCTGAAATAAAGGAAGCTTTAAAGAAACCAAGTTGTAGTCGAGAAAAGGTTTAGTTAAATGCTTTTAAAAACATGTTTAAAAAAACATACTACTTCTATATTTTCTCCTGTCATGCTCTATCCAGTTAATACAGACTCCCCCCTTGTGACCTAGTTAAATGTGAGAATTATTGATTAAAATGAAAACAAAATTTAATTTGAAATTCATATGCATTTTATCTTGGTCTCAAAATATATGTAAACAGTACACATTGCTACAGTATATAATGTTGATGTGCCTTTCGACCTTTTCCAATAAGTGATGAACCATATTCTCTGTGTTAAGAAACTATGTTTTTTATTTATTTTTTAAAAATTTTTGTTAATGTTTATATATTCTTGAGAGAGAGAGAGAGAGAGAGAGAGAGAGAGAGAGAGAGAGAGAAAGAATGAGTAGGGGAGAGGCAGAGAGAGAGAAGGAGACACAGAATCTAAAGCAGGCTCCAGGCTCTTAGCTCTTCAGCACAGAGCCTGACATGAGACTTAAACTCATGAACCACGAGATCATGACCTGAGCGGAAGTCTGACGTTTAACCGACTGAGCCACCCAGGAGCCTCAGAAACTATATTTCTTATATAAATGCACATAAAATGATCCCATGTGTTGTATACATGACTATTACCTACTTTTATGTATTGTTATGTGGTCCAATCAAGAGATATTCTCTGCCTGGAACTAACTCTTGTTATGTTTACTGCCAGCTAAATAACCCCTTCTACTTGCCTTATGGATGATTTCTGTTTACTTTGAAGTATCTTTATAATGCTTTGCTTATCAAGTAAATATGTGGTGTACTTCAAATTTTCTACATATACTCAGTCCTGCTCAGAATCTACAATTTTGAGGTGTTGGGCCTAACAAGGGAGCCCATATTACCTGTGCAGTTTAGGTTAGATATGCTTTACAAACAGATGATCACTTCAATTTGTGTGATTTCTGAGTCACAGGGAAGTAAGCCCTTCTGGCCATTTGCTTTATGAAATCTCACCAATACATATTCATTCCTTTGGGACCTCCCCTTGCATTTTTTCTCTTTTTTAAAAATATTTATTTATTTATTTTGAGAGAGAGAGGACAGAGAAAGAGAGAGAATCCCAAGAAGGCTCTGTGCAATCAGTACAGAACCTGAAGCAGGGTTTGATCCCATGGACCAAACCATGAGATCATGACCTGAGCCTAAATCAAGAGTCAGGGTGTTTAACTGACTGAGCCACTCAGGTACCCCTCTCCTTTTTTTTGTTTCTTTTTCTTTTTAAGAGCAAAATACAAACACTACTAGAAATAATAACTCTAGGGGCATCTGGGTGGCTCAGTAGAATAAGCATCTGACTTTGGCTCAGGTCATAATCTCACAGCTGATGAATTTGTGCCCCGCTTTGGGCTCTGTGCTGACAGCTCAGAGCCTGGAGCCTGTTTCAGATTCTGTGTCTCCCTCTCCCTCTGCCCCTCCCTTACTCACGTTCTATCTGTCTCTCAAAAATAAATAAACATTAAAAAATTTTAAATCAATAACAACTCTATTACATTATAAATATTATAACTCATGTAGTCTGAGTTAGGTATTTAGAATTTCTCTTTTCCCTGACAGCAATTTCCACTGGCAAGTTGAAAAGCATTTGAAATTGACATCTCTCATGAGTATATGTATATATGTGTATGGGGAAGAAGTGGAGTCTGGAGAAGGATCTGTGGAAAAGAATGGGTGGAATGGACAGTATTACAATTATGGTACATTGTATTACTAAATAATTTAGTGTAGGGCTTGCCTGGGTTATCGCACTTTTAGGTTATTATGAAACTGTCATTTAGAAACATCCTATTTAAAAAGCATAATAATGTTTGCCAACTGACTTAGTTAACACGTGTCACTGACTTGTAGTGCAGAGAAATGATGTTAATAAAATACTCTTACTGAAAGAAAAGCATGTTGTCTCTGTCCAGTGAAGGATAGTGGTAACTCAGTTTACCAGCAAAGTGCACTGGTTTCCATTCAGGACGCAGGGCTGCCAAATAGGTAACTGGGTGTGCCCACCAGTCACAAGAGGTTTCTGCCATCATGGGAATTTAAATGCCTGGAATAGAACTTAAAACTAATTTTTGGTACAGTTAACCATTTCCTATTTCTGTATTTTATTTTAGCACAGTTGCCAAATACATGTTTTATTGTTCCAATAAAGTATGTACACGTAGGTCCAGCAAAATAAAAATAATATTTTAAATAGCACATTTAGATATTATTTATTTCTTATTTACTTTGTATACTTTTTATTTAAAGCATTTCTGAACTGTTATGCAAAAGAAAGAAGGTTTATCTTTCATGAAGATGGGCAATGGCATCGAAGACTCAAAAGTGGAGAGGTAAAAAGATTACTAAAGGAGGGGGAGTTGCACAAAATTAATGACTTATTTTTTCTCTCTTTAAAAATTTTTTTGGTACTATGTCTTTTATGAAAATGTTTGGCTGTCTGATAGACTCTTCCTAAAACCCAACAATTTCACTACTAGGTATTTACCCAAAGGATACAAAAATACAGATTTGAAGGGGTATGAGCATCCCAATGTTTATAGCAGCATTATTAACAATAGCCTGCTATTATTAATAGTTATTTCCATAACTATGGAAAGAGCCCAAATGAGGATTGGCTGATGAATGCATAAAGAAGATGTGGGCTACAAGTAATGGAGTATTACTTCGCTATCAAAAGAATGAAATCTTGCCATTTGCAATGACGTGGATAGTATTACACCAAATGAAATACACCAGTCAGAGAAAAGAAAATACCATGTGATTTCACTCATAAATGGAATTTAAGAAACAGAATAGATGAACATAGGGGAAGGGGAAAAAAAAGAGAGAGGGAAACAAACTGTAAGAGACTCTTTTTTTATTTAAAAAAAAATTTTTTTAACGTTTATTTATTTTTGAGACAGAGAGAGACAGAGCATGAACGGAGAGGGAGAGAGAGGGAGAGACAGGGAGAGACAGAGCATGAACAGAGAGCAGAGAGAGAGGGAGACACAGAATCTGAAACAGGCTCCAGGCTCTGAGCCATCAGCACAGAGCCCGACGCGGGGCTGGAACTCACCGACCGCGAGATCGTGACCTGAGCCGAAGTCGGACGCTTAACCGACTGAGCCACCCAGGCACCCCAAGAGACTCTTAATAATAGAGAACAAACTGAGGGTTGGTGAAGAGAGGTGGGTGGGAGATGGCTTAAGTAGGTGATGGATACTAAGAAGGGCGCTTGTTGTGAGCACTGGGTGTTGTATGTAAGTGATGAATCACTGAATTCTACTCCTGAAACCAATATTGCACCATATGCAATATTGAACTAACTAGAATATAAATAAAAATTAGAAAATATAAATAAAAGACTCATAAATATTTAAGTTTTTTTTTACTTATGTTTATTTAGACTGTTCACAATCTGGTGAAATAAAAATACTCAGGTGTCAGAAGATAGGTGCAGACTCTATGCAAGAGGCAGGTGAAGCCTGGGAGAATGGTAGAAGGTGCAGTCTGCAACCATCTCAGACACAACAGGCTCTAATCAAACTGAACTGACTGACCTTGACTTTTACCTTCCTATGACAGACTTTCTTTGGTCTGTTTCCCTAGTGAGGGCATTGCTTTGTTTCATTTACATATTAATTCCTCTTGGGAAAATGTATATTATGTGCATGAGAGAAAAAGAGAGAGAGACAGAGACAAAGAGAGAGAAAGAGAACCAGAAAGAGAGACAGAGGCAAGGTAAGGGAGAAGCATATACAATACCCACTCTTTCCCCCAAATCTGCTTTCTCTAAATATTGCTGCTAAATTGCTATTTTACTAATTCATTTATGATAAAATGATTTTACATTAATCCATCTTTTAAAATGTTTATTTATTTTAGTGTTTATTTATTTTTGGGACACAGAGAGGGATAGAGCATGAGTGGGGGAGGAGCAGAGAGAGAGGGAGACACAGAATCCAAAATCCACAGCTCCAGGCTCTGAGCTGTCAGCACAGAGTCCGACATTGGGCTCGAACTCACAAACCGTGAGATCATGACCTGAGCTGAAGTCGGATGCTTAACTGACTGAGCCACCCAGATGCCCCGCATTAACCCATCTTAATATGCTTAATATGTGATGTTCTTGAACCATAAACAAAGCTTTAAGGGGGGGGCAAAAATTATTTCTTTTGATGATTGGCAGATAACAGTTTTTAGATCACTGGCATCTATGGATAAGCATCAGAGACTCTGTGGACCACCCAAAACTGTATTTAAATCAAGAGAGGAAGTGTTTTTTGTTGTTGTTTTTGGTTTTTTGGGTTTCTTTTTAAAATGTTTTAAGAATGAAGGTTATAGAGCCAAAGAACAAGTTCAAATTCCCTAGGATCCAGTCCTTTCCAACTCTGGCAAGCTACTTGACTTTTCCATGCATTCAGCTCTTTTTCTTTAACCATGAAAGAAAAAGCATAATACTAATACCTAAGTTATGACTATTTTTAAAATGAGATGACTTGATAAACAGAAAACATTTTAGAAGAGTGCTTGTATATTAGATTCCATTTACTACTGTAACAAATTATCACAAATTTAGTAGTTTTAAGCAACACAAATTTATTACTTTAAAGCTCTGTGGTTCAGAAGTCAGAAATATGTCTCCCTGGACTAACATCAGCAGGGCTTTATTCCTTGCTAGAGGCTTTCTGAAGAATCTGTTTCCTTGCCTTATTCTAGCTGCTAGTTGCTGCTGACATTCCTTGGCTCCCGGTCTCTTTCCATCTTCAGAGCCAGCAATGGCTGGTCTTGTCTCTCTTATATTACATTACTTCAATACTAACTCTTTTGCCTCCCTCCTCCACATTTAAAAGACCCTTGTTATTACATTGGGCCCACCCAGATAGTCCAGGATAACCCCTTCCTAATTTTAAGGTCAGCTTATTAGCAACCTTAATGCCATCTGCAACCATAATTCCCAACTGCTCTGTATTTAACATATTTACCAATACCAAGGATTAGGACATGGGCATCTTTGGCAGAGTCATTATTCTGTATGTATCATAGCCTGATACATAGTAAGAACTTGAGTTTGTTAACTATTGTTATAATATCTTTGAGAATAAATATATTTGGGTTTTTCTGTCAAGGTTCATAGCTTTAATAAACTCAAAACAATCAAAAAATGGATAAAGAAAGCACTATTTGTAGAAATAAAGTACATGTGTTACAAAATAATGTATATGCATTGAGGTGAATACTAAAGAGTGAATGATCAGAATAAATCCTCATGTATTATGATATATAATCCTTAACTGGATCTGGATTTTTATTTCTCTTAGACAAGTAGTCTCTCAATTGAAAAAAAATATTAAGTGCATTTGTTTTCTGTCCAATTCTAAACATCCCATTCTATGGAGAAATAATGAGAAATTAATAAAAACTCTTAAGTTCTCTAGACAAGTATGTGCATATTGCTTTGTTAAATTCCACAAGACAAAAGTCACTAACATTAAGTGAGGAAGGATAACTAACCTCAAGTGACTACAGTGTTCTGAACATTATGGCAGGTGTTTTATTTGTTACTTCATTCTCACCAAAAGTCATGTGGTTCAGAAGAGTTGTCCCATTTTATAGATAAGAAATTGAAAGAACAAAAGAATGGAAAGAAGAAAAGAAAGAAAGAAAGAAAGAAAGAAAGAAAGAAAGAAAGAAAAAATGAGAGGGAGGGAGGGAGAAAAGAAGGATGAAAGGAAGGAAGGAGGAGGAATCTGAGATTTGGAATGGTTGAGAACCTTGATGAAATTTACATAGCTAGTAAGATGTGAAACTAGCATATTGACTAGATTTTTCCAACTCAGGGTCTTGTTTTTCTCTCCACCTTCTGCTTCCTCTCAGAAGTGCCTTTTATGTTGGTTTCCCATCTGTACCATTAAATTTTTCATAAGACATTGCCTAGTCTCCACATAATATAGGCATATGTAACATTTATAACATAACCACACAACCTATAACAGAGCATTTTGGACCGTTGTGACATTATTTCCTAATGCCTTATTAAGTGAGCAGAAACTACTATTTTAAAGGCAAATAATTTTTTCCACTTAGTAGTTAGCATATTTATAATTTTCACTCAATGCATGCTTTCAATTTCATACTATGTGATTCTGAACTAACAATTTCAAATCAGTGATATTTGTCTTTGTCTCCTTCTTAATGAACTGAGCATTTCTTAAAAAACTTAATAATGTAATTGTGTTGCTAAGATAAAGTCATTTTCTCTGCAGAAAATATTCTTACTAGACTAAAAGATTGGAATTAGTTGAGAGTGACCCATTAGAATAATTAAGTTCAGTTTGGTCAAGCTTGGCAGCTGGTTTTCCTCAAGCATAAAAATTTTACTTAGGATTCTTTTTCCTTAAATATCCTATCCCTTACACTTAGTCATATTGTGTGTGTAATAAACATTTTCTAATGGTTCTAGGAGTTTTGAAGTTGATCATGAGCCCCTTGAAGACCAAGCTTATATTTCTGTCTTGTCTTCATGTTGTATAACATGGAAATATAATATTAGTATACTTCTTCATGTAACCAGTTAACAGAAAGGACGTTAGCACAGCTATTTACATCCCTGTCCTCATAAAGTTCTTTGTTTGCAGAACAACATGATAGATTGAACGCTTGTGCTCCCCTCCCCACCAAGTTAAATATGTTAAAAACCTGATCCCCAAAGTGATGGTGTGTTGAGGTATGGCATCTGGGAGGTAATTAGGACATGAGGTGTTGCCCTCAAAATGGGATTAGCACTCTTATAAAAAAAGAAGTGCAAGACAGTTCCCTTACCCCCTTCCACACTGTGAGCACACAACAAGGAGGTGCCATCTAGGAACCAGAATGTGGGCTCTCATCAGACACTGAAATTCCCAGTGACTTGATCTTGGACATCCTAGGCTCCAGAACAGTGAGAAAAAAATCTGCTGTTTATAAGCCATCCAGTTTATGGTAATTTTGTTATAGCAGCCCAAATGGGCTGAGACAAACACTACCTTAATACAGTTATAACAAAGCGTGATAACAACTGCGGTATCCAGAGCTTCCTTCAGCTCGCCGTCTTTGAGTCTGTTTTCCATGCTACACCAGCTCTCTTTCAGGAGACCCAGGGTGAGCCAAGTCACTAGAAATGTAAATTACTCCTTTATAGCTTGGAGTCATGGTAAGAAAAAATGTATTTGTGAAGGGCTTCAAATTATTGTATAATCAACAAAAATTTAAATGGTTCAGTGAGCAAAAGTAATATACACAAAAATAGATTTTTTAAAAAATGGGAATGTGTCTTATCATTGTAAGCAGTGATAGTTCCCAACTGTAAAATGGCTTTGTTGAAACACAAAAGACCGAACCTATGACTTATCCATAGTCTCACCAGAATACATTTTGGAATCGGTATATGATTGACTTAAGCTGTAAAGACAAAGGATAATTGTTCTATTCCATGACTTTCAGGGGCATGTTTCCATATTGAGTTCATAACATAGGAAGGCAATTGTCTCAAATATCCTTTTCAGAGAAAAACAGGATACTATCACTATGAGAGAATTTTTTAACAATAATGACCGGGCTGAAATTGTTTTTAAATGAGGATTCTTACACAGAAAGGAAATAAATGCACTTTAAATGTTGCTAAAGTGCTAAATATTGTTAAAGTTTTGCAGTCAGAATGGGGACATGTTTGAGATTCATTAACTGGGAGTGTGAATTATGGAATCTAAAGATATATTTTTAATAATTCAACTTTATTGTCCCAGACTACGATATCTTCCGCTCATTCATTAGACAGAAACACAATTGCATTTATTTACTCTTTGATCATTTGATCATTTCACCTGTTTTTTTTCTCTGTTTGTTGTCTGAATCACCATAATTGGGCTACTTGCCAAAACACTGATCCCAGCTCAGGGGGATGACTCATGTGACAGACTAATGAAATCCAGGTAATTGATAAGGAGGGAACTGAGTAGAGGGGAAAGGCCAGTGGAAAAGTTGGAGATTTTCTCTGACAGCCTATGTGTTAGACACAGTGTTCATTTTAGAGTTTGGATGGAAGCACCTATGCCCAGTCCCAGGTTGCAAAGCACAACATCCGAGTATCACTCACGTCTTCGCTTCTGCAAGACACAGTGAACATCCCCAAAGTGGTGATCTGACCTTTCCCCCCATAAAGGCTACTGCAGTTAACAGTGGAGCTGAACGGTTTTGTTCTCTTTTCCATCGAATGTTAACACGTGTCATTTCAAAAAAGACATCCTACTCTTCTTCTGTTTATTTTCCTACTTCATAAACAGGTTTAAAAAGATTCATGTTTAACTTAAATTTCTGAGTAAGCCTGAGCTTCCTTTAAACTCATTTTGTTCTCTTGACAGTGTGGATCTTTCACATAATCATCCATGATCTTGTAGCCCTTTTTCCAACATTTGTATAGATCATTAAACCTTCTGAGTTGAATCTAAAGCTCCCTGTCATTTGCATTAATTTAAGTGCCTTTTTTTTTCTTCCTCACTGGAATAATGTGTGATTATATTAGCATAACTTGTATCGTCTTCAAGTCTTCTTGAGTTATCAATGTTCTTAAGACTCTTAGAATATAGGGTCATAAAAATATTTTCCTGGAATGTTTTAATGTTTTATTATTATAAAATTACTCATTAGTTATTATTAGCTGAGCTACACATGTTTTTCAAATTTATGAATAAAAGTCAAGTAGGCGTATAGTCAATAGACTACACTTAAATGCTTAATGACCAGTTCCCTCTAGGGGGTGTGTGTTGGGGTGTTGGAGGTGGGAATAAAGATGTGAGACATTTCCTGAATTTTCCAGTGTCAACACTCCCACCATGGCTAATTGAAGCAACCAGCATGACATTACTGGACTGGGAGTAGGGACCAGATGAGAACAATTAACTTGGGTGAAGCTGGTATGAATTGTCTGTAGCATATCCCGATTATGTTAACAATGCTTGTTTGTTTGTTTGTTTGTTTGTTTGTTTTCCCAGTATACCCTCCCACCCTGGTCTCCCAAGTGGTCTCTCCGGAGGTGGCAACTTTGGACTCTTAGCTGTTTCATCTGACATTTAGGCATTTATCTATATATTTTATTTATTTATTTATTTATTTATTTATTTATTTATTTATTTATTTGCAAGGTTATACAGTTCCTTTTGATCTTAGATATTATCCATTGACTTATTATTATAACAGAGGAGGATTTAATTGTCTATCATCTCCATCACCCTTGCTTCCCCTCCCTCTGCCTTTCCGTATGATTGAGTGACAGTTTTTGTTTAATCAGTGTTGTTTTACTTTACTATGTTTTTGAATGTATAATTCACATATTATTGTGTGCTATTATTGCTTTTCATTTACTGCCTTTTCCTAAAGCTAATGGATATCTTTTTTTTTAATTTGCATAGCTTTCTATGATTTTTTCCACATCTTCAAACAGCTTCTAAGTATTTTTCAAAAGATTAATTACATAATGTAACCTAATAATTCCAACATTTTTAAAGAATCTTTTCTCTTTTTTTTATGTTTATTTATTTCTGACAGAGAAAGAGACAGATCATGGGTGGAGAGGGGCAGAAAGAGAGAGAGAGATACAGAATCTGAAGCAGGCTCCAGGCTCTGAGTTGTCAGCACAAAGTCTGATGCAGGGCTTGAACTCACAAACCCTGAGAACATGACCTGAACCACACTCAACCTACTGAGCCACCTAGGTACCCCTGGAATCTTTCCTTCTAGAGACCTCTAATTCTATCTGATTTCTCTACTCTTTAGTCTTACTAAATAACTCTTATTATGGAACTTTTCTTGCTGCTCTCCTAAGAACTCTCTATACTTTTCTCCTAGTTGTTTTATCTATTTACCCATATGATAGATCTTATTTGTCTTTCTAGGTCCCCCTCCCCCCCCCCCCCCCTGCCTCTCTCTCCAATTGGAGCACATTTTCTTGTAGTTTCATTCAAATAAAAAGGCAGCAAGGGTGCCTGGGTTCCTCAGTCGGTTAATCATCTGACTTCGGCTCAGGTCATGATCTGGCAGTTCATGAGTCCGAGCCCAGCGTCATACTCTGTGATGACAGCTCAGAGCCTGGAGCCTGCTTTGGATTCTGTGTTTCCCACTCTCTGCCCTTCCCCTGCTCACACTTTGTCTCTCTCTCAAAAATAAACAAACATTTTTTTTTAAAGTCAACAAAATGGCAGAGAATATGGTGTTGATGGCCTCAGTGTATTTACTTTGAGCCACACTGCTTCAGACCAAGTTGTCCTTGCTTAGTACATACCTGTCATTCTGAGATTCCCTTCTACCATCACCCTAGAGGAGGATATTTTAATTTCTCTCCAGGGTTTATGCGACTGTTTCGGTTTACCTAGTATCTTACTATGTGTTGGTTTCCTTTCTCTTTCTTTTTGTGGAGCATATCTTAAAATAATTTTATGGGAAAGGGAGGTAAATATCTTGAGATCATGTATACCTAAAAATGTCTCTATTCCTCTATACCATTTAATTGACAGTTTGGGCATACAGTTCTAGACTGAAAATCATTTTCTATCAATATTTTGGATGCAATTTTCAATTACCTGCAATTTTCAATTGCCTTTCAATTCACCAACCTTTGCTATTAAGAAATGTGAAGCCATTTTGATCCCTTTCCCTTTTCAATAACCATTTCCCTCTCTGGATGTTTGTACCACACTCAGTGCTACACCATTGCTCTGAGATATTGAAACAACATTCCTTAATGTGAGTTGCATTTCTATAATTATTCTAGGATCTCAGTGGGATCTGTTAATCTTGCAACCTATGTCCTTAAGTTCAGGGAAATTTTCCTGAATTATGTCATTTACAATTTTGTTTTCCTTTTCTCTCTTGGTAGCACTTCTACTTTTTGGAAACTGAGTTTTCCTAACTGCTTTTCTAATTTCATTTGTTTCCCCTGTTTTTATCTCCATCTTTTCACTTTACACTCTGGGAGATTTTTTTCCCATTTTTTCTCTAACTTTTTATTCAATTTTCAATTTCTTTCCTCATGTTATTTTCCAGAGCTCTTCTTTTTCCCCCTGAATATGTCCTTTAATATGTCCACTTCTTTCTTGGATGAAATATCTTTATTTCTATGATGTTATTAATAACAAAGTTTTGAAGATTTTTTTCCTCCTCCATGGCATCGGTTTCCTTCCAAGATTCTTTATCTTTTCATTTCTTTTGGTTTCTGTAACTCATGTTAGCAGACTTTTCTCACAAGTTCAGTAATCTTTGCTTCTCTGTGCCGTTAAAGAGTGAAGGAGTAAAAGCCCAGTTGGCAACTTTGAGCCTATGGGTGCTGCTTGTAAATACAGATATCACTGAAGGTCATTTGTTGACATGGTGGGCCATTTTGTTGGAGAAGCGCTAAAATATGATGAAATATTTCTACATGAGCTTGTTAGATTCTCACAGAGAAGAATCTTCTGATCTTTTGCCTGCAGGGATGATGGCCAGCCAATGATTTTGGAGCCCAACAGCAGAAAAGACAAGTGGGACTGGGAGTGGAATAGAACATTCACCTTCCAGCGTATGTTTATTTTCTTTGTTTTGGAATGGTATCCCCACCCTTAATCACGGGGGGCTGCCAAAGCCTATAAAACCTCAGTTGTAACCTCTCCAAAGAATGAAGCATCTGTGTCTGACAAGACATGGGCAAATGTCAGATAGGCACTGAAAAATATTCTGAGTCCAGTTTCTCTAAAAGCTTTCAATCAATTCTCAGTAGGTTAACTCTTCCTCGCTGGTATCCTGTGGTACCTGATGCTCCCAGTTCCTGAGCCACCTGAAAACTGCATGTACATATTGAGTTGTTGCTTGGCTCTTCCCAATCCTTGCTGATTTAGAGTTTGGCTTTACAGTTTTGGTTTGCTTTGTTTTATTTTTCCTGTCAGGTTAGTTAGAACTTGCATATTTCTTCACAGTTTCTAAAAGTTTGTTGGTGTTTATTCTTCTCTATTGCCTCCATCCTTGTGGGTTTGTTTCTAGTTACAAAAAAATCTGTTTACTGTCACTTAAGTGGGGTTTATGGAGGGAACAGATCAGAAGCACGGTTAAATCTACCACCTGCATTCAGAAGCCCTTTCTTTGAAGTTTCTGAAGTCTGCTTTTCTAAAGCACAGAGTGCATTTCTGGTAAGACCCAGGTCTCCATCTGATGATCATAGACTCTGCAAGTGCGTGTTCATCACATCCCTGAGTCCCTGTCGTTTCCACTTCACATCCTCTGCATTTGCTTGTCATTGTATCCATGGTTACGGTTCCTCTTGTTACTTACTCAAACTTCAGAGAGATAAAATAAAAAGCAAGTCATAGCCTCTTTGTGTAACATATGCTGCCTTTCTGGACAAAGGCTTGCTTCAGGAGAGGAGACAGTGGTGATTAGGTGGGAGATATGAGGAAATGGAAGAGTATAATTGATGCTGAGAGGGTCAAGAACCTCCCACCTGTCCTTGTCCCCCTCCCCTCAACCAGCCAACAACAACTTTGCTGGTAAATGCTGGCTATTGGTTTTCTTTGGGAATTAGTCTTCAAAAATTGTTCTCACTCTCCAGAATTGAGCAGTATTGTATTTGAACAATTGTAAAAATATATGGTCCACTTGTATCCAAATTATAGTTGAGGTGAAACAGAAGCCCTTCCTTAATTATGAAGACATAGGAAATGTACAGAAAATTATTTCCTTGAGCCTTAAAAGAGGAAAGAAATCCCCAAACATTATGTTTGTTTGTTTAAATGCTTATTTATTTATTTTGAGAGAGCGCTCATATGAGAGTGTGCACACGTGTGTGAGCCAAGGAGGGGCAGAGAGAGGGGGAGACAGAGAATCACAAACAGGCTCTGTGCCGTCAGCATAGAGCCAGACTTGGGGCTCTATCTGAACCATGAGATCATGACCTGAGCCAAAATCAAGAGTTGGACCCTTAACCAACTGAGCCATCTAGGTGCCCCACAATCCCAAAACATTATAAAAAAATTTCTAATAGCATTTCCCCTACTACAATACTCCTATAACCCACACCTTGGCACTGGTGTGGAGCATGGAGGTCCAGTGAAACTTGCATCCAAACTTGAGCTGTGCAGGTGCCTCCCTCTGCTGAGCCACAACATCAAGAACACATCATGGTCAACTCTCAATGGCCTCTTAATATCCTCTTTATCTTGTCCGTTTTTCCTAAACAGGATAAACAATATTGTACACTGGCTAAAAACTCTCCTTTATTTCTGTACCGTAAAACATAAGAGAATGAAGACTATAATCTCCACATGGTGGACATATCAATATTAACTGCAGTCTAACGTCATAGTAACTTTAGCTTTTAATTATCAGCTTTCTGAATCCATTCATCTGTGTCTAGTCGAAGTCAGCTGTTTTTGTTTGTTTGTTTGTCGTATGTCCCTAAAGTGTGGCTGTGCTCAGGGTGCCAAGTTCAACCCTCTCTCCACTCACCACACAGACTGTGAGCAACCTCCCCCACCCCCGCTTTCTGTCACCACCGAGGTAAATTCACACCTCTTGCCTTCTCCTACCACACAATCCCCCCTGGCCCAAGCTCCTTCACGTTCTGCAGATAAGGATACATCAGCATTCCAGAGCCCTTGGCCTAGTAGATCATAAGGACCTTTCTTAGCCAACAAAGAAGAAATTAGGCCCATGGCTGCAGCGGGAGAATTATTGGCATTGAAGTCATGGTTTTAACTCTGTCCAGTAGAAGGAAGCATGACTAGTAAATGTCCTTGAGCAGGTCTCTTCCTACTCCTGAATCTCAGTTTCTCAGTCTATAAATGGAAAATGAAAAAAAAAAATGCAGCTCTTAACAACTCCTAGACCTCTTTGCAGAAGTTTTGAGATTTAGTAATAATATTTATAAAACATGAAGCTCTTAGTTTAGCAAACATAGATGGCCAATTAATATCTAATCTTAACATGTATACATGCTAATATAAACTGAGAATTAATTATGCTAAAATATTTTTAAAGTAAATAGCCTCCATATGTCTTCAATAAACCAAATAGTAAGTAATATTTTTATTTCATCTTCATAGGTTAAAGTGGCAGACAGTACATTTCAGTCTCTGTGACCAATGTGTCCAATTGCTTAGCTTGTGAAATATGAGTATGGTTTGAAAGTTACATGTGTCAAAGAACACATTCATTACTGCTAATGGAGTTCAAACTAAGTATCTTTTTAATGGTCAGGCTTGAAGCCTTTTCATTAGAAGATTTACTGTCTCATCAGTTGTAGAGTGAATAGCTCTGCATTGTTTTTGAATAACTAATAATGATAAACATCTTAGACAAAAATTTAGACAACCTAATGTGCCCAATAATGAGAAAAGATAATATTAGCATTTAACTTTAAAATGACCTTTTATTCTGTCACTAGCAGTTCATCACAGTTAAAATTCAATTCATTTCTTACTTGCTCATGGTAACTAAAATGTAACATAAAGAGCTACAAAATGGACAGCCACAGTGGGAGAGTAGGGAACAAAAAAATCAGGGGAACATGTAGGTGCCCTGGAAAATTATATTGACTATTTCTTTATGCTGTTTTTTAGGAAACAACATTGAAATGTTGACTAACCTTGAGAAAGAAAACCCTACATAGATTGAACGCTTAACTGTATCTGTTCATAAGGATAAAAAGCATAGTAAGACTCAGACCTTATCCATAAGGACTCACTATTTTTCTAGGTTTACTGAGAAATAATTGACATACATCACTGTGTAAGTTTAAGGTATACAACACAATTGCCTGCTTTACGTGTATTGTGAAATGATCACCACAATAGATTCAGCTAATATTCATCTTTTTATTTGATACAATACAAAGAAAAGAAAGAAAAAGATTTTCTCCTTGGGATGAGAATTCTTAGGATTTGTTCTCTTAACTTTTCTATATGTCATCCAACTGTGTTAGCTGTAGACATCATGTTGTACATTCCATCCTCAGTACTATCTTATAACTGGAAGTTTGTTACTTTTTGACCACCTTCCTTCAATTGTCCCTTCCTTACCCTCCACCTCTGATACCATAAGTATGATCTCTTTTCATATGAGTTTGGTTGGTTGGTCAGTTGGTCGGTTGGTTGGTGGTTGGTTAATCAGTGGTTGGTTAATTGATTGACTGATGATTCTACATATAAGTGAGGTCATAGAGTCTTTGTCTTTTTCCGTCTGACTTATTTCACTTAGCAGAACGCCTTCAGGGTCTATTCATGCTGTCATGAGTTGTAGGATTTCCTCAGTTTTCATTACTGAATTATGTATCTATATCTATAGATGTAGATAGATATAGATGATATAGATATAGATATATAGATAAAACATGTCTGCTTTATCCTTTCATCTATCTAACAATGGACAGATGGACAATTAGGTTTTTTCATTTCTTGGCTATAGAAAATAATGCCGCTACGACATGGGGTGCAGATATCTTTTTGAATTAATGTTTTTGTTAATTACTAGAAGCAGAATTGCTAGACTATATGGTAGTCTTTTTTTATTTTTTTTGTGAATCCTTCATCCTCTTTTCCATAGTGGCTATACCAATTTACAGTCCTACCAACAGCACACAAGAGTTCCTTTCCCGCTACATCTATGCCAGTGTTTGTTAGCTTCTATCTTTTTGATGATGGCCAATCCAATAGGCACAAAGTGCTATCTCATCATGGTTTTATTTTGCATTTTCCTAATGGCTAGTATGTTGAGGAACTTTTCATGTAGCTATTGGCCTTTCATATATATTCTTTGGAGAAATGTTTCTTCAGGCCTTTTATGCATTTTTTAAATTGGGTTGTTTTTTGTCCTTGAGTTGCATGAGTTATTTATTTTGAATATAACCCTTTATCGGGGTTAATGATTTGCAATTTTTTTCTCATTCTGTAGATTGTCTTTTAATTTTGTTGATGGTTTCTTTTGTTGTGCAGAATATTTTTAGTTTCCTTATTTTTTTATTTTATTGCTTGTATTGTAGGTGTCATGTCCAAAAAATATTACCAAGAACTATGTCAAGAAGCTTTATTCCTGTTTTCTTTTAGGAGTTTCATAGTTTTAGGCCTTACATTTAACATATAAGTTAAATGTAACCTTTCTCTATTCTCTTACTGCTCTGCAAATTTTGGTTTTTGTCTTTCAATTTTGACAATTTAATTACAACATGTCTCAGTCTGGTCCTATTTGGGTTCAACCTATTTGGGAGTTTTGGGACCTCCTGGATCTGAATATTCATTTCTCTTCTTAGGTTCAAGAAGTTTTTAGCTATTATTGTGTCAAATATACTTTCTGTCCCTTTCTCTTTTTCTTTTCCTCCTGGAATTCCCAAAATGCAAACATTGTTTCTTTTAATTGTGTCTCATAATCCCCATAGGCTTTCTTTATTTCTTTTTCATTCTCTTTCTCTGCTCTTCTGAGTTGGTTATTTCCCATAACCTCTCCTCCAGGTCACTGATTCTTTCTTCTGCATGCTCACGTCTACTTTTAAAACTCTGTTGAGTTCTTCAGTTCAGTTATTATATTATTCAACTCTAAAGTTTCTGTTTATTTTGATGGTTTGTATTTCCTTGTTGAACTCATTCTTCATGCATTGTTTTCCTAATTTTGTTAGCTGTCTGTTTGTGTTTTCTTGTGGTTCCCTAAACGTTTTTGAGAATTATTCTGAATTAATTTTCTGACAGTTTATAGATGTCCATTCCTTTTGGGTCAGTTTTTGCAGCTTTATTAGTTTCCTTTGGTGGTGTCATCTTTATCCAATTTTTCATGATCCTTGATTCCTCATGTTGGTATCTGCAAATCTGAATAATCAAGCTCCTCTTCCAGAATTTTATAGGTTTGCAGTGGCAGAGACAGTTCTTCATCTATCAGCTCAACTTGGGTTTCTGTTAATGTCTGCTGGTGATGTCCTTGGGCAGCTGGGGCTTGCTCCTATGGTCTATTTTTGGGCAAGGCAACAGTTTGAGGTCTGAGGATAGAGATGGTGGTCGTGCCACTGGCTGAAAACAGTTAGATAGGACCATTGGCTTGGTTCCCTATACAAGTGAGGCTTTAAGATGGGCTCCATGATTGCCTAGATTCTCTGGTCAGGTTTATTAGATGTTGGGACTGGGTACGATATTCAGTAGTAGATGAGAGCATGAATTAACTTTCCTGCCCTGGCAGGGCACCAAAACAAAACCAAGGGTCTATACATTTCACTGTGGACCCAGTCTAGACTGTGCATTAAATTCCTTGGTCAGGTGAGGCCACTGGTTTTGCTCTGCGGGGGAGGGAAGCCATGAGCTCTAGTCTCTGTTCAAGTGCCACTGTACATAGGGTTGTTGAATGATCTATGAAGCTTCTTGTGATCTCTGGTTAGGGTTCTTGGTTGGACAGGCTGGAGGCTGTATTAAGCAGTGAGCAGGGCTATGAATTAGGTTTCCTTCCCAAGTGCAGTCGAAGGAGCAGCTCTAAAGCAGGTTAAGCTTTTTGTTGTCTTAGTTCAAGTTGACCCATACTCCAAGTTTCCTGACAAAATAAGGCCTCTTGCTTTGCTCTGCAAACCATCAGCTCTGCTTATCCATCACTCAGCTTGAGAGCCGCTGAGCTACACAACTTCCAGGAATTGTCTCCAGCCCTACAGGTCAGATGGAGCTGGAAAATACTTTCCACAGCCGGTGGGGCTGTCTCAGATCTTTTGCCTAGGCTGGAAGGGGAAAGTCCTCTCTAGGCAATTCTCAATTTCCAAAATACACTTTGTGGTGGGAGGGGCAGGGACCTACCCTCAGTCTTGGCTATGAATTAATCTCCCTGCCTGTGCATAACATGGGAACACTCCATGCCTGGTAATCGCTTTGCTCTGGGACAGTTCTGCTCACTTGCCTCTCAGCTCAAGAACCACTGGGCCGCACAGCTCTAAGGAGTTTTTATTAACTCTTTTAGTCAGATGGTGCTACAAGGCACTCTTCACAGTGGGTGGGGATTTGACATAGCACTTTGCCTGGAAAACTGGGTTCTGGAGCCAGTGAAACTTCTTCCTTGAGGGTCTGAATCAGCCAGATCTGCTCTCTGCAGAGTTCCCTGACAGAATGCACTCTCAACTTAGTTCTACAGATGAGCAAAATCTCTAATTGGGATTAATACTTAAGAACTGCAGATATAAATTTGGTCTCTTTAGGTCTGTGTGATGGTTGTTGCCAGCCCTTCCCCCATTCTCCTTCATAGTCGTATTCTCCATCAATGAGCCCAGCACATCCTCCTGAGGCCAGTTGTCCCCCTTGGGTTCTTAGTTTCCTCTTGGAGGAAACTAGAGCTCAGTGGAGACATTTCCCTGTTATGCTGTGTTGGCATGGGGGAAGGACAATGCGGTCAACGTTTAGCCAGTTCTCTCAACTTTCTATTATAGTCTGTCGTGGTCTCTGTGTTTCAGCCGTACTCTTTGTTGTAGGATTCTCTCAGTGGTGTCTTATTCCTGAATCATTGTCAGTTGTTCATCCTCTGAGGGGGAGTGCAGTCAGGAATAACCTATGTCCTCATATTGATAATGTCGCAAGAACTCACCTTGGTGAAACAGATGATTGCAAGGCAGGACACTATATGCAAAAATAGAGGCCAGTTCCAGGTGCTTGGGGGAATGAAAGAGGGAGCAGTCCAGGCAGAGTATTCAGGGAGGGTGTCGTAATGATTCTGGAAGACCAACATTAAGAAAGAAATTGAATAAACTTATCTGGTAGAAAGCTACGTCAAAAATGTAAGTGGCAGTGAAATACATGTTTTCAGAATTATCAATTTGGATTGCTTTGAAACCATTAAGCAAACAACACTGCAGAAAAGGCTTCAGGGATTATAATAGCATACACTTTTATTGATTTCCATTTGACTACTTCTTGCTAGAGGTAATGTCAAACAAAACTTTAGTTCCTGTTTGGATTCATTGTTCTATCTTTGGCTGCTTGATGCTGCAAAGCAGCTAATGACTGGGTACCTTTGAGAAAGCCACATTGACTATGAAAACATTCCTCCCAAATGCTTTATTCGTAAAGCACTGCCTATTCTCCAGGCCTGCATTTCCTTCCTGTATCAAATAGTTACTTAGCCCTTCTTTGTTTCTCTCTCTTTTTTAAGTCTAGCCCTATTTTTCTCTTCCATGTCTTTATCTTTCTTTTCTGTATCTCTGTCTCTTGATGTCTGCTTACTATGTGTTTATTGTCTCCAAGAGAAACAGCATGGGCAAGGAACAGAAAGTCGTACTATGTCCTTCTGCTACCTCCAACCAGATCTCCAACTCCATTGTTGTAGCGCTCTGGTGTTTCATTTGGGTTAAAGACACTAAAAGAACAATTAATACCACACACATTGTTGAAGAGGGGGAGAAGCAGGAAGCACCTTACTTTTACCATTTAGATGAAGATATGATCTCCCTAGGATTCCCCCCACCACTCATGTATACAACTCTTCTTCCTCACGGTACACTTTTCTTTTTCTCCCATTTAGAATCATTGTAAAATATGCCTTTAAAGAAAATCAAAAAAAGATGATAGCATTCTCACATATTGGTCCACGTTGGCGGGTCCCCTGGCATTAAAGAAAGTGTCAGCATCAATCTCTCCTTCTTGAAACATTGATTTTTTTAATCCCATATTCTTCTACCCACAGCTACTAATTGCAGCTGTCTGTCACTCTGGCGTGGCCGGGAGAAGAAAGGCCATTGTTTCAGTGAGTGAATTTGATGGTACGTGAAGAGATGCCACAGATGAACTCTGCATCCACCCAATGTTTCCAGAGATTGAATATTAGTGCTACCTGTTCAGCTCCACGCCAGCCAGCTTAGTAAGAGGGAGAGACACAAAGCACTCCCACACTCGTGTTCCACGTCTCTTTTTTTTTCTCTATTTGTCTTTGTCTCTGGGTGTTCTCTGTTTCTCTCTGTTATTTCCAACACTTTATTTAGTTTAGTTTATGTTTTATACTGAAGACATAAAATGTCTTTGAAGGATCACAACTAGTGCATCAACAAAACTGCCTTGAAGCTATTTGTACGTCTATTTTTCATTTACTGAAGGCAGGGGGTGCTGTATGCAAAGAAATTAGCTGGAGTAACTAGGCGACATTTCCAAAGACAAACACCTGCAGACATTTATAGTGCCACATTATAAAATTGCTTTAAAATGTATCATTTCTCTCAGGTGCTGCCAAATGCACTATGATGCATATATTTACTGAGATACACAGACAGCAAATGTCACACACATATTCTTGTCATCGAAGAAGCAATGTGTTGTAACTAATAATGATTTCTCCAAATCACAGATTAACCGGTATGCAATTAATTTGGCATATCCTAAGTGTAGCAAAGAATCCTTCACCTGAGTTCGTCTACAGTACTAAAACATTTTTGCAGGTAATATTGCTGAGTGCCCAGATAGCGTCCTTCTCAATGAAAACTCCAATCTTCCATCAACCAGTTAAGTGAGAGGTTAGAGGCAATAAGAACAAACATCTCATTGTTTCTCCTTCCAAGTAACTGACCTATTTTGAATTTTTTCCTCAAATGGTTAAAATTTTGAAATATCTCACTGTATAGCTTGTAAATGGATAAAAGGAAAAATAAGGTGCAGTGAACATGATTCACATGAATTACAAGTACAAAAGGTAAAGTGTAGTACAGAGTATTACATAATTTCAAAAGCTCCCTAAAAGAGCTAGAACTACAAACTTTGAAAGGTCAGTGGATATTAAAGTGTTTTGACATGCCATAAGGATAAAAAGCGTCAAGGACAGGCAATTTGACTTGTTCAAAAAAGGTATTATTTCTCTAAAACATTCACTTTTGATATCTTCCCATATTACAGTTATCTGCAGACCAAATTGTACAGGATAGGCACGTAAGACACTTCAAAAAGCTTCTCTGCAGCAAGCAAAACCCAACATCCAAAATGAATTATCCAAGATGAAGTACTCATTTTTATATTCACGTCTTTTTAGGCATTCAGAAGAGGCACAGAGTAAATTTGAATGTTTGGTGGGACTCACAGAAAGTCAGATCAGTGCGAGTGAATCTCGAGGACCGGTTTATAGGTACTGAGACTCAACAATCTAAATGTGATGCAGCATTTTTTTAAAAAGCCTAAAATGTTGAGTAATGAGATAATTAAAATTATCTTATTATTTTATTAGTAATTGTTAGTTATGATCCAATAACTCATAATGACCCAATCAACATATGTGGAGTCAGTGATAAATAGTAATTTGTCTTTACTGAAACTCTTCGTATTTGGAAGTTTCTCAGTTTGGAAAATTTGTAAAAACTACTATCACATTCAATACAAAACTGAGACTACTTTAATACCTAGTAATAAATTAGTTGAATGGTTTATGTGTCAAGGGGCTAGATAGCCAGCAGCCTGCACTAGAAAGTAGAGCCACTGACTTACTGACTCAACATTCTAGACATTTTTTTTAAAAAAAAGTAATAATAATGATAGCACCGTGGTAAAGCAAGAGTAGAAAAAAATTAATACATTTCGTTTGTAATGATGATAGCCCAGAGCATAAGGAAAGGATGCCATGATTGCTACTGATTTCCATTCTTGGGAACTTAGGAATAGTAGCCCCTAATCAAGATAAATCAAGAAATATAACATATCATATCTTTAAAATATTTACCCATAAAGGGGCACCTGGGTGGCTCAGTCCATTAAGCATCTGACTTCAGTTCAGGTCACGATCCCACCATTTGTGGGTTCAAGCCCTGCGTCGGGCTCTGTGCTGACAGCTGGGAGCCTAGAGCCTGCTTTGGATTCTGTGTGTCTCTCTCTCCCCCTCCCCCTCTCACGCTCTTCTCCCTCTCTCAAAAAATAAATAAATATTAAAAAATAATTTTTATACAAAATATTTATCTATACGCTATAAGATACATTTACTTCTGGGTAAGAAATAATTACTTGTGCCTACTTCATGAAATACTGTGTTCATTCCTTGGCAGCAGTAAAAAGGAAATGGAGAGGGAAAGACACATTCCATATTCTCGATAGTGTTTATAGTCTGATGGATGAAACCAAGAATCAATCAAACAATACAATTGCGGGACAGGGAAAGAGAAAGGACAATTGTTGAATGTGAACTGATTAGAACAATTGTGATCTGCTTTAAAAAAACAGAGACTGAAATAAGAAATTTCTAGGTTCAAATATTGGCTCAGCTGCTCTCTAGTTCTGTGATCTTTGGGTTTGTTCTTAATCCCTCTGAGCTGGTTATCTCATCAATAAAACAGAGATAAAACTACCTTTCATTTTGTCATTATGAGGATTAACATCAACAAGAAAGTGTATGTAAAAGTACTTGACTCATGTTAAACACACAAAATTGGTACTGCTCTCAAAATCTGTGCTATTCTAACATCAGTGTTCTAGTAAACTGCTGAATCTGCTTCCTCACTCAGAAGCAACCAAGGAAACTCTGACTGGTCCCCTTTCCTCTTCAGTCCCCCTCTGCCTTTTTATGCTGGTTTAAAGGCAGAAGTCCATCATAGGAATCGGGGGGGGGGGGGGGGGCGGGTATGGAGAAGCTTTAGTGGCCAGAGGAGGTGAAGAAAAACAAGATACTGCTTAAATCCTGGCTTATCAGGGATACTTCAGTTGGGGAAATATGACAAGAACCCAGTGGCCAGCATGGCATAAATGAGAAGCTCAGTTTAAAGAAACAGGATATAAGGATTAACAGTCAAACCAAATACCTTAATGTTGAATTTCCAGCTGAATTATGGCTCTTCAGCTTACTTCTTCCCAAATTTAATATGAGAAGCCAACATAAGACTGAGCCTGCAAGAGTGGGTAGGTAGTCCCAGTTGTGAGGAAAGAATGTCTATGGCAGCTGGGTACCAGAGAGACCCTGACTTGCATAGAAAGACATTCATACAAATTCATTCTTATACCCAGTATTTGTCCACCACTCACTGTTTTGAGTGGTGGGGACATAACATTAAAACAAAATAGATCTGCATTCATGAGACATATTGTAATGGAAGATCAGTCAAGAATCAAGGCAACAAATATGCTAGATGGTAACAAATGATAAACAACCAGGGGGCGCCTGGGTGGCTCAGTCGGTTGAGCGTCCGACTTCGGCTCAGGACATGATCTCGCAGTTGATGAGTTGGAGTCTGTGCTGACAGCTCAGAGCCTGGAGTCTGCTTCAGATTCTGTCTCCCTCTCTCTGCCCCTCCCCGCTCATACTCTGTCGCCCTCTCTCTCAAAAATAAATAAACCTTCAAAAAAAATTCAAATGACAAACAACAAAATCATTAGGGAAAGGGAAACAGGATGCTAAAGGGTACAAAATCGTAAGTTGGCTGGGCAAGGGAGGTCCCAGTGATAGGTAACCTTTGAGTAAAAATACGAAGGAGTTGAGGACAAGCATTGTGAAGATACCTGGGGGGAAGAGAATTTTAAGCAGAGACAACAGCAAATGCAAAGCCCTGAAGTAGGAGCAAGCTTGTTTCCTGTTTGAGGAGGAACAAGGGCATCAGTGTTGATGGAGTGGGGCGGGTAAAAGAGAAGTGGACAAGAGAGGAGTTTAGAGAGGTAGCAGCACAAGACCTCATTAAAGGCCACCTTGCTCTGGGTAAGGCAGGGAGAGGGGCATTGGCAGATTTATCCATCAGCTTCTGTCACAATAATTCAGTGTAACAGATCATTTCTAAACCTACTAGCTTAGCAAACAACCATCTGTTCTCACTCATGCCTATTTGGTTGTGTTGGTCAGCTGATCTAATCTGGTCTCAGATGAGCTTCCTCCCAAGATAAAGATTGGTCCAGATCTGCTCCAGGTTCTCTTATGCTCCTTGGACCCATGGGCTACCCAGGGCATGTTCTTTTCTAGCGATACTAGAGGTACATGGGAGCAAGTTTAAATGCACAAAGACAGTTCAAGTTTCTGTTTGTGTTGCCTCCACTAATATTTCACTGGTCAAAGCAAGTCATATGGCTGAGTCCAAAGTCAAGAGGCTGGAGGATGCATTCCACCTCTAGTGGAGGAAATAGAAAGTCACAAGGCAAAGGGTATGAATACAAGGGCTCACTAGAATACTGTGGCCCATAGTTCAATCTATGACAGAGATCCGAGCAAAGGAATCCAATGGCTAACTTTTGTTTTAACAGGATCACTCTATCAGCTGTTGAAGGAGACTGAGGGAGGAAAGAACTCAGAGGAAGATCAATCCAAGAGTGACGATGGTGCCTCAGATCAGAGTGATTTGCAGTGCAGATGGCAAGGAAGGTCTGTATTCAGGTTACATTTTGAAATAATAGCATGACATTTGTCAAAGAAAAATTGCACTGGACAAATTAAACAGGCAAGTGTGACTTTATTCAAGGCTATTACAAGAGAGAGAGCTTGAACTCAATTCTGCTAAAAAAAAAAAAAAAAAAAAAAAAAAAAGGAAGTGTAAGCACTGAGACAAGCTAGTGGAAATGTCCTAGAGAGGAAGTTGGTCAACTATGATTTGGTCATATGTGTTTTCTAATTGTTACTTATCACAGTTAGGCTCCCATCCTCCCACAGAGACTGGGGGATAAAACACTATCACCTTCTATGATTACATTGCAAAAGGATGGTTCCCCAATCTCTGAGAAAGTTACTCCTGGGTTGTAAAACTGGCCAAAACCTGGGAGAAAATTTATCTACGTTTCAAAGAGGTAGAGAAAGAATGTGCAATTACAAGTTTGCTGAGGAAAATGCTCTATGAAAAGAGAAGTAAGGGGCCTATGGTCAAGAAGAAACCTGTCTGAAGTTTAGTGCAGCGGAGGAGACTTTATGGCCATCTTGGTCATAGTTAAGTGCATGTACTCTAGCATGAGACTGTCTACATTAAATTCTGGCTCCTCCAATTCCTAACTTGTGACCTTACCTTAACATCTTGTGCTTCAGTTTTTTCATCTGTAAAATGGGCATGAGAAAGTGTCAAACCCATGGGATTATGTGGGGATTAAAATAGTTAATATATGTGTGCAGCATTCAGAACAATTCCTAGCATGTAGTAAGCAATAGCTATTATTATTATTAATGTCAAACTAACAGATTCTCCTAAAGAGTCAGAGATCAGGTATGAGAAGGACAGAGGAGCCAAGAATAACTTGAAGGTGTGTTTTGTTTTGTTTTGTTTTTATCTGAATTACTGCAAAGATGGAGTTGCCACTTACTGAGATAGGGAAGGGTGTATGCACAGATTTTAGTATATGGGAAGTAATAAATCCAACCAAAGGAAGGATTAAATTATGTAATGTCATTTGTAATGTCATTTCACTTTCTTCCTTACTTAAATATATATCATATACTGTATTTTAAGAGCTCTGAGTACAGGGGTGCCTGGATGACTCAGTTGGTTAAGCAACTGACTCTTGATTTTAGCTCAGGTCGTGATCTGAGTTGTGAGATCAAGCCCCATGTCAGGCTTCCCTTACAGCACGGAGCTTGCTTGGAATTCTCTCCCTCTCTCTCTGCCCCTCCCCTGCTTACGTTCTGTCTCTTTCTCTCTTTCTCAAAATAAATAAACAAACATTAAAAAAAAAGTTCTGGGTAGGTTGTTAAGAGACTTTCATGTTATCTTTTTCCTTTATGCCCCCAATTAGACATTGGTATTTATAAGGAAAGATATATTAGACAAAGATATTAATTATTGTAAGCCTTAATTGAAAAGAACAAACTGCTATGGAAAACTATTCTTAAAAGTTTGGGTTGCTAGCCCTAACATGTATTTATTTGAGCCATTAAAGAATCACCCTTGGGGTGCCTGGGTGGCTCAATTGGTTAAATGTCTGACTTCTGTTCAGGTCATGATCTCGAGGTTCATGAATCTAGCCCTGCGTTGGGCTCTGTGCTGACAGGTCAGAGCCTGGAGCCTGCTTCAGATTCTGTGTCTCCCTCTCTCTGCCCCTCCCCTGCTTGCACTCTGTCTCTCTCTCTCTCTCTCTCTCTCTCTCTCAAGAATAAATTTAAAGGGGCGCCTGGGTGGCTCAGTCGGTTAAGCGTCCGACTTCGGCTCAGGTCATGATCTCGCGGTCCGTGGGTTCAAGCCCTGCGTCGGCTTTGTGCTGGCAGCTCAGAGCCTGGAGCCTGTTTCAGATTCTGTGTCCCCCTCTGTCTCAGACCCTCCCCCGTTCATGCTCTGTCTCTCTGTCTCAAAAGTAAATAAACATTAAAAAAATTTAAAAAAAGAATACATTTAAAAAACATTAAAAAAATTAAAGAAGCACCCTTCGTTCAGAAAGCCAAGTATTGCCTTGAATAAATGTTCTACCTGCAAAAGCTGTGCCTTGTTTATCACAGCGTCACCATATTCCAGTGCAGTCCCAGCCACACAAATGTGCTCAATAAATATTTATGGAATAAGTGAAACCATAGGCTGACACTTTATGTTTAGTGTAGTTGTGTCCACATAAATATTGCTTTGTAATCCTGTGAAATATTTGACTTGCTGCATGTGCAATTCTGTTAGCCTGCAATTTGCCAAATGATAGATCAATATATTAAAATTCTCAACTTGAGGTTTGCATTAGCATTTTTAGATAAAGAACATGGCCAGCAGGCTAAATTCCATCCAAACTCTTGATAGTATTACAACATAATAATTGTACTATTAATGGACGCATTAAAAACAAGTAGAAAAAAACAATCCAGATTTTACTTCATATAGATAGACAAGTTTACATAATGTGGCGGCCTGGTTTTTCTTTTAGTAAAGGATTAAGTAATATGTTACTGTGTAAGACTTTCCTAGTCCTAAGGCTAATGGTTATCAGGTTTATCTTTTGTTTCCCTCCCATTCTCCCTCCTTCGTCCTTTCCTCTCTCTCTTCCTCTATTCCTTCTTTCTTTCATTCTTTTCTTCCTTCTTTCCTTAATTTCATTATCATTTTTTCAAGAGAGAAATTCTGATCTCTAAAATGAGAAGCAGATGTACAGAGTTGGGAACAGAGAAATGTTTTTAAGGTTAATAAAGTCAGAGTTGTATTTTGAATATTTTTTGCTTATTTTATTGTCATCCTAATTAATAAATTCTTGGAAGACACATAGTTAAAACATTTCCTCAAAGAAAGAAAAGGATATCCATAAGAATTTGTTGCAAATGTGTTATTATCTCAAGTATTGAGTAATTGCCCTATGGTGGGATTTTTTAATCATTTGAGACTTCATTAGGCCAATAGTGATTCCATACTCTATTTAAGAGAAGAAATAATTTGGAGAAAACCAAGAACAAATACAAACAAAATAAATTACTTAACACAATTACAATAATTCTTTTTAGCATTTTTCTTGCTTAGTAAATGATAAAGTATTACTTTTAAAGTCTGTTAAAATAAGTATGCACTATATTTCATGATTAAGAGAAGAGAGACATTTTTAAAGAAACAAATATCAGATTTAATGATTCCCTTATAATATTAGTAAAACTTCCATTGTGTTTGTTTCTCAAAAATTTCTGCATGAACTGAAGTTTTGTGTCCTAAGTTTTATTTTTGATGCCCATATCAGGGCTGTTTCACATTTACATCTGACTATTATGGTAATATATGTTCAGTGTTAAGTCATACACTCCTTCAGCCTCCTTGTTCAGTGGTTAATGATTTGTAAACAAACATTTAAAAGCTAATTAAGAAAACCTATATTCTTGTGAAAAAAATTATTCCCTAGTTTGATCCAATTTTTGTAAATTGAATCTGGACTGGGTCCTTGGATAGAAAATATGTTATTCTACAAGCATTTGCACAGTCTTCCAAAGATCTATGAGGGAAGCTTCTTGAAATATCTTCTGTTTGAGTTGTGTGAGCTTGATTAGCAAGATATATTCCAGGTCACAATCTCTGATACCATTCTGCTTATTTAAGTTTGTGTTTAAGGCATAAATCTAAGTTGAAGTCTGATATTGGTGGGATAAGAAAACATTAGAAATGATTATATATATATTTAATGTATTATTAAAAAAATTACTGAACTTTTTTACATATTGAACAAGTTGTTAATAAAATAACATTTGTGATGAGCAAGAAAGGAATATTTTGTAATTCTTTAACTTTATGAAAAATGTATTTGAAAACATATAAGACATGTCCACATTTACTTTTATTCTGTTTCCTATTATGTTCCATTGATTGCTTGTCTACCCAGAGACTATGCTTTATGAGGGTAGAATCTCTTTGACATCTGATTGCAACCCAGGAATGGGTTAAAATATTTAAAAATCTGATTTTTATTATTTTCTTAGATGCAATTGAACGTTTAAATTATTATTCATTGTTTCTTATTTCCTTATTATTTATTGCATATTCTCTGCTATTCAAGCAATTACAGGATTTACATTAGACTTCACTATATTCTCCAATACACTGGTCAATCAGGTGAATTGTTTGAGAATTCTCATGAGTTACCAAGATTGTTGCAATGGTATCATATACCACCCATGAGTCAATAAACTGTCATATTATTGTAAACACTCTACTCCCACTACTCTGCTAATTTATTTCTGTGAGGATATTTTGTGGGAGTTGAGTGATATCAATAGTCTTTATTTTATTTTATTTTATTTTATTTTATTTTATTTTATTTTATTTTTTTAAGTTATATTCAGTTGACATAAAAAGTTACAGATTATCTAAGATTTTTAAAAGTCAGATTTGAAAAATGGGAAATCATCCATTTGTGCATATAACTATATCTAGATGTTTAGCTAATGAATATATTCAGATATTTTTCAGAGTAAAGAGTTGCACTGTGAATTCTGTGTTAGATATGTTTTAGATTTGATGTTAGATGTGTTTTAGAGAACAAAGTAAGACTAAGATAACTTGCTACACAAATTCGGTTGTTTACATCTAGTATACTATGTTAAGACAGAAGTCATGCATTGACTTCCATGTCTTTAGACACCAGAGAGAGTTTAACTATCATTATGCTCTCATTAAAACATAGACTAGTTTTAGAGAAAAATTGTTTTTCTTAAGAGGAAGATAAAACGAAAGTTTAATGCCTACATTGGTTGTTAGCCCAGTGGAAGTATATACAAATAATCAAATCTTACCGATGTAATTCGTATATTTCTGTAGCATTGGTTCTGAAGAATACAGTGGATTACATTAAAATGTAGAAGTGTGTTACACTTCCATTAGTTTTCTCTTTAAGTTCAACCCATTTCTTCTTTAATCTATTGATGAGGAGTTGGGTTTATAATTATTTGCATACTTTTTATATAACTCTTCAAATTTGCAAATATTGTAAATATAAACACTTCTCAATATTATTTGATTAATATATAAAAATCTGAAAATGGATGCTTATTAATCACAAGATTATAGAGTAGGGAAATGGATACACCAATAGAGCCAGAGTATTTTTAAAACTTCAAAAGTTATTTTTTTTTAAATTACTGATTCTGACTTGATTTATGGAAACCAACTGAAATGGAGACGTGTGGCTAGGTAATGTGCCGTATGATAGGTCGTATAAATCTCATATTCTTCATAATCATTTTTGTAGCTCAAATCCTTTGGCCATTATGTTGGCTTACTATTTTGTCTTTTATAGACGTGTTCTTTTAATGAAATATTCAATTTAAAATGGAATATGGCACACCTGGGTGGCTCAGTCGGTTGATCATCCAATCGGCTCAGGTCATGATCTCACGGTTCTTGAGTTTGAGCCCCTTGTGGGGGGTCCATGCTGACAGCTCAGAGCCTGAAGCCTGCTTCAGAGTCTGTGTCAGCCTCTCTCTCTGCCCCTTAGCCACTCGCACTCTGTCTCTGTCTCTCTCTCAAAAATAAACATTAAAAAAATAAAAAATAAAATGGAATATAAACATAAGCATTACTGCTTTCAGAAGTATGTATAAGAGACCTTCCATTTCAATGGTAGTTTAACACATGACACATGTTATCACCATAACACTTATGTTTCTTCACATATAACTAAGATTTCAGAGGAGGAAAATATAAATAAAATGGTATTATGTATGTGGTCAAACTACTTCAAAAAATACACAGGAAAATAAATTTTTAAAACATTTCATTTTTTTAAGTAAACAGAATGGTTACCTTTACTCTCATTACACACAAGATATTTACAAAAACAATTGCTTTTTTTAAATTACGTTTTGTTTAAATCACATTTTAGAGGAAAGAAAATTTAAGGGATGATTCTGAAGAGAAAGTTATTTCCAATTATGTTTCTAAAAGTGTAATGAAAAGAAGGTAATCATTTAAAACATCGGGATAAACAAACTACCAGCAGCCTACTGATGACTGGAACCCTTACAACTAGCATTGTTAATTAGCACATATTTTGTATGTTATATCTATTATATATTCTTACAATGATACCTAACTTTTTCTTAATTTTTTCAGTATTTCTAGGCTATGCGGTTCCTCTGTCAATTTTTCCAAATTGTCTCAAATATCCAAAAAATTTTCAATATATTTACTTATTTTTAAAATCTGTGTGTAAGTACACTCATGCTGTTTCAACCTGTATTGTTCAAGAGTCAACTGTTTATACATCTATGTCTGTAAAAATGTCCCATGAAATATATTTTGAAATCAGGCACGGAATTGGGAATCAACTTAAAAACCAGACTGAGAAAGATACAGAGAGAAACATTATAATTTTATCAAACTCCTTTTAGGACCCATTCTTATAAAGAAAGTTTGTTTTTGGCAGATTCACTCTTAGAAATATCCAACAATTACTATGATATAAATGAGCATATAAATAGATCTGACCATATTACATGCATTATTTTCTAATTTTAGGTTTCATTTTCCATTGTTGAATTTTTTTATGGTTTACTCGAGGTTAATTTGAACATGGAAAACAATATAACATTATTTGTTCTTGGGATCAATACTTTTTGAGTAAAATAGCAGTTTAGGATGTAGGTAATTTCCTTGGTGTGGTGGCATAGGTAATAGCCACCAGGAAGATAATGCAGATTTCTGTGACAAAGAAATAAATGACTAGAAGTCCCGGGACTCCATTCTTGAAAATCCTTACCCTCAAATCTCCAATTGCTTTGCAATTATAGGATAAATAGTTATAAGAATCCTTACTGCTTAATTTTAAGGAACAAAATGAACGAAGTAATAAGAAGTGTCAAAAACTCTATTGCAAAAGATGTATTTCCTTGAAATTAGTGTTTCTGCAGGAGTCAATACTAAAGGTAAGACTCAGACATTTCTACTATTGCTCTTGAAATGCTACCTGTTTTTCTTCAATTGCTTCCAATTGTTAGCATTTCTCTCTCATCAATGTGCTGTCTGACCACACTTAAAAGGCTAAGGTGACAACTACATTGTATTCCTGTTGATCATGCTTCTATTGATTAGATGGTTTGGGAAGAATGTTGAACTACAGGAAGTTTCTGCACTGTCAATCCCTAATTTGATTTACACAGTAACCATTTGAAGGACTAGAGTCGTTTTTCATTTTCTCCAGTTTCCAAAAGCTAAACTGTCCTTGATCAAGAAACATAATGCTCAGTCAGTTGGAATTTTTCTCTAGTACAAGATTTCACTTATCTTATTTACTATTATAATTTTAAGAAGTAGTATCAGCCTGAGTATTTAAATGTGGAATTTACTAGCAAATAGAAATTAATTAATTTGAAGATAATTTTAGGCTGGATTAACATTGTGTATGTCATCCTAAATCAGATATTGGAAGACCCAGTTGGGCCGCCAGTGAAATAAGTTAAATCCTACTCAGAATTTATGTAAACACAGAACAAATATAAAAACTAACTCCATGCAATGATGTGGTACTGTTTAAAAGGCACCCTTCTTTACTTCCTAGGACTCGAGAGTGATGTTCTGCTGAGACGGCACTGGGCCCCAAAGACACTATATGAGAACAAGAAAACTGGCAAGACTCTGCTCTTGACTTCAGAGAACTTTTGCTAGACATCAACCATACAGAAGTGTCTTGTCTATTGAAAATGTTGGAGTAGCAGTATCAGGATGACCTTTTGTTACTTTTTGCCATCCGTCAATTATATTAGTTTTATGCTCTTTCATTTCATAAAAGAATTTCACACTAAAGCAGATAGAACAAATGGCAATTGTCATTGACTTTCAGTCCCCATTTACTAATTTCCCCAGAAAATCTGGCTTATGATTTTATCAGAAAGAAAATGATCATCCGTCATTGACTTTATAAAACTAGTCATATTAAAATTCAAAATTTGTTAAATTTAGTTATTATTAACATGTAATGTAAAATAACATGTAATGTAAAATATTTTATTGTTACTTTTTTTTACTTGTGAGCAAACCTGTATGTGTGTGTGTGTGTGTGTGTGTGTGTGTGTGTGTGTATGGCAGTCAGCAACTGAGAAAGGTTTCTTTAATTCTTTGCAAGAGAATTTAAGTACAATGGAAATAGCGTATTAACTTCTTTGAAACAGAGTGTGGTAGGCAAAATAACAGTTCTCTAAACAACCACACTTGAGAATAATATATTTCCTTTCTTGGCAAAAGGGACTTTGCTGATGTAAGAGTGAGGACCTTTTAGGTAGGAAGGTGATCCTGGATTCTCGATGTAGGTCCAAACTACTCATGTAGTCCCTTAAAAGCAGAGCACCTTTCCCAACTTTGATCAAAAAGAGGATGTGGAAATGGCAGATGATTCAGAGAGCTGCCATGGGGCCAGTTCTGAAGATAAAAACAGGCTGCACACCAAGGAACGTGGAAAGGTGTTGGAAAAGGTGGGGAAAGAGATTCTCATTTAGAGCCTCCAGAGGGTGACCAGCTCAGGTGGACATCTTGATTTTAGCTTTGTGAGACCTGTGTCAGACTTCCAACCTTCCAAAGTCCTACATATATTTGTATAATATATTTGTGTTGTTTAGTTCACCAAAATTGTGGTAATTCCTTATGATAGCTGTAGACAATTAATACAAGGGTACTTGTTTTCAAAACTTACTGCCTCTCTGTTCCACTCCTGATTCTCTTGTGTATCAAAAGAGCTGTGTTTAATCAAGTTATATGGGACACCTGAGTGGGTCAGTTGGTGAAGTGTCCAACTCTTGGTTTTGGCTCAGATCATGATCTCAGAGTTTGTGAGTTCAAGCCCCGCGTTGGGCTCTATGCAGACAATGTGGAGCCTGCTTGGGATCCTCTCTCTCTCCCTCTCTCTCTGTCTGTACTCCTCTCTCCTCTCAATAAATAAATAAAAACAAAAAAATTAAGTTATATAGTGCTATATCTATCCATGTCATGGAAAAGTTATGAGTTTCTAAATAAAAAACTACTTGTCTATGTTTCATCAATCCTTCAAAACTTAGATTAAAAACACCTTTTCCCTTTTTGGTAGTAGTTATGTTCTCTTTAAAAACACCCTTGTTTTAGGGATACAGGAGTACTGATGCATAGTGGCACTTGTACCCCAATGTTTATAGCAGCACTCTCAACAATAGCCAAATTATGGAAAGAGCCTAAATGTCCATCAACTGATGAATGGATAAAGAAATTGTAGTTCATATACACAATGGAATACTATGTGGCAATGAGAAAGAATGAAATATGGCCCTTTGTAGCAACGTGGATGGAACTGGAGAGTGTTATGCTAAGTGAAATAAGCCATACAGAGAAAGACAGATACCATATGGTTTCACTCTTATGTGGATCCTGAGAAACTTAACAGAAACCCATGGGGGAGGGGAAGGAAAAAAAAAAAAGAGGTTAGATTGGGAGAGAGCCAAAGCATAAGAGACTCTTAAAAACTGAGAACAAACTGAGGGTTGATGGGGGGTGGGAGGGAGGGTAGGGTGGGTGATGGGTATTGAGGAGGCACCTTTTGGGATGAGCACTGGGTGTTGTATGGAGACCAATTTGACAATAAACTTCATATATTGAAAATAAATAAATAAATACACCCTTGTTTTTTCATTAAATGAAGAATACCATAATATCAATGACAGAATCACTGATTCTTCAGATTTTCCCAGTAGTTATAAATTGTTTCTCCCATGATCTGATACCGCTGGGACTAAACTTTACCTTCAGCATTCTTGGTTAATACATGACATTCTTCCTCAAGGTAAGATGGGCAGATAAAAACTGACTTGTAAATTCACGTACAACTTTACATTTATTCTTCCTTCTTTTTCTGTAACTGCCTCTACTATTCTCATGGGGACAAGCAGTTTAGAAAAACAAACTTGATGCTACTCGTATCTAGGACCCACCACCCCAAAGCAACACAGGAAGTAACAGTGTAGGTATTTTTCAATGCTTAAAGTTGTTTTTAGAAACGTCCTGAAAGCCATGTTGGCCACCACTGTCAGTCCCACCTGGGTCAGAGACAATGACCCACAGGCAGTTCATTCTGTCTCCAGATGGAGATGGGAATTTCTAAATGCCTAGAAATCCTTTTCTTGCCTACATAATATTAACCCACATAAGTCACTTAAATTGTTTCATTTTATTTCAAAGAAAAGCAAAAAAAAAGGTGTTAATTTTGTCTGAAATTTGTTTTATTGAATAGAAAACATCCATTTTTATGGGACTGATATCATCAAATTTAAGCCTGTAAACATGGACCTGTCTATGTAGGGATACTTTTTTGTTCAGAAATGAATGTTAAACTTTTAGCATATGCTTTCCCTAGATAATTACAAAAATCTGTTCTCTTTTGAAAAGAAAATAGTTTATCTCTTCTTTCTGAAATGACTTGCAGAGACATTTAAAATGCCAACATTTTAGATTTCAAACACAATTCAAATATTTGGTGTTCTAGTAATTATGCAAATGATAAAATCAATGCATGTCAAGAATTTGTGTCTGATTTCTGATCAGATAATTCTGTTGTGAGATGTCATGCTGAAAGCAGTGAAGCTCTACTATGAGAAACAAAATTAACTTAAAAGTATCACTGACTATAGGGGCAGGCGCCTGGGTGGCTCAGTGGGTTAAGTGACCAACTTTGCCTCGGGTCATGATCTCAAGGTTTGTTGGTTTGAGCCTTGCTTCAGGCTCTGTGCTGACAGCTCAGAACCTGGAGCCTGCTTTGGATTCTGTGTCTCCCTTTCTCTCTCTGCCCCTCCCCTGCCCATGCTCTCTCTCTCAAAAATAATTAATAAAATTTTAAGTGTATCATGAGCTATTAATTCTCTCTCTTTCTCTCTCTCTCTCTCTCTCTCTCACACTCACACACAAACACACAAGGTTTGGGGGAAAATGTTTCAAATATTTCCAAACCAAATGTTGTGTTGACAAGAGTGTTCACCGTGTTAAATGACTGTCATCTATAATTAGTACATATTGAGCAACAGGATAGGTGTTACATCCGTTGTTACAGCAGGTAGAGGACTGTGCTAAAGAAAGTTAATGGCAATTTCTATGGTGAGCAGTGATGTCCACTGAATACGGAAAGCCCAGTTTACAATCTTGCTAAAACGATAGTTTAATTTTCTCTTTAGCTTTTCCCAGAATGTGTGTTTTATCTGGAAAATGATGCATGCTTTTAATTTTCGTGACATGCTACATTGATGCAATGCCATATAATTGAGCATTTATCATTGTTCCTATGCCGCAGCACCACGGGTAGCATAGGAGCCAGCTTGCTTCCAAACTCTACAGCTTTCTTATGTAGATTCCTGATATAGTGCTTCTGTTGCCAAATGCAAAATATATTGTACTATCTTGTAAATGATATTTTTTCCCCTGTGTTAATAAGGTCACTCAAATGTAGCATTGAAGAACTGTGAATTGTGCTTAATATCTTACCTAATGGCTAAAGGCAAAGAAATGAAAAGAAAAATTGTCCTTTACATTACTCTGGCTTTTTAAAAAGATTTTCTTATGTTTTAATTGTTATTGGTTTTTATTCAACCAGGAAAACATTCCTATATATTTATCCTCGCTTTTCTCATTTGAAGGCACTATTGTTGCAAAAATAATGATACTATTACTACCAAATCTAATAATAATATTCATAGCCCACACTTACATGGTACTTTTTATGGCCCAGAAGCTGTTCCAAGCACTTTCTGTATATTAACTCAGCTTTCGTAACAGTCTTTTCAGATATTACTATTATTATCCCCATTTCATAGGTGAGACTGAGGTACAAAAATAAAAGAAAGCCTGTCTGGCTACTGGGTGATGCAGTTTGGATTTGAACCTCAGGATTCTGGATTTAGGGTCCATGCTCTTAAACCCTATAGAAAAACTGTTAACAAAATTTATTGGAATAAGACTGACAAAAATTATTGATCAAGAATGTCAATAATTGTAAAAGTGTCCATGATATTTTCTCTCTAGTGTTTATTTGAAGATAAGTTCTAATAGTAAATGCATTTTATGTAAAATTTTGTGAAAATACTTTGTAAGTCTCTAAATAAAATCATACATTCTCTTTTTATTCCATACGTATTTTGGTAGTACTCTTGTACTGTTTATTCTGCAGGTGCTTCTTTTCCCACTGATTGCATATTGCCTCCCAAGGAAGGTTATATTTACTGAAATGTTATGTAATCTTCAACCATATCAAAGTTCATATCATGTTTCCAGCGAAGTGAAATGTGTTTTATCCTATGGAGCCCCGATGTTGGTCAAGAGGCATGTCCACATTTATAAATTGTCTGAAATTCTTTCAAAACTCTGGATGGACATCATTTGGTAGGTGACTCACTTAACAGGGTTTAGTTTTCACTATAGGAAAAAAAATTAAACTGGGAAAAATAAATTGAGAAAACTGTCATAATGTGGACAGTTTTCAGTTTCATGTAACAAGCTCTGTGTTGGGCACTTGTACATAAGGACCCGCTAGAGCAAGTTGGGATATCAGCTGTGGAATGAAAAGAAAGCTGGAGCTATCGGTGACCTTGCTGCGGTGCAGGCAAGGAACTGAAGTCAAAAAATAGTGTTGCTAAAGCTCATCCTACCAAATGCAGCCAGTCAGTAAGAGGTCCAGTACTAATATTGGCGTAGATATGATTCGGCCTGATTCAGCCACTTATCAAGACTGAGGCGCCAAACCTGGTTGGTGGAGCACAATGATGGAGAATCTGAGCAAATATAAGATCTCCAAATCTGATAGGTGGCAATTATGGGCCTGTGACTGTAGCACATACTTAGAAGGTGATTAAAAAAAAAACATGCAAAAAGCTAAGCATAAGATTAGAGACCCAATTAAACTGTCTGCTATTCAGAACCAGAGTGTGTACTGAAATATCCCATGACATAATTAATCACGGATTAGAAGAGGGATAATCAGACAAAATCACCCTGATGGAAGAGAAAGATAGAGAGGGAGATGTGTACTGTTCAGGTATCTATTCTCACCACCCAAACACCAAATCTCAACTCTAACACTGTCATTCTACTAAGTTCTAACCGTTCAGAATATTGAGCTCAGGAGAACAGAAATGTAGAATCCAAGAAGGTGGTCCAAAAATAACTTCTGAAGCAACATAACATTTTACACTATTAATAAGGGTCACAGGATTATGCTTGCATTCAAGACTTGGTTAAAAGATTAATTTAACATTCTGCTTAGGAAAAGGTATTGCTAAAATTTGTGGTGCTTAATTTATTGTAATTTAAAAAATAAATTAAACATATTTGAATTACAATTAGAAATAAGCTCAAGAGAAATGCTACAAAATTGTTATGAATATAAGATATATCTTTTTTTCTCCCTAAAATAGATTCTAGAGTATTGATTCATTTTTGGTGGGGCACATCCTGTTGAAGGCTACAGAGAAAAGGTCAGTTTTCTGCAAAATTACTTTCATTATGTTGTCCCCGAAGGTACGAGACAAGTTAATTTAAAAATGCAATTACATCTTCACACCAAATATATCTGGATTAAAAATAACAAGAAAGTGGGGTTTTCTTAGTTAAAATTTGAAACAAGTGAAATTAACTTAAATCTCATTAAGTCTGTCTTTTATTTTAAGTAAATATCCAACAGGAGCTAGGTTATGAAAAGTTAAAATATAATACTTTTAGAGAGTTGTAAGTTTAAATGAACAATTTGAATGGAAAATTAGAAATTCATTGTGAGTACTTTTTAAGCTTTATCAAGTTATAATTGACCTACAAACGATTGAACGTGTTTCATGTATACCTTATGATGAGTTTGGACATATGTGAACATCCACAATACCATCGCCACAATCAAAGTGCTAAACACATGCATCACTTCCAAAAATTCCCTTGTGTTCTTTTGTGGTTTTGTTGTTACTGTTGCTTTTTGTTTTTGTGCTAAGAACACTTAACATAAAGCTATAATATTAACATGGTTTGAAATGCACAATAACACATTATTAACACAAGATACCATGTGGTACAGAAGAACTATAAAACTTACTCATTTAGTATAACTGAAACTTTATATTCATTGAGTAACAATTCCCCATTTATTGCAGATTATTTTCATAAAACACAATGTTTATTTTTTAACAGGTAGACAATTGTGTTTACAGTATTGTGGATTACTCAGTAGAACTCTACCTCTCATTTTAATATGAAATTGCTGCTAAATAAATTATAATGCCATGTTTTAGGTAAATGTTCTCCATAGTAGACAGGTTCACAGGAAGAGAGGAAAGATATCTGTTGGGCTCTATTATGTGCCACTATCTCAGGTGGGTTGTCTCATTTAGCATAGAAACAGAAGTCCAGAGAGGTTAAGTAATTTACCCAAACCACAAATGTACTAAATGGATTTTTAAAAAAGGTCTATATTTAAGCCTGTCAGACATCATATGAGTGCTCTTGGCCTCATATTTCCTGAGATGACATACTTTCTCCGGTCACTCATGCTGGCCTGAGTCACCAGGGCCTCCTCTGTGGGCCTTGGATTCTGAGTCTGTCACGAGGAAGAAGCTTCAGCAAAGTCACCGGGCAGCATAGCTCCTGAAGCTGGAAGGGACCCACAAGAGCGCTCTAGTCAACAGCACAATTACTTGGTCTACACCGCTTAGTGAGGTCGCTTACAAATTGAGAACCAAGACTATCTGCCTCCACACTCAGACAGGACACTGAAAACCGAAACCACAGCTGCCTGTGTGTAACAGTGGGTCTTTGCCATTTCACTGCCTCCTTTGGCATTGCTTCGCTTCTCAGGGAGACGTCTACCCAGACAAACAGTTTGATGGTTCATTTTATGTAGTAGCTTCTGAAAAGACTCATTTATTCCTCAGTGGGAAATGTTAGTAGACAACAAAGCTTCAAAGGTCACTTTTTGCAAAATTACTTTCGTTAGGTTGTCCCTGAAAATAAAGACAGGTTAATTTAAAATTGCAATTTGAATTCGAGCCTTAATTTTTAAAAAAATTCTCCCACCATTCCTGAGCTATTATATCTGGATTCATACCTAATCCTACACACACCCCTCTTTGAAAGAACTGCCTTAAATCCATTTCCCAGTTCTCAACAATTTCTGACATTCCTGTCTCTGCTCTGATACACCAGTAATGGTTTGCTCTTCCTTACGGCAGTAAGCAATAAACATTTGCTTTTCAACAGATCACTGGTGATATTTAGGAAGCCAACTTTTTGCAACTTCAGACCCACAACCGTTTCCTGACAGGTGCATATATTGCCATCTGAGAAGAATTCTTTTCTCCCCAGACGCAAATAGAGTTGCTTATCTCATGTACAGACCCTGTATCTGAGAGGTGCCTGTTCACTAGCCATACACATGTAGCAGGTGCTTGGCCTGCTGTATCTATAGCTCTGTGACCTTTCTTGGAAAGAAGCATTTTAAAGGGAAATATCGGGGGAAGAAATCCATAATGCAAAGAAAATTCTGTATGAACAGGTACAAATCAGGAAGTAGTAAAACTTCGACATGTTCTTTAACATGTTCATGTTAAAGATTGAATATGTGAGGTCAGAGGCTGCCTAAACCTGAGACCTTTGGGTTTTGTACCAGGGCCACACTTAGCTTGTGTAATGACGAAGATTCTCTCCCTGACCCATCTTTGGTCAAGCTCTTCTGAGCTCTCTTTTGACTAAGCCTTTGATCTTGGGCTCCGGTTTTCTTCTTTATGCAATCCAGTTCTAGTAAGAATCCAGCTAAGTCAGTGTGAGTCACAATCCCCACCCCTGGTGATAACCGTCACCTCATCATCTGATAAATTATCACATCAACATCACCCGCAGGTGATGTCTGATCACCCTGACTTGCCTCTACCAATAGTCCTCTTGGGTCAACTTAACACAATTCTTCCTTACCTTAGTGTTTATTCTTAGTAATTTTCCATCCTCCAACCCCCTCATCTTGATCCTCACCTGTAACTCCTACTTTTATGCATTGTATTCAGAATTGAGCCCAATCTCTCTCTCCTGCTGCAAAACCCTGCGGCAGTGGTCCCTATACATATCATGGTGATGCCCTTGAATAAAGTCTTCCTTACCATATTTAATAGGTGAATGAATAAATAATTTTTTCTTTAGCCGTTAGTATAGTTGCATAAAAAATGAACTGTGAAATTTCCCCCTCTGATACAATCTTTGATTCTCACATTCTTGGTGTCTATCACAGATATCAAAATTGTTGCATTTATCAGTAGTTCACCCCTTTCTATTATTGAGTAGTATTCCATCACATACCACATTTAATTTATCCATTTACCAGTTGATGGGCATTTGGATTATTTCCAGTTTGGGGCCATTTTAAATAACTGCTGTGAATAGTTAAGTACAGATTTTTATGTGGACATGTTTTCCTAATCCAACAAGGGATAGAATTGTTGGGTCTTAAAACTTTTTAAGAAACTAAAGAACTGTTTTTCCAAAGTAGCTGTCACATTTTATGTTCTTACTAGCAATGCATGAATGTTCCCATTTCCTTACATCCTTACCAATACCTGAGGTGGAAAGTTGCCTATTTTAGTGTTATAATAGTTACATAGAGGCATCACGCTGTGGTTTGAACTTTCAATTCCTTAATGAAAAATGATGGTGAAATTCTCTTTAAATGCATATTCATCATTTGTATGTATTATTAGGTAAAGTTTCTATTCAAATATTTTTGTCCATTTTTAATTACATTGTCTGTCCTCTAATGGTGATGGTTGGGTTGTAGAGTTTATTATATATTCTGGATACAACTCTTTCATCAGAAATGTGTTTTGCAAATACTTTCTGCTCATCTGTTGCCTATCTCTTCTATTTTAATGGTGTCTTTTGAAGACAAAGAGATTTAAATTTTTGTGGAACCTGTTTTATCTTTTATTTTCTTTTAGGGGTTATGCTATCCTAAAGTCGCCAGGGTTATCTTCTATGTTTCTTCTAGACGTTTTATAGTTTCTCACTTACATTTACGTCTATGATACACTGCAAGTTATTTGTGTGTGTGTGTGTGTGTGTGTGTGTGTGTGTGTGTTTCGTGTGAGGTAAAGGTTCAGACTTATTCTTTCCTTTCTCTGCTATGTGGATTTCCAATTACTCTAGAACCATTTTTTTGAAAAGACTATCTTTTCCTTTTGAATGACCTTGGCACTTTTGTTGAAAATCAATCTTACATGGATTTCTGTCTGGAATCCCTTTTCTGCTTTATTAATCTATATGTTTACATTTATGCCAATACTATACTGTCTTGATCGCTATACCTTTTAGTAATATGTGAAATCAGGCAGCTTGTCTTCAACTTTGTTCTTTTTAAAAATTGTTTGGCTGTTCTAGATTCTTTGCATTTCCCTCTAACCAGTTTATATTAAATATATGTATATATGTATGGCACAAAAGCTTATATGCAGAAGTTTATAACAGTTTTAGTGATAATTGCCAAAACTTGGAAAGAACCAAAATGTCCTTCAGCAGGCAAATGAAAAAAAAAAGATAAATAAATAAATAAATAAATAAATAAATAAAATGAATAAATGGATAAACAAATACCCGGCACATCCAGACAATGGGATACTATTTAGTGCTAAAAAGAAATGAGTAAGAAGCCATGAAAAAAAAGAAGAAACTTATATGCGTATTACTTCAGGTTTTTATAGAGACTTCTTTGCATTGGCATAAGTAATTTCATTAACATAACAACAGACACCTTTATTGCTCTCATCACTTAGGGAATTCCAAGGGTTTAGGGAGCTCTGTGCCCGGAACAGAAAAAGAAACCAAATACATATTTTTTTATTATATAATTCACAATATCACATTTACCCTGTGGGGATCAAGGTCAAACTATAACAGTTCTAAATATATGGCCTGGGTCTTCCTTGAAAACTGGCATCACGTTCAATTCAGATAACCCCAGGCTTTACACAGGACTACAAGTATTTTCTGAGACTCATACTCATTAGCTTGAGGGTGGGCCAGTTATACACAAGCACTATTAACCTTGAGGAAATGTTATCTTCCATGTGGCCTAGCTATTCAACTAAGGCTCAGTTGTTAAACTCAACCACCAAAATAAAACCAAACTGCAGAAATACAGGCCTCTGCAAACTTCTCACGTCACCTGAGTTAATGCAGTGCCTCCAACACTTCAAGCCTCTTGTTCAAGACTCTGCCAGATTCCTCATTCTTAGGATTTTGCTCCCCAAATGTCCATCCTATAATCTCCGTTTGCAGTACACCAAATCTTAACACTTTTCCTAAATTGAAATTGAAACTGCTACTTTCACAAGCTTCAGTATTCGCCCCCCTTCCCTGCTCCACTTTTCCAAAGGAATTCATGCTTTAGTAAGTCTCACAGCATGGAAGAACTGGAAGAATGAGGGAAGCAGAGAGCATGCATCTCTACAGGCAGGTAGTCACTCCCAAAGAAAACGAGAGAGAAAGGGGCTGGAGGAAAATCATGCTGATCTATTCCTCTCCCTGTGAAGACCACCAATTAGTATAGAAGGCCAGGCATATTTTGCAAAGGAAACTCTCTATGCGGAAGGAGGCATCAGGTGTGGGAAAGAAGCATTCCTTCCTAACCACATCCACAGTCACATACATTCCCACAAATAATGTTACTACTCTTCTCTTTTCGAAATGTTGTCAATCTTTGATTCTGGGGAAATACCACCATTGACATTTTCAGTGTTTGTTTTCAGCTTGGCAAATTTGCCAAGAAAACGAACTCATGAATATATTGATTCATTAACTGTATACATTTTTTTTTTTGCTGTGATAATGTATTCTTTAAAAGATGTTTAAACTGTGATTATTGTTAATTGCTAAGTGTACTCTAAATGTGTTCTTTTTTATCTTGACTGATTTTGGCAATGGTACTCAGTACTTACATTACTCATCTTTCAGTATTAATTAGTTGCTACAGTAGTCATGGGAAACGTTCCGTTTTCCTCATGTACCCACCTATCGAATTGCATACCTCAGATGACTTTTCATTTCCTCAAAGGTCTTCCCTCTTGCCCTTTTCCTCCTTTCTACAGAGGCAGATTGTCTTTTTCTTTGTAAAGTCAACACTTCCACATATGTATGTCTACAAAAGACAGCCAGTCTACTGTACTAATTTTGTTTATGCTATTGTACATTTCTTATATCAGTGGTATTTTATTAGATAATCTCACATTCATTTCCTGTGAGTAGTGCTTGTTGCTGATGTTGCTTCTCTCTAAATATCTTAAAAATCTAGAGAACACTCAAATGTGCCCTACAGATTTTTTTTTTCTTTTTTTTGTATGTACATCTTCTATAGCACGTTAGAGTATGCTTTAATATATTTGAAACCTTGTCATAAAATAAGAATAAAGTGAGAATTCTTGACAGTTCACAAAAAGCTTTGGTTGTTAATCATTTAAGATGTAAAAAGAGCCACAGATTATTTTCTTTGCCTCCTTTCTGTTTCACTGTGGGTCCATTGTTCCCGCCTGGTAAAAAAGCTCAGTGGTTTTGATAATCAGTTTCGACCATCTCACCATCTCGCCCTACTGCAGCAGTTTGTTAAAAACATGCTTCTGGCAATCTGTAAACCTAAATACAAAACAAAGCTTTCATTCTTCTTCAACAAGAGAGACTGGCTGAAAATGAAGCTAGCACAGAGGAAAGCAGAGCTAAGTTGCAGGGAGAACAGAGGTGGGTACAGGAGCATGGCCAGAAGGAGACTTACCGGTCCTGGTTAATGTGATCAGTCAGACTCCGGCCTGCAGCCAGATCCTTTTTGCTGTCTTTCCAGTTAATTCAGTGAATTACGATATTTATTTACTAAAAGTAGTTTGAGTTGGTTGTCTGATACTTTTGCAAATACAATGTGATGGAAGCAAAAACATTGGTAGCAAGAGGCAATTTTTGCAATTGAAAGACCCCAAAATATGAAATCTGTTGATTCAAGGCAAGGTGAATGGCAGGGGAGTATCTTTCCCTCAAGCTGGGAAGTTAATCTTTTTAATGAAGAGCAAAGCAACTGATTAGGCAGATATGTGTTGTACGTCTAGAAACAGACACGTGGTTGAGTGACGTCAGGAAGAAGGGACATCTTGTCCAATGTGACTGGTATTTTTGCTGTAGCATCTTTGCCCCAAGCACTTTCACCACAAACATTTTTTGCTGTATAGCTAACTATCAGACAATTTTGCTATAAAAGATAAAATCACAAAAAAGGTAGGATGTTCATTAAAAAGGACATAATGAAACATGACAAATGAATAATAAAATTAAAAGTAAAATACTTTATTGCAAAATACAAAATATTTGAATACATTTTAAAATGTGTGTAGATTTATGGCAATACTGTGCAAATAACATATTTTTATTTTGTGGATTTTACCTAAGCACTTGTCTTCACAATGTTGATAGTGTTATACATTTTTATTTTGTTTGTTGATTTGTTTCTTCATTTGGCATCACACTTTCTTTTTTTGCTGAAATTTCTTCCTTCATTAAGTGAGTATCAATTTCCAAATACTAGGATGCATCCCTGTGACTGAGTTTTGTATTGTATTGTGAAATCTTTATACACCGTTGTTTGTTCTTGGCATATCATGTGTCTGTTAATAGATGTTCCAAAGTCTTATGGGACACGAGGGTTCAAAACTCTGTGCCACTGTATAGACTGCTATGAGGGCTAAGATTTATATAAGAATGGAAGTACTGAGTCAATGGAGAAAGGAAACTAAACTGTCAGCCCGTTGATAAAACCAACAAACTGTCAAATCAACCTGTCAACCAGTTAATTTTTTATTTTATGGCAGATTGTCTTATGGACCATTAGTTATGTGGCAAAAATGTAGAAATGCTTGCAGCAAAGAAGCTTGTAGTATAAACGCTTACTGTAAAACTACCTAAGAACTACTGTCTAATGCCTGCAGCCTATAGCAAAAGTATGGGGGAAGAGAGGTCTAAGCTTCAGTCTCCACTGGCCTGACCAGAAGAAGACAGATAAGAGACTACAATTTCCTATGGCCACTGCTGCACGATGACTGAGAAACAGATAATCCTGCATAGTGGGAGATTGCACTAGCAGGAGCCTCTGCCCCTGGCAAGGTGGGAAGCAGGAAACACATTTAGAAAAGCCACTGGGAAATGGAAGACACCTAGATCCTTTGGTTTTATGTGAAAACTACCCATCTTACCTTCTCTTTCTGATCAAATTAATTACCATCACATTGTATAGATTCACCCACTGGGATTTAGCCCTGTGGTGTCAGGTAGAATGCATTTAGTCCATATTTCAGCCATTAATTTAGGGACAGCGGCCTGGAGGGAGGTTGTCAAGATATAGACCAAGGTTGGGGGTAGAGAACCAAAGCCTGTTGCTAAGGGAGAGAACTGCTAAATCCAGATGGATCAACTTTGAACAAGATTTCTAGGTTTGGTTACTTGACTGGGGAGGTAGAGAGAATGCAAACTTGCCAGCATTTTTTTTTTAACCAGGGAAATCCCAAGCTAGCTGAGAAACTACTCATGATTGTTTACTCCTAAGGTTTGAAACCAACTCCATAAGAACAGAATACTCAAGCAGAATAGTTGTCCAATTTCCCTTCCACATATGAATAGGAAGGCCAATAGAAGGGTGAATTTTCCAGAGAATCATGAGTAGTGAGACTGGTCAACCAAAGAACTCATTTCACTGCCTTGGAAGGGTGTCTTTGCATTCCATGTCCCAGGAGTACGAGAGACGCCTTACATGTGGTTTTTCTTTCTTCCCCTTTCTAAATACAAGCTTTGTGGGATGCTTATCTGTTTCATGTCATCAGTGTGTACTCAGTGTTTTGTGGTGGTTAAATATATTCTTTAGTTCCACAAACTATTTATTCAATAGTTCACAAAGTATTGGATCTGAAGGCCCCATCTGGACCTGGCTGGAAAGGCTGGAAAGGATAAGTGAGATTATTTTTTTAATGAATGGGATATCTGTATTTCCTTATGCTGGGAATTTTTTAAATTATGTGAATGCCAAGAAAGGGTATTTGTGGCTGATGAGAAGTCATGGGATAGAAGGCATCCACTATTTTTTTTCTTTTTATTTCCACAATTTCTTTGCAGAAAAAGCACTTTCTCAATTTCATGTGATTCTGATGGAGTTGTTAATTAAGATGGTTTGATATTTCCAAAGAGAGGCATAGGTATATGACCTGTTCTGACCAGAGTAGCTCTTTTCCAATGGATTGAAATACACATTGAGAGAAAGCCATCGTCTCAGACTGTGATCACAGTTATGAAAATTTAAAGATAGAAGGGCTATTTTTGACACTGTTAACCAGTGAACGAAAGCTATTGTAGGCAGAGAGGGGAACATAGTAAAGAATATTAAGCCTGAAGGTCTATGATATCTTTTACATCTGCTTCCATCCATATCTCTTTCTCAGAAATTTCTTCCTAAAGTCCCTTCTGAGTGGTGAGTAGATTTCTTTAGTCAACAGATGATTCAACCAACAATGACTCTGCATAGGGATATAGAACATAAATAATGTGGTTTGAAAACTTGAGCTGAACCCATTTGAAACCTCCATTTAGCAATCAGATCCAAGAGATGTAGCAGAGATCCAGTTAGTATCAGAGCCCTGATCTGAAAGGTCTGGCAACTGTTGACATGCAAGCTGTCATCAGCTCCTCCTGAAGGTAATTCTTCCTCAGGAATTTAACTTTTATCTTTCAGAAAATTGTTGTAACATAACTCGTGTTGTTAGAGCAAGACATTTACCATGCTGTTTTTGAAGTGCATAGCACCCTCTTTAAATATGGTACCCTTGTGCAGTGCACATCCTTTACAATTAAACACTCTGGCATCAGTCATGACTATATGGAGACACACGGACATGAAAATTGGAACTCAGCCTTGATAGTGCACTAAATAGTTTGGTATAATAAGGTTATATGGAAAGACTTATAACATCCTCTTTCCAGATAACTGAGATCACAGTGTTAAATACCTTATGGCTATAATCTGAAGTTTAGACTTTACACAGTAAGCAGGGGTGAGTCACTAAAGGTTTTAAGGTAAGAAGTCAGATAATAAAACTGTGATTCACAGGGTGCAGAGCTTGCAAGGCAAATAGAAGAAACTAGAATCAGTGACTACTATTAAGGACTTGTGGCACTGAAAACTGCGTTGAAATAAATACCCATTAGTTTTGCTTGTGTGGTTAATAACACAAGTAGTGTTTACCTAGCATCCATCTTTTTTTTTTTTTTTTACTTGAAAAGGCTCTTAATATGAAAAAAAATTAAATAATTTCTTTTTGGCAAAAACAAAGAGAAGGGCAGCCACCATCCCACAACCCTGAGTGAAATAGGAAGGCTTGGAAAATCACACAAAGAGCATAGAGACATGAAGTCTAACTTATAGCAGCTTCTGAGGAGGATCTCAGTCCAGGGGTAAGTTCCAGTCAACGGGTGAAATAGCCAGGATTCCCTCCTTCTGGTTGATGACTTCTGCCTCTTCTTCCAGCAAGGCCACCAGCTTCCACAGCAGGACTTCCTTCTTTGTGGGTGGGAGACCCTGCAAGTTGGGGGAAGCCTGGAATGGGGCACTTGGCAGCCTGACCTTACCGCAGCATGTCCTTCTTGAGTATGTCACATCCATCTTGCCCAGGGTTTTAATCCTTGATTATCCACCAGAACAAGGGGATTTTTAGAGGATTTTTTGAAAAAAGATATGTTGGTCTCATTATATATCCTATAGCGTTTGTAAAAACATTTAATAAAATTTATTTTAAAAGACAGAATGGAATAAGATATGTATGAATATAATATAGTTGCATATAAAAATAAGAGAAAATATATGTAAATTTTGTGATATGGACTTTGGTAGCAGAAAATTCAGAAAGGAAAGAAAAAGAGGTAGACTGGAGTTGTCAAGTTCTAGATCTAACCCGCTATCAGACTTTACTCAATGATGTCAAGATCACAGGCAGTCAATAATCACACATGAAGCAGAAAGGGGTCGCCACATCAAGAACAGCTTACTAGGTCCTGCTTTCCCATGTTGCACATGATGTTTGTGGTGTGTGGGGTTACTCTTACTGGAAAGAATCTTCCAGCTGTACTGAGTTATAGCCCAGAGTTGTATGACTTAGGTAATATTCTCCAGGGAAGCTTGCATCATTGACACAGGGTTTTTTTAATCTAAGTAATCTTTAGCCAGAACCAACTTTCTAAAGGAATTTTAAAGGTAATGAATCTTTCTCCTAGCAAATATCATTAGTTTTCTTACCTGAAAAAGTCCAGTTGACAAGGGAATTATGTCATCTGCTTCCTCTCCTTCCCAGTATCTTTCCCGTCTCCCACAGGACAATGACTAGATTCCTGGCCTGTTGGCTTAATTCTTTCCCCCCAATAATATTTCAGAGCCATTCTGAATTATTCATGAAATAAAATGAGTCTTATGGTCAGGAAGTGTCCTACAGTTATGGCAACTTATAGAAGGCATGAGAGGATTTTGGAAGAACCAGGTGATCTGGAAAATAAGATGGCTTTTTTTCATGGGGGAGTGAATTGGAATATTTCTTAATCCTGAGAGAACTGACTGAAGGAAACATGAAGCAGTAGGCTCTTCACTTGTCTTTAGCATATTGACTACAGCTTGATTGATTGTGCCAAGGGCATTAGACAATTTTAGAATCATTCTAGAAATCAGTATGTCTCTCACATGTAAAAATGTTTTCTTTTAAATTGAATGCTTGTCTTCTTTTTTCAGAAAAAAAATAAATCTCTACACTCTGGGTAAATATAAAGTATGCTTTAAAACTGCTAGCAAATAACCTACATAATTGGACAGCCCATTATCTTGATTATTATTATTATTACTTACCACAGATATAGCATTTGACTCAAATGGTATTCACTCAAAGTAAGTGACAGGCATTAATTACTTAATGTGTTCATGTTCTTTATGGATAAGTTAAATATAGTTGAATGTATATGTGAGTATACACACCCACTCTCCCAGCATTAGTATGGAGTAAAAGGAAATATTTGCTGCCCATTGAATGTATATATAATAATGTCTATAAAATTCCCAACAAATGGATATCAGTATTCTTTGCTGAAACAATACTGTCAGTAATAACACTTATAATCACTTTTAGACATGTTTTTAGCATAAAAATTATTTTAGGCAGGAATTTCTTTGCAGTTAAACTTTTGTGGTAATTTTTTCAAGTTTTATTAAGGTATAATTGACAAATTATAAATTGTGTATATGTAAGGTATACAATGCGACTTTAAAAAAAAATGCATTTCCTTAAAGCAGTTTTAAGTTCCCAGCAAGTCTCAGGGGAAGATTCGGGGATTTCTCTTATACCCCTCCCTCCCCCCACCCCCACATAAATAGCCTCCCTTGCTATCTACATCTCTTACCAGAGGGGTACGTTTGTTACAATTGACAAAGCTCCATTTTTGACCAAATGTAGCCATTTCTGACGAAATGTACCACATCATCCATTCCATGTCACATATATATTCAGGACACATTGACTGAATTCACTTTGTCTTTCAACTGATCAACATTATAGTGTATAAAAGATAATAGAAAATACGGAAGTTTTCCTTCTCTGCCTCATCTATTAGACAAAGCAGAGCTACATAGGCAATGAACACTGCAGGCTACTGGAATAGTGGGAAGCACAGGATGGTAGAGAAATAAATACTCTACATGCATCTACAGGAAGGTACAGTAGTATGGCCAGTCCCGGGGGAGAGACTTCTATAATATGGAAAGATAGGATTTCAACAGGAATTAAGCCATCCTGTAATCTATTCCAATATACAGTTTTACTCTGGTGACCTTTTAGGTCTCTTTGGCTTTAAAATAAGTCTTTTTAAAAATTAATTATAATTTTTAAAGCTGCCAGGGCTTATTCTTTTCTTTGAGACATGGATCCTCTACTCAGATAATAGACATATTCACATGAGCACAGGATTGTAAGGACTTACATGTCATGTCCATCCAAAGACCACATCAGTGGTTTGTAAAACAAATGTGAAGAATCCCTCTACTTTATAAAATGTAGAGGAAAAAGTTTATAATTTCATCTAATAATTAGATTAGAAGATTTATAATTGAAATTCATTATTCTTTAATGATTACACTTATATATAACAACTCTCACTTTTATAAAGTTTTAAAGATCTAAAACTTCAATCCATGTGTATTATTCTGTAATTTTGAAGTTTTACAATAATATTCATTTATCTGCTTATGAAAAACTCTGGTAAATAATTTTGAGTTAGAAGTCTTCCTGACTTTTTAAATGCATTCCAATATTTTGCAACAATAAAACCATCCTCATATCTCATTGAAAAAAATTTTGTTTCAGATGTTTAGAGTATTATTAAGATCTTTTGTTTAGGAAAATGACGTGATGGAGAACCAGTATAATCTACCCATGCAAGACTACGAAATATAATACCATAATCTTTCGTGTCATGTGTACATGCATAGCTTTGTAGCTCTTTGCCTCCTACATATTTGGATTTCTTCAATTCCTTATTTAAAAGAACTACTTTATAAATGACTGCTAGTCCTTTGTCTGAGTTATATGATTATCAAAAGAAACACGTACCAAAAAATCTGAATAAAAATATGAGTTATAAAAGATATTGGTTAATATCGATATAATAGTATGGGGGTATGAGAATGATAACTGTTCCAGTTACCCCATTGTTGTGCAAAAGCCACCCCATAACTAAGTGGCTTAAAAAAACAATTTATTAGGTGTGCCAGGGTGGCTCAGTCGGTTAAATGTCCGACTGTGGCTCAGGACGTGATCTCACAGTCTGTGAGTTCGGGCCCCACGTCAGGCTCTGTGCTGACAGCTCAGAGCCTGGAGCCTGCTTCAGATTCTGTGTCTCCCTCTCTCTCTGCCCCTCCCTTGTTCGCTCTCTGTCTTTCTCTCAAAAATAAAATAAAACCATAAAAAACCCACAATTTATTATTTCTCCTGGTTCTCTGGTTTGGCTGCTTTCAGCCTGGCAGTTTTCTCTCGGAGTCTTGTGATCAGTTGCAGGCAGATAGCAGCTTGGATCCAGGTCATCTGAAGGATAGATTGGAATGATTGCTGACACTCCCTGTTGGCTGGTTACTCAGAGCTGCCAAAAGAGCACCCCCATGAAGTCTCTCAGCAGGCTCCGAGGGAGTCCATGCAATACGGGTAGTTGGAATTCTTACATGGAGTCTGAGGGCTCAAAGAGAAATGGTGGAAACTTCCAGTGGTCTTATATAGGGTAGTAAACCTAGAACTGGGATGGTATCATTTTGCCATAAAGGAAGTCATGAAAGCTAAACCAGAATCCAGGGGAGGGAAGTAGGACTCTATACTTAGCTGGAGGAATAGCAAGAAATGTATTTGATCTGTCACAGTATCCATTGAGATAATCCCCAGACATAAGCAGGGTTAATGAGCTAAAAGAATGGGGATATCAAATATTATATTTTTAATTGCTAATGTTGCTGTTATGTCCATAAGATAATATTCAATACCCAAATTTTTATTAGTTTACCATACACATATAAAAAGGTTGTGGACAATTAGGTGTAAGGATATTAAAAGGAAACATAACCTGCTTCTTAATCACTACACTGTTAATAATAAAAATAATAAAACAACAAGATCCTGTCTAAAAGCTAATGTCCAGGGCATTCAGATAATGAGAACACACTGATGGTTACCAGAGGGGAGGTGGGTGGGAGGCTGGGTTAAATAGATGATGGGGATGAAGGAGCACACTTGTGATGATGTGCACCCGGTGTTGTCTGGAAGTGTTGTATCACTATATTGTATACCTGACACTAATATTACACTATATGTTAGCTAAATGGAATTTAAACAAAAAACTTAAAAAAAAATAAAGGTTTTAGGGAAGGAAAAAAAAAGGTAATGAGAAGCAGCCCAATGAACATGATAGCTAGAACTACATTAAATCTTCATCATATAAAATCTTAATCACAATAAAAAAATCTTTGAGAGGTCTTAAAATAAGACTCCAGATATATCCAGACTATATGAATAGTTCCCAAAGTTATTTCAACCTAGATTGTGTTATTTCCTTCTCTCTTTCTCTCTCTCTCTCCCTAACTGTTAATAGCTAACAGAATTGGTGTTTACTACACATATTTTTGAAAATGCTTTATAGCAGAATATGATAGAATATGTTGAGTTGATAAGAAGGAAAAAATATCTTTGGATTGCATCTTTCAAGGTAGCTTTAACTAAGGAGGTAAAAGTCTAGTAGAATAATTGATGAAACTTGTTTTAGAAGACAGGAAAGGAAATTTTCTTGGAATATTAGAGATCAGTTAGGCCAAGAGTTTTCATGTTTTCAGTGGAGTCCTAAGGTTTTTTCCTAAGGCATTTCAGAGAAGACCAGGAAGGGATGGGGGTGTACAAGCCAGTAGGACTCTACTGTCTTGCCAAACAACATCCAAAAAAGCTCAGTTTATACCTCTTCTCTATGAGGAGTTAAATATTAGATTTCACTTGAATGGTAATGTTGATGAAAAGTTTAAGAGCAAGAAAGAGGAGAGGAAGGGGAGGAAGAGAGTTAATTCAAAGAGTTAGTGGCACAATCAGAAATAAAAGAAAGAGGGGGAGCCTGGGTGTCTCAGTTGGGCGTCCGACTTCAGCTCAGGTCATGATCTCATGGCTCGTGGGTTCAAGCCGTGCATCGGGCTCTGTGCTGACAGCTCAGAGCCTGGAGCCTGCTTCGGATTCTGTGTCTCCCTCTCTCTCTGCCTCTCCCCTACTTGCACTCTGTCTCTCCCTCTCTCTTTCTCTCAAAAATAAACATTTACAAAAGTTAAAAAGAAAAAGAAAGAAATAAAACAAAGATCATCTGACTTTTAGGCCAGGGCATTTTCAGCCTTCTACATCATTTCTGAAGAGGGGAAATTCTGAGAGAAATTCTGAGAAAATTCTGAGAAAATTAGGTTGTGGTCAGATTGTGAGCAACTTTGAATTCAAGGTGAAAATTTTGTCATTGTTCTTACAGGTTTTGAAAATTTCACAAATATTTCTTAGCAGAAAATAAGTTTGCATTTTTAGAAGATAACGTGTGAGTAGTACAAGACAAAACTGAGGAGACAAATATTGCAATTGACAAGGAATATATATGAAAAAAAGTTGCCTAGCTGTTTATTTAAATAATTCTGACAAGAAGTAGTGAATTTATAAGGACTGTATTTATTCCATGCTAATGGAATGGTAAACAGAAAAAGCAATGCATTACCTACATTGAAATTCAGACACTTCCTCAATTTGAATGAATTTGGTTTTTAGTTCTGTATTTAATGTTTCTAACAATTTTAAGTCATAATTGTAGCAATTTGGTTCAGTTCCTGATATTTATGTATAAACATCATATCTGGAAAATGAGAGAATTTTTGACTCTTTCATTTAAAAAAAATGTTTCTTTAACACGGTGTTAAGATAAATTTCTGCATCTTCTTAAATAATTTTGAGGTGAAATCAGCCAGTGTCATTGGACGGGTTTACTCAAAAAAAGAAACTAACAGTAGCGTAATACATTTCATTGTCTAGAAAGAGACCATCACTACAAGCTACTATCTGAAACATGCCACTTAAATTGTCAATTGCTAGTTTTTGTAATTAAGCTAATTCGTTAAGCTTCAGTAGGACAGACATGTTTGTCTTATTTGCTTTCGTTTTCTCAGTGTCTGTCACCTAGAAGACACTCAAGTAGAATACTGAATACTGTCACCTGGTAGACACTCAGAATTATCTATAGAATGAACACAAGCTAATACATGAAGCTACTTATTTTCATGTTGTTGAACATTTTGTATAATACACTCTTACATTTTGAAATGTACTTATCCCTTAACAATATAAATTCTTTGAATAAATATGATCAGACAAAAACATGATTTTATATAGAACTGAATGTGTTGTAATTGAAAATTACTTAGAAACTCTTCAACAAAAACGTGTATGTAATATCACGCTGTTCAAGGTCATCACTCTTTTTCTGAGAACATATTCCTATTCAGCCTAAATTAGTTCTTCCAATCAGACAAACTGATGAGGCAATTTTTACCACACTTGAATTTTCTGCACAACTATAAAGATGGAATAACACATAATTAGAAAGCCTGGAAGAAAATCTGCAAAGCCACGTCTGATTTATTTTATATTTTTTGTTTATTCTTTCTCCTCTTGGCTGAAAATTCTTCTGTTGAATTTATTGATACAATGCTTGAAATAAAATAATAACATTGTAAAGTAAGACCTTAAGTCTCCCCAAATAATTTCTCAAAATTGAGTGTGATTTGAATTTTTTTGAATAAATACACACTTTCTAATATTAGACTATTAAAATCAGTGCAATTGTTTTTTTTTTTTTTTTTTTTTTTTTTGTATGAGCAACCCGTATCAGGGACTTAGGTAATTTCTTGTAATCTTGGCTAGGTAGGATCTGATTGCAAACAGCGCAGCAGAAATTCTGATTAGCAGTTGTAGATTGGTTTGATTAGTAACAGCGATAAAGTCATCATTAGTTAATAAATGCAGTTTGTTTCACAAATTCTCTTCCACACACATCACTCATGGGGAACTGGGGTCTTTTGTCTCTTGAGTGGCAGGAATATTGGGGCCCAATGAACTCAATCCGGTTAAAGGAATTAGTAGCTCTTTGATAGGGAGTCCACTGAAGTAATTAATTTGCTTTTCCTTCCAGGTTTTTAAATATCCAGCTTGATCTTTGTCCACCTGATTAACCAGTTAATTAAATTTTTATGTAAGTCTTCTGACCCAGTTAATTTGCCAGGAGCGTACATTAATGGAGAGTAACAGATGAAGTTCTTCGCGACCCCTCTGTACAGATTATTGCACCTCATCAGCTTCCACCAGTCGGAGCCCCTGCTTTCACTAACATATGAGCCATTGTGGAGACAAATAAGCAAACAGAGCCAACACTAAAACCGGGAGATTTTTGGAGTCTGTAAGGCTCTACGGTAGAAGTCAAGACACTGGAAGGAGAAGAAAACTGGCATGACCCATCAAGGGAAAAGCTTAAATGTTTATTCAATAAACAAAATGAACGAATGAATATGTAAGTGGCTTATGGGCTGTGCCAAGTTACCTTGTGGGTATCTTCCTCTACCCAAAGATTCTGTCTTAATTTTTTTTTATTATTACAGTTCCAATGCCCTTTTGAAGTCACTGATTTTGAGACTTTAGCAGGCATTGCCACTTAGAGGTGTATGATCTGTATAGTTTAGAAAGCTAAATTTGGAAGTGGCTGGAGGGCAGTGTTCATAATTAGAAAAGGGGAGTCACTTGGAGGCCTGGGAAAATGGGCAAAGGGATCAGGGAAGAGGCAGGGGGTAGAAATAACAGAAATTCTCAGTTGCTTCTTAAGGTTAGGTCAACCTTTAGGAACTGACAATTAGTTTCCCCTCCACCTCATTCTCCTGTCTCCTCTCCCTTTTTTCTCACACCACTCTCTTCCCCTTTCTCCTCTCTAAACTTCAAGATTCTTATTTCCCAGGCTACAAACCCAGGCTAGAATTATTTATTCTATACTTAAAATATGTTAAGAGTTAAGTATAGTTTGGGGCCTTCGGTCCCTATCATTATAGTTTCCTTAGGAAATGTTGCTTTGTTACTAACTTTGCTTTTTTATAACAACAAGATCCCCAGTTTGGGGCACTTACACTTAACAGAACAGTGGACTACCTATCTGCTTTACTTTTTTCCTCATTAAAATAAAAATTAAGATGTTCTAATAAATTCCTTTCACTTACTACCTCACTGATGATTTAACTCTCAAATACCTGTGAAGAAAACTAAGGAACTTTTGCTGAATACTGAAACCGTGCACATCTTTGGAAACTAATGTTGTATTTAGCTTCAGGCATGATGGATTGATGGAGAGCACTGTTGTACTTTGTGGTTTCAGAAAAATGATTTATAAGAAGAAAAACAGGCATCATTTTGTTTATGATTTATGGGCTTTGATCCTTAATCCTGAATTTTTATATCATTAGTCCTGAGAAAGGGATATTATAAGACAGGTGCAATGAGATTTAAAATATTTTCATATGTATAAATCAGTTTATTATCTGTACCTTGGTCATGGGCTTTATGACAGAGACCATAATCATGAAGGCACACGCAATCCTTGACTCTAGCATAATTTCTCAACTACATATATGTGCTAACTTGCATAACCATATGTATATTCACATAGATATCAATACACGTGTGTGTGAAAAATCAATTTAAGCATAAGATGATAAACAGTAGAGCAATTGTTTATTCAAAGAAATTCAGTGATTGAATATAAATAATCCGTGTAGAAAATAAATTCCTTTTAAATATGTAAGGTCACCTACGTTTTTGAAAATGGAAAGACTTTCAAGGACTTATTGACCTGAGTTCAGGAGAATTGTCTTTCTCCTTGCCAGACCCCGAATAAATGAATAGGTTAGTTGTTATAAATGAATGAGTAAAAGGTCCAGAATTCTATAGAGACATCAGTCAGAAAGATTTTTCAAGAAAGTTCCCCTCTTTTTTTTTTCACTTAAGATAACATTGAAAAATTATTAAACATTACTGAGACTATTTTTTTTAGTCTTCTAGTGTTCTTTCTCCTTGAACAGTTTCGAGCTAAGTTTCAAGTTAAGCTTGAAGTTCTATGTTACAAGGCAGAATGTGTCTTGTCCTATGTCAAAGCCCCTGGAAACCACCAGCTCTTTTCCTTGAGGTGACTACTTCTTTTCCTTGAGGTGACTGATTTGCTCCTTTACAGCCAAGATAATGGAGAATTGTCAGAGGTTCAGCCAGAGAAGCAGAACCAATAGAAGATACATATTAAAAGATTTATTGCAAGGAATTGGTTTAAGCATGTCTGAGAGTTGGCTGGGCAAATTCAAAATCCATAGGGCAGACTGAAACTCTTATGCTTTGGCTGAAGCTGTCTGCAGATGAAATTTCTTTATCAGGGAAGTTTTAGAAATGATTTTAAGGCATTTCGCTGGATCGAATCAGGTCCACCCAGATTATCTAAGATAATTGCTTTCTCATGTTTGACTTTTATATATCATAAACAGGTAAGGAACTATCTAGGATAATCTCCCTTTCTTAAAGTTAATTGATTATGGACTATAATTATATCTACAAAATACCTTCACAGCAACACCTGGATTAGTATTTGATTGAAAATTGTAGATTGTAGCTTAGCCAAATTGACACATCTAAAGGTTATCACATCACAGTGATGATATGCAATTACACCTTTTCTTTTCTCCTTTGGGGCACCCAATGGCAAATGCTCTTATGAGTTGGTGCAAGATCAAGATACTAGGAACATTTTTATGCTTTATGTTTTTTCCTCCCATTACTGTAACAGAGCCTTGTCTTACTGTTCTTCCTTAGTAACAATCCTGCCAATTCTATTTATTTACAGATGGAAGAAGCATTGCCAGGAATATCTATGCCAGGCATAGAATGGTTCACATTGGAAATTTTGCTATTTAAGTTAGTTGGTAATTCTGTCTATTGATTACACTACAAAGTATAGGCTCATGGTTTAGGATGTTTCATTATCTATATAACAAATATTAAGAAGATCAAACATTTATTCTAAGTAAACATAAAACATCTTTAAATCATAAGTCTGTGCTCTTTTGGAAGATATTTATATTATTATAACATATTTACATGGATAGGGTAGAGATTAAATTAATGTTTTCATCTAATATACTGTTATTCTTTTGTTTTGAATATAAGGATATAATCTACAAAGAAAGTAAAGGTCTGGCTGAGTGGCTCAGTCAGTTAGGCATTTAACTCTTGATTTCAGCTCAGATCCTGATCTCACAGTTTGTGGGATCTACCCCCAGTGGGGCTCCACGCTGACAGGGCAGAGCCTGCTTGGGATTCTTTTTCTCCCTCTCTCTCTCTCTCTCTCACTCCTTCAAAATAAATAAATAAACCTAAAAGAAAGCAAGGAAAGTTTTTCTTGGAATATTTCAAGTAAAGATACTTTTGGAAGAGAAATCAGTATTAAAATCATTTTGTATGGAGAAACTTCAATTATAGGCTTGGGTCCTTTATGTCTTAAAATGTCTTCTCCTCATGTCCCTTGAAACAAAAGTCAGTCTTTAAGGTAGTCTCAAGGCAAAATATGAAACCTAAATTGGGAGGCAAAAGTCTCATTATTTTTGTCATAACAAAAATGGAGTCAAAACAATAATTTTTTTAAGAAACTGAGGATTTCTTCAGAATTAGAGAATATACGTTTATTGTTTTTCCCTCCTTTATTCAATCTCGTTTATTTGTTGCATGGCTACTGCATTAATTAGCAACTTTGTTTCTGAATATCTCTGAAGAAACGTGAAGTAAGCCAACCATAAAGCCATTTGGTCTTTTAATTTTTTTTCTAACATCACAGATTGCCTATACCGAAGCCAAATAATTCAAAATTTTGCATTAGTTTCTTATCCAGGATTAATTCGGTCTTGTATTTTCCTTTCTATATTATTTTATCACAGAGTTGGAGCATGCACATACCTAATAGCTGTTTTGTAAATATTTGTTGATTGATGACAGAGGCTGGTTAGAAGAATTTTAATGAATCATTAGTACATTAAATTAATAAATCATGACAACAATATTAATGTTGGCTTAGCTATTTCTAGACTCTGCTTTCATATACACAAATAGTCCATTGGTGGCTTTGAGTTTGCTGTTTTCTGTAAGTAATTAAACATAATATTCTAAATTAGAGACATAAGTCATTAAACATAATATTCTAAATTAATTAGACACAATTAAACTTTCTCACAAAATATTTAAAATTTACCTTCCTATATGTATTTCTGTGTACTCATCAAGATATTACATTTGTTTAGGAAAAAAATTAGAATGTTACCTTAGTCCGTTCACTCAGGACATTTGCACACTTGAATATAATTAATTTTTTACCTTGTGAACATCACTTCTCCAAGGCAAATGATTTATCACAATGAAGGGAGGTGTCAAAAGAGATGTTTTTCTTTCGGGTGGAACTGATTGTTTCTTAACTGACCAGAAATTTCGCTTCCCTAGCTGGGTTTCCTTTATTTATTGTGTGTGTGTGTGTGTATATATATATATTATATATATATATTATATATATATATATATATATAATATATATATATAATTTGTTTTTTTTTGTTTGCCAGCCAACTCTCAGAATATATATATATATATATATATATATATATATATATATATAGTTTCGAGTTTTTATTTGAATTCCAGTTCGTTAACATATAGTGTAATATTAGTTTCAGGAATAGAATTTAGTGATTTATCACTTACATGTAACACCCAGTGCTCATCACAACAACTGTCCTCCTTAACACTCATTGTCCATTTAACCCATCCTCTGCCTACCTCCCTCCATCAACCCTCAGTTCTCTACAGTTCAGAGTCTGTTTTATGGTTTTCCTTTCTTTTTTTCTTCAACTATGTTTAACTTTAATTTCTTAGATCCCACATATAAGTGAAATCATGTTATTTGTCTTTCTGTGACTGACTTATTTCACTTAGCATAATACATTCCAGCTCCATCCACATTGTTGCAAATGGCAAGATTTCATTTATTGTGATGCTATTATGTATCCATTGTGTGTATATACCATATCCTCTTACTTATTCATCAGTCAGTGGATTTTTGGGTTCTTTCCATGATGCAGCTATTTTTGATAATGCAGCTATATATATTGGGGTACATGTGTCCCTTTGGATCAGTATTTTTGTATACTTTAGCTAAATACCTAGTAGTGAAATTGCTAGATTATAGGGTAGTTCTATTTTTAAGTTTTTGAGGAACCTCCCTAAGGTTTTCCACAGTGGCTGCACCAGTTTGCATTCCCGACAACAGTGCAAGAGTGTTCCTCTTTCTCTCCAACATCTGTTGTTTCTTGTGGTGTTAATTTTAGCTATTCTGACAGGATTTTTGGTGATATCTCATTGTAGTTTTTTTTTAAATTGTTTTAAATGTTTATTTCATTTTGAGAGAGAGAGAGAGAGAGACAGAGTGCAAGCAGGGGAGGGGGCAGAGAGAGAGAGGGAGGCGCAAAATTTGAAGCAGTCTCCGAGCCACCAGCACAGAACCAGACACGGAGCTCGAACCCACAAACTGTGAGATCATGACCTGAGCCAAAGTCAGATGCTTTACCTACTGAGCCATAAATGATGTTGAGCATCTTTTCATGTGTCTGTAGCCATCTGTATGTCTTCTTTTGCTAAATGTTTATTTTTGTCTTCTGCTCATTTCTTAACTGAATTATTTGTGTTTTGGGTGTGGAGTTTATTAAGTTCCTTACAGATTTTGGATACTAACCCTTTATCTAATATGTTATTTGCAAATATCTTCTCCCATTCTATCATTTGCTTTTAGTTTTGTTGATTGTTTTCTTTGCTGTGCAGAAGATTTTTATCTTGATGAAGTCCCAATAGTTCATTTTTGCTTTGGTTTCCCTTGCAACGAGTCTAGTAAGAAGTTGCTATGGTCAAGGTCAAAGAGATTACTGCCTGTGTTCTCCTCTAGGATTTTTATGGCTTCTGGTCATTTTAGTCTTTCATCCATTTTGAATTTATTTTTGTGTATCATGTAAGAAAGAGGTCCAGTTTCATTCTTTTACATGTTGTTGTCCATTTTCCCAATACCATTTGTTGAAAAGACTGTCTTTTTTCCATTGGATATTTTTTTCCTGTTTTGTAGAAGATTAGTTGACCATTTAGTTGTGGGTCCATTCTGGGGTTTCTATTCTGTTCTTTTGATTTACTTCTCTGTTTTTGTGCCAGTACCATACTGTCTTGATCACTACAGCTTTGTAACATAACTTGAAGTCTGGAACTGTGATGCTTCCAGCCTTGCTTTTCTTCTTCAATATTGCTTTGGCTATTTGGAATCTTTTCTGGTTCCATATAAATTATAAGATTGTTTGTTCTAGTTCTGTGAAAAATTCTAGTGGTATTTTGATAAGGATTGCATTAAATGTGTAGATTGCTTTGGCTTGTGTAGACATTTTAACAATATTTGTTCTTCCAATCTATGAGCATGGAACGTTTTTCCATTTCTTTGTGTCCTCTTTAATTTCTTTCATAAATGTTCTGTAGTTTTCAGAGTACAGATCTTTCACCTGTTTGATCAGGTTTATTCCTACATATCTTATAGTTTTTGGTGCAACTGTAAATGGGATTGATTCCTTGATTTCTCTTTCTGCTGCTTCATTGTTGTATATAGAAAAGCAACAGATTTCTGTACGTTGATTTTGTATACATTGTATGTTGACTTTACTGAATTCATGTATCAGTTCTAGCAATTTTTTGATGGAATCTTTCAGGTTTTCTACATACAGTACCATGTCATCTGAAAATAGGGAATATTTGACTTCTTCCTTGCCAATTTGGATGCTTTTTATTCCATATTGTTGTCTGATTGCTGAGTCTAGGTTCTCGTACTATGTTAAATAACAGTACTAAGAGTGAACATCGTTTTTCTTCCTGACCATAGAGGAAAAGCTTTCAATTTTTCCCCACTGAGGATGATATTAGCTGTGGGTCTCACGTAAGTGTCCTCTATGATGTTGAGGTATGCTCCTTCTACCTTTACTTTGTTGAGGGTTTTTATCAAGAACGGGTGCTGTACTCTGTCAAATCCTTTTTCTGTATCTATTGAGAGGATCATATGGTTCTTCCTTTCTTTTATTAGTGTGGTAAATCACATTGATTGATTTGGGCCATCTTTGCAGTTTAGGAATAAATCCCATTTGATCATGGTGAATGATTCTTTTAATGTACTACTGGATTTGATTTGCTAGTATCTTATTGAGAATTTTTGCATCCATGTTCATTAGATATATTAGCCTGTACTTCTCTTTTTTAGTGGGGTCTTTGGTTTTGGAATCAAGGTAATTCTGGCCTTGTCAAATGAATTTAGAAGGTTTCTTCCATTTCCATATTTTGGAACAGTTTGAGAAGACTAGGTATTAACTCTTCTTTAAGTGTTTTGTAGAGTTCCCCTGGGAAGCCATCTGGCCCTGGACTTTCTTTGTTCAGAGATTTTTTATTACTGATTCAATTTCTTTGTTGGTAATTGGTCTGTTTAAGATTTTGATGTCTTCCTATTTCAGTTCAGTTCATTCAGTTCAGCTTCATTTGCTGTTCTTTTTCTAGATCCTTTGGTGTAAGGCTAGGTTGTGTATTTGAGATTTTACTTGCTTCTTGAAGTAGGCCTGTAGGCCTGTATTGCTACATACTTCCCTCTTATGACTGCTTTTGCTACATCCCAAAGGTTTCAGACAATTATGTTTTCATTATCATTTGTTTTCATGTATTTCTTATTACTTCTTTTTAAAAAAATTTTTAACATTTATTTCTTATTGAGAGACAGAGACAGACAGAGCATGAGCATGGGAGGGGCAGAGAGAGGGGGAGACACAGAATCTAAAGCAGGCTCCAGGCTCTGATCTATCAGTACAGAGCCTGACACGGGGCTCAAACTCACAAACTGTGAGATTATGACCTGAGCTGAAGTCGGACATTTAACTGACTGAGCCACCAAAGTGTCCCTTTATTACGTCTTTAATTTAATGGTTAATCTATTCATTGTTTAGTACGACGTTCTTTACCTTCATATATTTGTGGTCTTTGCAATTTTTTTTCTTGTGGTTGATTTAAAGTTTCATAGTGCTATGGTCAGTAAATATGCATGGTGTGATCTCAATCTTTTTGTACTTGTTGAGGCCTGATTTGTGACCTAGTATGTTATCTATTCTGGAGAATGTTCCATATGTACTAGAAAATAATATGCATTCCACTGCTTTCAGATGAAATGTTGTGAATATATCTATTAATTCCATCTGGTCCAATGTGTCATTCAAAGCCATTGTTTCTTTGTTGATTTTCTGTTTAGATGATCTGTCCATTGTTGTAAGTGGGGTATTAAAGTCCCCCCTTTCTCTATTTATGATATATAAAAGGCAAACATGAGAAAGCAATTTTTCCCAGAAAATATCTTTTTAATACTTTTATTATGTTTTCATTTTTTGTAAAAGATAGATTTGTTCCATCTTTTTCATAAGCAAAAATATAGCTAGCAGTGGTTTAATTGTACTTCATTAATTGCTGATAGTAGTGTGTGAAAAAGATTCTTACTTACATTAGACTTTTAGCACTTTCTGAGAATGTTGCTGTGTATATACTGCTGGGGAATCACAGACCTGCCTTGTTTTCCCTGTGGCTTCTTCCTGCAAGAATAGATGACTACACACCTGAGGGCAACTGGGCAAATCCAGAGAGCAGCGGGGCCAAAAACCATGGATTTCTGATTAATCATATTTACTGTGCTCCTCTTGTGCACCTTGTCATGGGTTGAATAAAGAGATAGTCCTTTGGAAATTTTAAGCTTGTGATATAGACAAGAATTCAACAAGTAATTGTAGAAAGAAAATAAAACTAGAGAACAAGGAGGCAACATTGGAAATGGAAGAACGGAATGTGAGGAGCAGACAGTCTAGGACTGAATTCTAAGAATTTCCATGGTTTAAAATAGGAATCTGCAAAGGAGACAGAGAAAACAAACAAAGAAATTCCAGGAAAAAATGCAGGAAAACAATGGGGGTATTAAAGGGAAATTGTATTTTGAGAAGAAAAAAGTGGATAATTGAGCCAAATACTACAAAAAGCCAGCGGAATATAAGCCTGGATCACCATATTATTTCCTAAACCATTGCTCCTCTATTCTTGATGCTGTGAGGTTTGGTGCTCCTACACTGATGTCCCTCCATCTCTGCCAACAAATTGGTGGTGGTATGAGCAGGCCTATGAAGCGGTTTGCCTTGAACCCAGATAGAAGCAGCCTGAGAGGACAACAAGCAGAGCCCTACTCTTAGGCAGGGCATGTTATGAGTTGTACAGCTTTTTGGCCTAGTGCCTTCTCCCACGCTGTGAGGGACTGCTCTGCTGCTGAATGAATGAGCGTGTCTCTACAGCTCAGAGGAGGTACCTTCCCCAGGAGCGTCCTTAACCTCTGGGACGCAGGAGCTACTGGATAAATGTTCCAGCAGTTCTCCAGACACAACTCTGAAAAGCGTTCTTTTTACTTCTCAGAAGTTCCCATAGTGGTGATCATGATATCATGCCCTTCTATTGAACTTTTTTCCTTTCCTGTTCACCGAAATCACCTCTCAAATAAACAGTCTGCATTTGCTTCAGTTTCAGCTTTCAGGGGAACCCAAATTAACACTGACTGACTGTTGAAGGGAGATTTAGAGATTCGAGGAAGAGTTTTGTTTATCTATTTGTTTTAAGATGGGAGAATTATAAATTCATGTAATGTCTAACCAGAATGATACCGGAATGAAAGAGAGAGTTCAAATGAGAGAAAGAGTAGAGTCGATGGAGTGAGTTCCTTCAGTGATAGAATTCATGATACTGAGTGATTATCTTAAATGAGAAGAGGGACACACACATACATTCACACACAAAGAGGGGGAAATGGGTGTGGATAAATGCTGTTTTGTAGAGTTTTCATGGGGCATGCATGCAGTTTTTTCTGATGGCTTCTGTATTACCCACGGATTCTATTCACTTGTGTTCAACATGCACCTATCGAGTGCCCACCACAAGCCAGAAACTATGCTAAGTACTTGATCCAGAGTACAAGATAGTGACCACTCTCAGAAAAAAACAAATGGAAAGGAAAGGCACTTTTAAATAAATTTTACATTTTTATTTATTTAAAAAAATTAAATAAATAATGGATGGCATTCTGATTATTGTTTCTTTGAGTTTTATTTAATAAATGTGCAACAATCAAAGTAGAATTTAAGCCTTCATTTTGGAGGTTTACATTATGGAAACTATGTGTCATTATTCAAGAAAATGACAAAAATGAAGAAAAGTAGAATTCAGCAAACTCCCACCTGTGATTTCACTGATATAATTGTTATTTACATTTTTCATTTGTGTTCTTCCAGTTTTCCATGCTTATATTTAAAAATGTAGTCATAATAATATCATTCACATACATATGTAGTTTATTCACTTAACATAGCATAATTGTTTTTTATGGCATTTCACAATCTTTACAGAATAATTTGAATTATTATATTTAGAATATGAATATACTATAACATATTTAGCCATTCCCTTCTTTATGACATGTAGTTTTTCTCCATATTGTTTTTAAATACCATTTTAATGTAGGTTTTGAATAGACATTAGATTCACATGGCTCAAAATCCAAAACACTCATAAGGCTACAAATTGCTTGAGCAAACTGGCACCTATCGTCTCCCCACTAAAGCAGGTGGCACCTGCTCACCAATATTAGATTTATATCCTTGACTGCTTATAGCTTGCTTTCTTAAAGACCTTAGGAAAAGTCCATCTTACTAAATGAGAAGAAAACATTAAGGTACTATGTAGAAGTAAATCCACCCAAACCATCCTTTGATACTGACAAGGCCTAAACACCTATGGCACACCCTGAGAGTGTGTGAATTAGTGTTTGCTCGCCTTTTGCCAGAGTCTTAATAACGTCGCTGTGGTTTTATAGGCTGCAAATAGTCTAGATCTTTTCCCTTTCCTGCTGAGAAGTCCACTATGGTTGTACAAAGGGAATCTGAAGGCTGCAAGAAACAGCTCATGGTGGGCAGGGGTAGCTTCCAAGGCCCTAAGATTACAACCTTTGGTTCTCCATTATACGCCAGTGAAAGAAAGCTAAGGCTAGGTATGGTGGCAGAGGCTTGGCTATATATTGTAATTGTTTTGTTGTTTTTAGCATATTTATGGATAGATAGGAGAAATTTGGTTTGGTTTGTAACATTTGGTTTGTAACATTTTATAATATATAAAGTGTAACAAAATTAAATTAGCACAATGCATTAAAGGCAACTTCAGCAAACATTTTGAGACAGTATATGTAAATAAAGTTTTCGTTTAATTATTTTTATCTTATTTTATATGCATGCATGATTCATAGGAGACACTACAAATTATGGCTCTGCCTGACCTGCCTCAGACACTAGCAAGTGACAATTTGAAACACATTGACCAACTAAATCCAAATATTTTAAGTATCTGAAAAGTTAAGTTGGAAACTGAAAAGCCAAGCTTGTCTTTTGTCTCACCAAGATGCCCAAGCATTGGATTCTTTAATGTGGAATTATTTGCCACAGCTCTCCTGAGCTCTCAGCGTTAGGCAGCCTACCACATCTAAATGTTATAATCAATTCATAGATGAACTCCTAAAGAAAACAAATGTTCCCAAATTCCATAAAGATTGACGGTGCTCCTAAAAGGATGGCATATATTTTGTGACAGAGCAAGATTTCTTATCTGTCCTGGGAGCCATTGACTGCAGACACATTACTATTCAAGCAGTGGTAGTTAATGATTTAATCTTTATTAATAGGAGAAAAGATTCCATTCGTTTAATATGCAGGTTATTTGTGATGCTAAATGCAATGTAATTGATGTAATTTAAAAGTTCCAGGGATAATGTCATGATTAATTCATCTGTAAACAATCTGGCATCTTTCATTTTATGGAGGCAGGCAAAATTTTTAACTAGCTGAAATGTGGGTAAGAACATTTATGACAACAATTATCATTTAAAAATATAATGCGATATGAAAGACGAATGTCCTACAGGGCATTTTGCATTTGCTGTAAGGTCTCAAGAGCTGTAATTCGGTATGATTCATTGTCTCTGGGTGAAAGAAACACAAGGGCCGCATAACTAGCTTCGTGTCTTTGGGCTGAATGAGGTTTTAGACTTTCATGAAAGAGGTTACTGAGCATATTTCAAGGGTCAATTTCTTGAGAGTTTTGCTGCCCCTATGCAACTATTCATTCGCTGAATCACTTATTCATCCATTCAATAAATATCATGGAGTGCCTTTTAAAGGACAAGTGCCTTGGAAAGGACTGGGGAAACGTATACATATTACATATTCTGCCATCAAAGACATCTCAAGTATTAAGAAGATAGTTTAAGTGAAATGCAATTAATATGCCAGGGCATACATAAAATAGATACTTTGAGGGTAATGAGAGAGGGCATTTCATCCAGGCTTAGGGAATAGGCTGGAGGAATTGACATGTGTCTTACTTAAACTTACTTAAAACGGTATCTTACTTAAAGGATGCAATTAAAGTCTAGGAAAATATACTCCAGGCAGAGAGTACATGGGAAAGCATGCATTTTTTTTAAGTAAAACTGTTAATTTGTGAGAATACACAGAGCTGTTGGAAGATAATACACACAGCAAGAGATGTACTTGGAGCTAGAGGGATGGAAAGATGCTAGAATGTGGAGGGTCATGTGGACTCCATTACAGAATTTAAACCCCATTCTGTAGCTTGTGGGTAATCACAAGAGCACTGTTATTTTAGATAGATCACCTTAGAAGTTTGAAAGGGACCAGATTAGAGGCACAGAGAACCTGGTTAAGGTTCTGTTGATATAATCAAAGGAAGGGATCACGAGGGTATGATTATCACTGGACCATGGCTGAAACGTGAAGGATGGGACAATTCAGCATCAACTTGCTGTTTCAGAAGCATAGAGATCAAAGGCAGGATAAACAGGGGCATTTCAAGTGAGGATTATGTAAGGGCACGGAGAGAAGAGCCTGTAAAGATGACAAAACAGGAATGGTGAGAAAAACCGGGAAAATTAGCGGTGTTATCATAAAATCCAAGGAACAAGTGAGCAACATGCAGGGATGTGGTAGGAATAAGAAAAGTGGCTTTAACAATGAAGTTATTCGTGACTTTGGAAGAGCAGTTTCAGTGCACACTATGGGTAGAGCACAGACGACTGGAGTAATGGATGGAGTTGGGGAAATGGACGTGGTGTGTTGATAGTTGTGTCTTTGGGATCATACAGCCTGTATACAAAATGCTCTGGATCCTCAACTTGCTATTGACTATGACCAATGTTGTAGCTGAATATATACACAAAGGACAGAAAGTAGTCCAATGATTACTCACTATTATTAGCTAAAGCTTTTACCCCAAACTCCCATGTATTCTTCTATTAAAATAAGCTGAGTTAATGAGGCAAACTCTTCCAATGCAGGACGGCTTGCAAAACTGGGTCAACAAAGCAGGGGAAAGGGAAACATTAACTTCAGGGGCTGCACAAATGAACAAAAAATGAAGGGGGAATAGAGTCACATATCAACAGAATAGGTCCAAGCAGGTGCGCCTTTCGGGGAGTGGGTGAGTTACAGGATGTCTATTTTATGTAACAAATGTAATGCCATTGAAACTTTTAAAACGTTAACTACTTGAGGGTGCCTGGGTGGCTCTACTGGTTGAGCATCGGACTCTTGATTTCGGCTCAGCTCATGATCTCATAGTTCATGGTTTGGAGCCCCACATCAGGCTCTGTACTGGCAGCGCTGAGCCTGCTTGGGATCCTCTCTCTCCCTCACTGTCTCTCTGCTCCTCCCCCCATCTCAAAAATCAATAAACTTAAAAAAAGAGTTATCTAGATCACATTTTAAAATAAAATAAAATAAAATAAAATAAAATAAAATAAAATAAAATGTTATTTTAGTTTTTAGAATTTTGAAGTTGATAAGACAAAATTGTTATAGATGAGACAAAAGTAGTTATGTTATAAACATAAAGACAGAGTAAGTAAATTGGCCAAGGGTACAGTGTTGTGAGGAGAAGAGTAAGTATTTAAACTCAGCAGTCTGGCTTCAGAGTCCCTGCTTATCCATGCTCTTAATATGCTGTATTGTATAGTTTCTTGGATTTACCAATAAGGACATCGAGTAATGATTTAAAGATACCATTTGAAATCTTCCAAATTCAATCTTGCCTAATAATAATAACAGAGGTCCTTAAATTCAGAACGTTAGAAATATGACAGTGGTTTAATTGTGAAACTCATATCATGTAATGAATTCCGACACCACTTATACATAATAAAAATAATATACAGGTGCACTTATACTGATATTTATTCATTGGTATCCTTAGCTTTGAGTTTCTAAAATAGATCATCTTCAAGAATGAGAAATCCAGGACTGGAAGAGAATGCAAATATTTTGGAATGGGCATTGTGAAAAATGAGACAATGAGATGGGGATTCATGGAGACTAGTAAAAGGTATGTTAATCAGCTACAAAGGCTGACTGAGTCTGAATAGCATACACTGGCAGCGGACCAACCAGTTTGGCTTTATGACTTGACTTTCACTAACAACAGTCAATAGAGCAGGAAGATATGCGTGTATCTGTTGTGTCAGGGGTTGAGGAAACAAATGATCCTGTCTGCTCAGGGTTACTGAAGGGAAATGCAGTAAGGCAGATGGAGAAGAGAGCAGTTGGATTTTTAGGAATATATATTTACATAGTTCTGTACAGTTCAGTAATAATCCAGATAAATTGCCTGGGCCAGATGGTTGGTTTATCCAGCCATGCTGTGTGCTTTTTTGTATGCAAATGAAATGTCTACATATCAAGAGAGCTTTGGGAAGAGTCCAAATTGAAGCCGCCAATTCAACCTAAAAGGTGATAAATTTAGGACCCAGAGATTAGAATTTTGGAGGTTGACAATATTGTTTCCTAATATGTCCTAGTGATTTAATTGTAATAAATGAATGCCAACTCACTGTTCTCTAATAAATGTATTGTGGTATAGTCTTTTATGTAAGCATGTTGCAGAATAGGCCAATAAAACGTAAATGTTCTTTAATTTTTGGTTTATTCAAACCATTTCAATTTCAATTTTGCACAAACTAATCATTGAGAGAGAATGAAGAAGCCCCTAAGTGGTTAAGAAATTGCAAATTCTCACAAATTCTCATGTGGAAATGTCTGTTGGATTAAAGTTGGGGAGGAAAGCACAACTGACCAGGAAGGAAGGGAGGCCAGAAGTCATGATGAACTAATGGCATCTATTTCATCCAGAGACCCTGCTATCCTCAATAACTGTGTTCTTTATTAAGTTATTCTCCCTGCTCCCTTGGACAAGGGGTGTGACTTTCATAGGTTGGCCAGTGCCTACTTCCATTAGAGAAGCTGGCAAAACAAATACTGCTATTGATAATTTAGGATTGGGAAAGTGTGTTATTGAGTTATCTAAGATTAGAAACCAAAGCAAAATTTGAAAGAGAGAGAGATATGCTACAGTGGCATAAATTATGGGTAAATAAAGGATTCTTCTTGGAAGAGAGAGTCCAGAGCATTGCTCTATGGTCAAAGGGAGGAGTTTTAGCATTTGAGACTTGAAAATATAGCAAGTTTGAGAGATGGTGAGATATAACAGAAGCAATGGCAGATGAATGTTAACTTGTGTTCTACCACTGTCAGTTTATTCTTCCTAAAGGCCATGAGAAAAATGAGTTTGAGGCAAAGGTGGAGAGTGCCTTGCTGTTCATTTAGAAAATCATCCAGAGGAAAAGGACATTGGAGGTTGACAGGTCCCAACAATGAGGGTTTTGAAAATATGGTGTAAAAAGAGTGTGAAACGAGAAGGGAAAGACTGTTGAGCCACAGTGGGAGAGTAAAATACCAGATGAAGCAATGATAACATAATAAAAGCTATTAACACACTGAGTGTCAGGTACAGGCAAAGCATCAGATTCCATCTGTTTTAGATTTTTTGCTTCAACTGGAAGGTTTTTTTTTGTTTTTTTGTTTGTTTGTTTGTTTTTTTCTTTTTTTGTCTGTTTGGATATTTTGGGTAACAAAGAACATTTATAAATAAGATCAAAGAAGATTCCTTTGGGAATAGAGACTTCAGAAAAGGCACAATTTATGTCCAGAGAGAATTTTGCTCAAGAGGACTACCTACTTAACTAGCGTTATTTTGTGATTATCACTTTGAATTGCCACAGGGACCAGAGATATTCCAAGGCCAAAGGTATGGTTGAGTATAAATATGCTCTTCAAATTAAAAATAATCTCCATTTGGTGGTAGCATTTATTTAACACTAGTCTTTAAATATATTTGTAGTATTTTTAATTACCTCTGAAATCTTAAGAATTTAACATACACTTTGGTATTTTCAACATGTGGGTTTCTTAAAGAATCATTTACTGCAGTAATGATTTTGTAGATGTGTCTGTGTCCAGGACCACCAGATGTTGCATCCTGTACAAACGCTCCTGACCAATCAATCCATGTACTTTGGCTTGGGCTGCCCAGAGAAAGGACACTTTTTAAAAAATCGATCTTTCAAAAGACAACGTCTTTATGAAATCTGCTCCAAGACACCAATAAGCTTATGGTTGATCAATGTGTCTCACCCTATTAGCTTAGGTAGAATTAAACTGCTAGACAATAATTTTCCAATCCACTGTGCTTACTCAAGTATCACATTGGTATATTTTTGGCATAAAGTCACTTGATTTGATTAATAGCTGTCTCCCATACCATATACTACAGAATGACAGGGGCCATGTATTTTATTCCAGTTGTATGAACCACAGATCAGAATAAGTCCTGGAAAATAGATTTTATATGAATATGTTTGAGTAAATACATAAACACAGAATATTTTATGTGATTACATACAAAGTATTCAGACATTAAAAAACTAACATATCCTCTTTCACTAGACTTTAGAACATATTTTTTTTTTTCAGAAAGAGAAAACCGGGAAAATGGAAAGAGGTAACCAAGTTAAAGTCTTAGACGTACCAAAAATGAGTGATAACAAAGAATTTAGGCAGTGAGAAGCTGTGCTAACTGGTTTCCAAACAAGGGAAAGAGTGTCATGCCAGGAACACACTGTATCTCAAAGGGCAAAACAATAACATCAAACCTGGCTCCTCTACATTACAAATGCCATTTGCATTTCAATGATACTACGCTCCAAAGAATATGTTCTACAGAGTTTGTTAGATAAGCCATATGTGTTCTGTTTCAAATCACATAGTAATAAAAGTGATCTAGTTCTTTGATAGATTTGCATAATTCCCTAACTGGACTACCATTGATTCCCCTTAAGAAATGCATATAGACTCTATGAAAAATAGAGTTTCTAAATTCCAACTTCCTAGTGTATTGTGTTATTACTTTATAGGAAAATAATTTCTAGCTGTTTTCTTGTCATTCTCAGGAGGTGCTCCAGTTCCTTTATATATCTATACTAAAATGTTCAACTTCCTCAAGCTCCGTAAAAATCATTCGTGACTTTCTACTCATTTTCATTTGTTAATCTTGGCCCAGTTTTCTTTTGGTCTCATATTTTTATCTTTTTGCCTGTATTTCATCTCTCCCCTCTCCAACCCCCTTAAATAAATTCCATTTTCAGGTCACCATACATCTGTCTGTTTTTCTCATCAAATGGCTTTTCCACAAAACTCAGGAGGAACATTATTGATGGGTGGTATGCGTTATTTTTTCCTAGGACCCAAAGTTTCTAACAAACTTTAACAATAATTCTTATTACTTTATGAAATAAGTTATATTTAAGTGGCATTTTAAATTAGAGCACAGGTTACGATTGCAATCCCAGAAATGTTCCAATTCTCAGTTTAAATTTATGCATTAATTCATTTATTCATTTCCTCAGATTACCACAGGGGTTGTGCATCTCTTTTACATTATATTGCACCTAATTTTCTTTCTGGTGGGCCTGAGGCATTCATCTATCCAGCAGTGTGATCAGGAGATTAAGACAGTTATAAGAAATATAAAGACAAAGAATTGCCATTCTAAGTAGAATTTTGCAACAGGTAACATATAAAAGATCTCACTGAAGAATGCTAAGAATGAAACCCAGAGAGATCAAGATGTTTCTTCTTGAATGTGTAGATTTTAACCTTCTTATCAATGAGCATTAGGCTTTCGGACAAATATGCTGTGCTAAAGAGAGAAGAGGACAGAGAAGAGGAAGAGAATGTTGGAAGCTGTCTTTATGGAGCTGCAGGATTTAGAAAAGAATGAGAAAGAAAATAAGAGAGGCAGAAAAATCAGACACATGAGTCCTCATATTTTCTCTCCAAGTCAAATGTGTTAGAAGGCAATCTAGAAATACCAAAGATGGGAGCTCTTGAGGGGAATAATGTTTGGGACTCGGGGAAGGGTATGTGCCTCAGCAGACCGACCTTATGACAGGTTGAGGGTGGCACCAAAAGGGGACCTGAGTGGTACAGTGTGTCACAGAGAGGGCTGACATTGCATCCTGAGTCAATTTTCCTTTCTGTGCAGCATGGAGAAAGCCTCATGTTCTAAGAAGGGACTTGGAAAGTGGCTGAGGGGAAAGCAGGCAGGTCTGTCATATGGCCTACTTTGTTGAGGGGTTGGTGATACTGTAGACAGATGACCTAGACCAGAGGCTCAATGAAGGATATTATAGAGACACAAAGAAGTCTACAGTGTAAACAGGAGTCAAGATGAGGTCAATTCAGTCATTGATCACTACTAGACAGTGACCAAGTCACCCTGTGAGTTAAACTGTCCTTCAGATTGATCCACATTGCTGACATGTTTAGTGATGATTAAGGGGACAAGGGTACTGAGTGAGGATTAAAGGAGTGGAGAGCTCTGTATAAATTCTAGAATGGCTCTGGTCCACAGGCACAGGGACATGCTAACCCAATGTACCTCATAGGTAAGAGAAAGAAGATCAAAGAAACGTGAAAGTCTAAACAACTTAAAAACATTAGAAAAGACCTAATTGTTCAGAACTGAGTTTTAAGCCAAATGACTCCATTTTAGATTTTTTCCCAGAATGGAATTTAATTTGGAGTGAGAGGTGGAGAGCATCCAAGTAGCTGTTTGAGAACTCTGTCACAAGTATTGATTGTGTCACAGTAGACAAGTCATTTCAAAACTGTAATTATTCACATTTTAATTTGGAAAAATACATGAGTTGGGCCATAGAAATTTTAAGGTCTTTTTCAGTTGTGAGAGTCTATATGTATGTGTAGTCTGTCCTTTTTATATAGAGGACACCAATGTCCTATTGTTTTAATTTTTTTATGATAGAATTAAATTGATGTATTGAGCTGGCCTCTTTCAGCCATCCTTGTGACCAGAGTCATCAATTTTAAAGACAGCTAACCAAATCAAGGAATGTTAGGTTACGGCAGTAAAATAGAACAGAGATGTCTAGTCTATAGAAATTGAACCTGTCACTTTGTGCTGATTAGTAAGATGCTCCAGCCAGCTGTAAACTAATATTTCTCGGGGGCAGATGCGTGATCTCCTAATTGTCTTATCATGCTTGCCATGCCCAGCACAGCTCCAGCTGGATCTCAGAAAATGTTCTTCCCAAAATATATGAGCCCCTATTTAAATCTATAACTTTCTATAACTGTTTCCATTAAAAAATTTTTTTTATTACTTTCCTGGTCATATTCCCTTCTTGCCTAACATTTGACAATTTGGTAAATTCCTAATTTTCCTTCGAATTTACCATAAAAACCACAGTTTTTGTGACATTTCCAGACTCTCTTGGCCTGGCTGTCTCGATAGCTGAGACATCTGAAGCTGTTGTTCCTGTCTTCTACAATCTGTCTCTATTGTTGGATATATGCATTCCAAAGTATTAATGGGTTCACCCATGCTACTGAATTCTGAGGAGATTAAATCTTGTTACATTCTAACATATTATCATCAGATAATATCTGTCCCCAACTCTGACCACAAATAAAAGTGTACTATTTCATGACCCCCTTGAGGTCAGAAATGACACCTTAGTTGGCCTGTACCTACTACTGTTCCTGATCACTTGAGATGCAGAGTAAATATTTTGCAGATAAATGGACAATTCTCATTCAACATTCAGACCTCCTCTTGCAATTGGGTGCTCCTTGTTCATGGCCTTTCCAGGTTCTCTTTAATTTACCCATGCACCCCCCTTGAATTCTAGTTTGTCACTTTCAAAGCAATCTTTTCCATTGAACCTCAAAGGTCCATTCCATTAAACACATATTTTTAGACAGTTTGTAGACATGGGCAGTAATATGGCTCAACATCTAATAAATGCCAGAAACTGTTAGGTAGTTACATTTTAAATTACTTTATGACCAAGTTTTTTTTTTTTTTTAATTTGCTCTAAGGTAGCTATGCACAGGTAAATATTATTTTCTTATTCACAGCAGCAAAATTTAATGATTTCATCACGTTCACTACTATATTATGCTGTAGTTTTAAATTTTAAATAGGAAAAAGGGGGAAAGGTATACAAATCTTGAATGTGCAGAACTTTCCTTCCATAACTGAGCCAGGGATAGAACATAAGTCAGTTTTATTCCTCACCTGGGAAAGCTAATATTACTTCCTCTGTATCCACTTTTGTTATATTCAGTAGAATAAATAATAAGAAAGTGACTCTATTTGTAAAGGAGAATGGTCCAGAAAACCTTGAATAGAAATTTCAAATAACATGGTAGTTACAAGCTGAGTGACTTATTTGTCATGGAATCAATAAAGCTATATGTGAGAGGTGATGGCAGAAAACTAGACAAAAATTGTATAATACAGCAATAGAAATACACCTGGAAATGCTAAGAAATGAATTTGAAACCTATTTCATTGCTTGAATGCAGTCTGTGTTCTGAATGATAAGAGAATGTTCCATTGTGTATTTTCTATCTGAATGATCTTTTATAATTTCAACCACAAGAATATCATGTGAGACTGCCCAGCAGAGATTATGCTGTGCACTATGTGTATTCTGAAACAGGCCATGGGCTTGAATTAGTGAAGTAATTGATAAATATAAAGCTTCAGCATGACACATAATTTAATTTTCAAATGTTGAAATGGAAACCCAGCCTCTCAGAGGTGCACTGCTATTTTAGCGGGTGTTTCTTTTTTGCATCACAGCGCAATTGCAGATAGAGATGTGATTCTTTTCCTTCAAATTAAATAACTTCCTGATGCTATTTTCTGAAAGATGCTGTTTTCTGACAAAGTCACTTTGTGCATGGCCACTTTAGGAATGAGCATTGGCGGTGGTGCCTCAATCCTGCAGACAGTTGATTTCCTTCCCAAGGAAGGAAAATTTTGAGCAGTGGTTTTGTATTTAACCCCTGGGGTGAAATCTAGATTTCCACATATGAAGAAGATCCAACAAGTCTGTAATGAGTGAAGGCACTTGAAAATTATAACAAGTCAGAGAGGGATAAAGGTCACTGCTTCATATTATAACTTTCCAAAGTAACTCCCTTAGTTTGTCAAATACAAATAGGAAAACCTGTCTCCATATCCACCCTGTCTTTTTATGTTGGTTAAGGAAATAAGAAGTCTGACAGCATTCTCTCTTTATCAGGGAAGATAAAGGAAGCTATGTGCAGAATAACTACAATTGCATAGTCTCAATATATAGTCATATACATATGTACATATGCATGTGCATAGTATATGCCTATGTGTGTACACACACACACACACACCCACACACACACAATTCTCAGACCACTCCAATTCTCATAGACAAATGCTTTTTGAAAGTTGGAGAACAGTTACAACCATCAAAATTGGCATTTTGGAAGGGGAAAAGCACAGATATAACATTAAAAGCCCTTGCTCTATATTCTATACCTTCTGTGACATAATAGAAATTAGTTTTGCTAATTCAGTATGTGATAGCACATCTGGATGGATATATATATATATATATATATATATATATACACATATATATATATGGATAAGCATATATCTTTATACAGGTTTTCAATACATTTGAATCATTTTTAATATGGTGATAAAAGGTGGTTTCATAAGTAACATTTTCTTTCATATGAAATTATTGACAAACCATCATGAAAATTAATGTCTGTTATGTGGGAAGGGAACATTACACTGCAGGTGTCATCATTAAGGATGCTTACTTCCCTTAAGTGATGTCTCTGACAATGAACATGTGACAAATTAAAGTCAGCCATGAGTATGTGGGGTTTATTCCAGTAATACTAACTATAATTCAATATTATACCTTTGTCAGTGCAATTAATCACATCTCTAAGACAAAGAAGAAAACTCATAGCACCACCTCCAAACTGGAAAGGATTTGGTAAATGTCAGCATTTATTCCTTAGTTTTAAGTTGCTAAGTGGAAGTAGAACGGTATTTCTTTAATTTGACAAGCCAGTAGTTGGATTTTACCTTTACTGGGACCTCCTTTTACACTATGTGCCCTCAGTTTCACAACCTCCCGATACTAACTACTGAAAACCTCTCAGACCTGCCCAACCCCCACCCCCAGCTCCACTACTGCTAAAGGACTCCACAAAACTAAAGCTTTGTCTTCCCTTATCTCTCACTTGGATTATTAAAATCACCTCCTTATTTTTCCTCTTCCTCTTTTTTCACTTCCTTTTCCACAGTGCAGTCATAGTAATCTTTTTTAAATTCAGTTCTTAGTTATTTCCCTACTTAAAAAAATTAATGGCCCCTTAGTACCTGTTGAAGAAATGGGCCTACTAGACCTTTCATGCTTTGGTTCCTGACAACCATTCTACCTTTGCCACATTCACTGTGAAATTTCCAACTTTGCTCAGCCAGTTTTCTGAATGTCAGCTCTCTCATAGCTTGTGACAATTTTCATGTGGTGTTACTGTGGTTTGGAATGCTTTTCCTACTCTATTCATCCTCATGGAATCAAGATTTAATGTACACATCAACTCCTTTGAGAAGTCTATTCACTTTTCCAGTTAGATCCTTCTACATGATTTCACAGTTTCCTCTTTCAGTCAGTGATCTAGCACTTTCCATTTTAGGCTTCATGGTGGTTATATCTCCTTGAGAGAGGGATTATATTTTATTCAGCTTTGCATCCTCAGGACTTGCATTGTGTCTAGGAAATAATAGACACTTGCTAAGTATATGTAGGAAGAATCAACAATTTTTTTTCTTGAATTGTTCACTATAAGTCTCCATGGAAATAAGAGTATCATCTAAGAATATAGTATACTGTTTAGACCTTTAACTTGTGGGCATATTTTCTAGGTGTGCACAATCCATCTAGAATTCAGAACATTATCCTTTTGATTTCCTAGGAGTATACTCTGAACCTATAAAGGAAAATTCCCTAATGTTACTTTGATCCCTGGTGCTGTTTATTTCAATCAAGATATGCCTTAAAGATGATTTGCCTGCCATATTCATAATCCCCACATAGCACCAAAAAAGGTTGTCTTAACAACCATGAAACCCATGTAAGTTTGTCTCCTAGTACTTGTCTCTCCTATTATATCTTCTTTTTCTCTTATGATGCTCTAGTGGCATTCATTCATTCTTTTAGAAGTTTTTGATGGTCCCGAGGTGCATACAGAATCTGCTACTATATGCAGTCCCTTTTAATATGACTTGATAATGATGCTCTAGACTCTTTTTCTTTTAGATTCTGGTAGTTTTGACTTTTCTGTAAACAGGTCATGCACATGTACGCCTCCATATCTTTGATCACACTGCACCCCCAGCCTGAAATCCTTTAGCTCTTTACCTATGGAAATCCTTATAATATTACAAAGGTCAGTTCATTCCATTGCTTCCTAAAAGCCTCCTTGCAAGCACATACTGTACCTTGCTCATTGTCAGTGTTCCCTTGTTTATAAAATCATTTCTGGCTATGTGATCCTCATACTCATAATGCATCCCAATGTTTATACTGTTCCACTTTTGTTTCCCATCTAGTTAATTTGTCTTTAACTGGCAGCATACTCCAGTAATTCTCTTCTTCCATACGAATCGATGTAGCAGTCTCACTCTCTTACTGTCTTAGGCTCCACCTGAGTGGCTCCCTTTTGGAAATGTGGTCTGGGCTGATCTAGCAACAAACTCTGCCCTACACTACTTTCCCTACCATACAGCTGAGTCCCGGCTCTAGGGTTGTGGCCCCTACAACTCTAGAAAGAAACCGTCAGTGCCCCATAATCCTACCCTCTGCTTTTTTTGATCTCACACACATTTTTGTATGGATGTCTGTCATCTTGACACTCAAATGAAAAGAGAAGCATCAAAAAATCAGGTAGAGCTAAAACCACAAATACGAAAGAAACGTTTGGAAAATCATAAAGAAAGAAGATACATAACCTTCTCAATATAGCCTGTGTCAATTAAGAATGTGTAAGAGGAGATTTATTGTAATTAAATAATTTAAAATAGTACATGTAATCATAGTTAACTGAGAAAAAATATAATAAGATTCAAGAGAAAAGAGCAAAGGAAAAAACAGCATAAAATTTAACAATATATTTATCTGCTGATCTGAACTTACTAAGGGGATTAAATCACAGCTTAGATTTATTTAGTTTCTTATTCAATTTCACACCCTTTTTTTATTGTTTCTATGGATGTGTTCAATTTCAAACTATGAGATTTCTTAAAAATCATAAAGCTTATGTTTCTTTGTATCCCTTAAAAAGCCAAACTTACAAAAGATGGTTGATAAATGGCCTTTGCTGCATTAAAAACATAGAAACAAAAAACAAGACAAAATCTGTCACCTTAAAATGCTACTGTTTGTCTGTTAATACACAACACTTGGCAATGATAAAAAATGAAATCTTGCCATTTGCAACAACGTGGATGGAACTGGAGAGTATTATGCTAAGTGAAATAAGTCAGTCAGGAAAAGACAGATGTCATATGTTCTCACTCATATGTGGAATTTGAGAAACTTAACAGAAGACCATAGGGGAGGGAAAAAAAATAAGTTACAAACAGAGAGGGAGGCAAACCATAAGAGACTCTTAAATACAGAGAACAAACTGAGCATTGAAAGGGGTGAAGTATTGGGGGGGGTGGGGAAAATGGGTGATGGGCATTGAGGAGAGCACTTGTTGGGATGAGCATTGGGTGTGGTATGTAAGTAACAAATCATGGGAATCTACTCCTGAAGCCAAGACTAACTACACTGTATACACTGTATATTAGCTAACTTGGCAATAAATTATTTTTAAAAAGTACACAACACTTAATCTGTAAAGACAGTGATTGAAAAATTAGTTAAAATAAGTGTAATTTATTATAATGTATTAAAAAGCCCTGGAGACAGTTTGATGTCAATTAACAAAATGAAACAAAATAAAACAAAACAAAACATGGTAACTAACATTAAAATAGAAGTTATTAAAAATCAAAACTGGGGCACCTGGGTGGCTCAGTTGGTTAAGCCTCTGACTTCGGCTCAGGTCATGATCTCACGGTTTGTGGGTTCGAGCCCTGCATTGGGATCTGTGCTGACAGCTCAGAGCCTGGAGCCTGTTTTGGATTCTGTGTCTCCCTCTCTCTCTGCCCTTCCCCTGCTCTCTCTCTCTCTCTCTCTCAAATAAATAAGACAGTAAAAAAATCAAAACTGGGGCACCTGGGTGGCTCAGTCAGTTAAGCATCTGACTTCAGCTCATGTTATGATCTCATGGTTCATGGGTTTGAGTCCTGCACTGGATCCTGTCCTGACAGCTTGGAGCCTGAAGCCTCCTTCGGATTTTGCATCTACCTCTCTCTCCCAAAAATAAATAAACATTAAAAAAATCAAAACTAAGATACATATGATCAAAGGGAATATTTGCTACAGGAGGAAAGTAGGTAACACATGAAAGAAATAGGATATGTGGATATTGGAGATCACAAAATATCTAACATGTCTCTCACATGTATTTGTATAAAATAAAAGTATGACATATGCCTTTTGAATATATGGAAAGACATGACCCCCATGGCCCCAGCCTCTATAACCAGAGCAGTTGCCCCAGTTCCTGACAAGGTACTAGGGTCATATCTTAGTGAAAGATAAAGGGCAGTGATAGTTTTCCGCAGTCTAATCTGGCACCTGGATGAGGTATGTCAACACTTCTCATGAAGTATGTGATGTCAAACAGGCTTCTAATGTTCCTAGCTGATTTCTGATTGTCCTGCTGGTCCATAGTGCATCCTATTGGCCAGGGACTGAAAGAAGATGTTACACATGTTTAGACCAACAATTAAGCAGCCAGAGTCCCCGTGAGTCTCCTTCCCTAGCTGCCTTCTCTTCGAGAACTCACCAAATATCCCCATCCCCCAGCAGTTTTCCATACATTATTAAACTGGGCCATCCAAAGGAGCTGTTTGGAGTAACCGGAATCACAAAAGAGTTTTACCTGGTAATCGTATCATCTGATCACCTGGCTCTGACTTTCTTTTCTTTGCTACAATCACTTTAAGAGTTTAACTAGTGTGTTCCTACTGCAGTTGAAGTTGTCTTTCTTTCCCCTGGAAATCTTTCCCATAATAATTCATTTCTTTTAAAATCCAGATCAGTGGTGCACTAGATTTCTTTAAAATTGCAGGCTCTGGAATTTTCTTAGCTCTGTGAAGCCTAGGCAGGAAATAGGCACATTTGCTTAAAGAAAATGAAATATTCAAATTTTGACAAAGAATAAAAGCAGGGCTTCAATTTATAAACAAAAGGTTAGGCATTTTCCCCTGGCATATTATTACTTTATTGATATTAATTTCTGATTAGTTTATGTAAAGATGTACAGTAAGACAAACACATGATGAGAAAATTCCGTATTCCTACTATATTGCCATTGGGTAAAGATAATTGACTTTGTTCCTAAATCAAGTTAATCAAGTCTCAGAATATCAATGTGTTACTTAGCCTAGAAATAGTCACTTAAAGAGGGTCTTTAATGGAATCCCATTTTAGTCTCTATTCATTCTTCTTTGCAGAACTTGACTATGTACATTTAACTGGGTTTAAAATATTTTCCTGAGATTAATGCAAGCCTCTGAAATTTTTCCTCAAGTTTTATTTATTCATTATATTGATTATCTTTTAAAATCATTTTCATACTTGATTTTGAAAACTATTGATATACTCTGGTTGGAATATTCAATTTCTAAATGATAAATCAAACTGCTGATGTAATTGAATTACTGTCTATGTAATAGTAGACCATTAATAAATTGATGAATGAATTGAAATAAACTAATCTTAACTCTACTCATAAATCTTTTCTGAACCATCTTTACATTATTTGCAATAGAATTTAGACAGATTTCTCAGTAGCTCGATAGACAGGTGAATAGACAAAGAGTTCCCCAGACATTGTTCCCATATAAACTGGCCTATGTCACTGATAACACGTTCAATTTACAAACAAAAAGTATATGAAGAGGACAGCATTATTTTTGTGATTATGAAATAAATTCTGAAAATATTCTTTGTTTTAATTACTATAGTTCAATTGAGCAGTTTAGAAGAAAATGAGTTTCTTAGAAAATATATCAATATTTTAGGTTACAATATGCAATCATTTTTTTGCTCATCTGAATGACTACATAGACTTCCCCAAGAAAGAAGTCATCTTTTTTACAGTATGCCTTACTTTATTGGAAACCTAGATTTTAAACATAGGTAGAGCCAAGGCAAAGTTCCCAACTGTAATAGCCAATCCAGATTTTTTTTATACTCAAGGTTCTGAGAAAAAAAAAAGTAAAACAAAAAAAAATGCTGAAAGTTACCATTTGCCAGGGCATCATTTTAAGCAACCACTGTTAAATGTCTACTATGTTTAAGGCTGCACAAAAAGTGAAAAGTAAAAAACATGGCTCCAGGGAACATTTATTCAATGACAATATCCTGAACATCCCATGTACTGGTTGTATACTGGACTTGAGATACATGAAGGATTATGCCAGATGATCCCTATACTCATGAAGCCCACAATAACAGAGTATGAGATGAACCTTGAACAAATAATTATACAAACTTTTATTTAATGGAGGTTATAATAAGCATAATATGCTGGGAGAAGGTAACATATGCACCACACTGTGGTCTGCAAGTATTGAAGTCTTTCTGAACAATAAGCATTTAACCTGAGTTGGAGCTGAAGGGATACAACTGATCAGAAAAAAATGGTGACTGAATCAACTAGTATTAAATCAAGCGTGGTTTTTATAGTATAGTTTGTGCATATAGTATAGTTTGTGCAAATTAGCAACGTTCAATCATTTGAAGTGTAGAATGGCATGACTACATATAAATAAAGACCAGTTGGGAAAGCAATTGAGTGATGCAGGTTGGATTAATCAAGAAGAGAAGAATGTGAGTTGATTCCAAAGGATAAGTAGATTTGGTATAGATGAAATAAAGGGAACATCCTGTGTCATTCCACCCGTTTAATGTCTAACCAATGTTTAGGTAGGACCTGTCCAACATTATGGGTAGAGATTACTATTGGGTGCCATTAAGAAATGAGAAAACTAAAACACACAGAAGTCAAGGAACTTGCCTGTGGTTATGCAAACAGTAAATGGTAAAGACAGGATTCAATCACAGGGAGTCTGACTCCAAACTCCATGCTCAACCATCATTCCTGTACAGTTGAATGGGAAGGAAACAGGATGCTATGTCATGTCTGAAAGCAGCTGGCATCCACCACACCCCAGGGGGTTCTAAACACTCTTGAGACCAACAGATTTCATGATATGTTTCTCAGCTTTCTAGAGCTGGAAAATCAACATTTGTCCATACTGAGGTAACGTGGCACAGGGATTGAGTAATGCTGATTGGTTACGCTATAGCTAACCTGGAGTAGCCACACACATTCAAGAACAGAGTTTGAAGTCAGACAAAATGGTGGTTGAGTCTTGCTTCACCTTGCAGTGAATGCTTATTTGAGACCAAGATACCATGTATCTCAGGCCTTTGTTTTCCTTACTGGTAAAATGAAAATAATACTAACCTACTGAATTCTTGTGATGAAGTGTATATTTGTTGGGGTAGGTGGGTGGGTGTGTAAAACAATTGCTATAGTGCCTGGAGTAGAGTGAGAAATCTATAATCAGGATGGTAATGGCAGTGAGTGTAGCTGTTATAACTGAAATATACCTGACAGAGTGTTGATCAGAACAAAGCTTCTGGATATTATAGGCAGCACACTGCCACTATTAACCTATGTTTTTCCAGTTTCTGTGAGGCAGATATAATATTGTTAGGCTCCATTTTCCAAATGGGGAAACTGAAGAATAGAGAAGTGCCAAAACTTCTAGCTTTTTCTTGATCATTGCTACTCCTTTCTGAGTGATTCATTATTTCTTTAAATACATAAATACATATGATCCAGTGACAGTCTGTTGAAACTGGGGGCAAGCTTGGCTGATTTATGTGACTGCAAATATCTGCTTTGACACATCATAGGTTTGTCTGATGTTTCAGTGTCCATGGTTACTGACTACATGTGAAGTGAAAGAGAAAGGGAGGAATTGAGAATGTTACTAAGGTTTTTATTTTTGGTGGTTGGTTCTATGATAATGCTGGTAAAATAGGAAACATAGGGTGGTAAATGATAGAGTAAATTAAGTTTTACATATACTGAGTTTTTTTTAAATTTTTTTTAATGTTTATTTATTTCTGAGAGAGAGAGAGAACATGAGTGGGGGAGGGACAGAGAGAGAGGGAGACACAGAATCCGAAGTAGGCTCCAGGCTCTGATCTGTCAGCACAGAGCCCGACAAGGGGCTTGAACTCACAGACTACAGACTGCAAGATCATGACCTGAGCCGAAGTCGGACGCTCAACCAACTGAGCCACCCAGGCGCCCCATATACTAAGTTTATAATTAAAACTGGCCTAGTCATTTCTACCTTTCAGTATCTGAACATGTAAAATTTTATGTATTGTCTTTTGCAAATATAGTTGCAAATATAATTACAAAAAACAAGAAGTAATTCAACTGACATGCATATAAAGCATGATGTGTGCCACCTTACCTTTCCAAATCTATTCTTATCTTTAGAGATAAACACCATTAAGTTAGATGACTGCATCTGTAACATAAGTGATTACCCAACATATGTGTTAATCTATCAGGCAATATTATATGCCACTACGGTCCTCTCAACCTCACTTCCTCCTGGGCCATTGGCCACTGGTCTTCTGACAGACTTCACTGAAAGAACAAGTTCTGCGTGCATGACCACTAAGTCCATGCAAATACAACCCAACAGTGCTTGTTTACTGCCCTTGTAGACACAAGGTCTCTGGGCTTCATTGGAAATGCCTCCATTAATGCATATAGGTGCCCACACATATATTTTGGGATGCCTGTGAAGCAAAACTTTATATGTGGGAGATGAGGCTTCATAGATAAAATATGCCTTTCTCCCTAGGATAACGAGTCTTGTTCTGAGAAGCAGTCACTTCTCTGGAAATAACGTATTTACAGATCAAGCAATCACCAGGGACTAACACCAAGCGGCTCCCTGCATCATGGGGTTGGCCTTTCCTCCTTCCCACACACCCTCTTATTTCCTGGAGTTACCCTCTTTAGTATCATAGCAGTACACACACCTTTGCTTCACGACTTGCTTTCCATGGCTATCATGGTAAGACAATTTAACTCCGTGCATGGAAATTATTGTACATCCCTCTGCGGAGAGATCTCTCTCTTTCTTTATAATAACTGGCTATATATCCTTATATCTGTAGTCATTTTACTTTTGAATGAGCTTTTAGATTTTTTTTTCTACTTGATTAAAATGATGAGTGATATATTTTCTTTTAGGTTTATTTTTTAGCATTTTATATTTGTCATAACACATTTGTTGTGCTTTAAGGTAGATTCTGGAGGTGAAACTTTAAGTTCAAGTGGTTGCAAATTTTATCTTGCATCCTCTAACACTCCTGTAAGAACTTGCCTTGTAAACTACATAAAATTTATATTGTTAATATTAGTAAACAATGATTAATTTATGTCAATCAATAGAAAGTAGATGCTAGGTATGTTACTGTGGTTTTAATTTGATTTCCCTGATGACCAGTGAGATGGAGCATCCTTCTGAATATTCACTGATTACTCCGCTGGATGTTTTTTCTTGTTGCTGTTTCCTCTTAATTGAACTGGCTACCCATATCCTTTGTACTTTATTCTACTAATTTATGTTTGCCTTTATTTTTTGTGGTGGTTTGTGGGAGGTTGGTACATAATACAAAATGTTTTCTTGTACCCCATAGATATTTGTTACTTATATTTTAACTAAATTTCCTTATGCAACATATTTATTTATTCTTATGAATCTTATTCCTTTCTCCAAAAGACTCTTCCCACTCATATTTATTAAAAATAACAAATTTTCTACCATTTAAGTGTGGTCTTGCTGGTACATTTAACACTGATTGATATCTAATGTTTGTGTATGGGATGTGGGGTAGAAATTAACTTTATTTTTTCTCTCATATTAATAAATAGTTATTTAAATATTATTCCTTAAATAATTATTTTTCCATTTATTTAAAATTCTGTATTTATCCTAAGCCTACTCGATCATCCCCCTCTTCTCTTTTATTTCTCCTTTCTTTCCTGGACGCACTGCTTTGAATTCACTTGTATCTGCACTGTCATGTCACAGGGTCTAGATGAGTAAAGAATTAATGTATATTTTTATAACCAGCAAGATACATGCGAGCTATTTTTATTTAAAAAATATTGGTTATTCTGTTGTATTTATCTTCCAATATAAAACTTAATATTTTATTATTATAGTTTAAAAACTCAATTAGAATTTTGATTGTGTTTTCACTTAATTTATAACTTAATTTGGAAAGGGCTCTCATGTTCACTCTATTGAGTATTCTAATCCATAAATACAATGTATTTCTATAGAAGTATTCATGTATTATTTTATATAATTAAGTAAAGTTGAAAAATAATATTAACATTAGTACTTCCATTTTTTTAGGATTACTCTTTAGCATTTTATTATTTTTATTATTTTGATTGGAATTTTTTGATACGTTTTTGGGATATGAGAGTTCATAATATCTTTATATGGGTCTCTAATTTGGTAATTTACTGATTTCTGTTTTCTCTTAGATTTTCAATTGACTTTTAAATTTTATCTCTTCACGTTCAATTTGTGTATTTTTTCTTTTTCTTTTGGAATATTTAGGATCAATTAAGGATACTTAAAATTAAAAATGATGGTGCATATCTTGGGTTTTTTTCTTATGTTAATGGGAATGTTCTGTTTCTCCGTTGTGTTTGATATTTCTTATTGAGTTTTATACAGTAGAAGAAATTTCCTTATATTTCTAGTTTGATAAAGTTATATTTCTTTAAAAAAAATTATCAAGAATGACATGTTCACTTCAAGCTGGACTACCTTCCCAGGTGGTAATGTGAAATATTAGTTGTAAATGTAAAATTAAAGATCAAGTATTCTGACCAGAAGATAAAAAAAAATAAATTAGCAATCTTCATAAACTGAATGGATATTGAAGATACACAGGTGAAAAGAATCCAGAAATCATGAAGGAAACAAACTGATTTTTCTCTGTTTCCATTTACCATTGTACATAATGTCTTTATAGCATTTATATCATTGTATTGTAATTACTTTGTGTTACTTTCACTTACACTCTGAAGTAATGTACCATTCCTCACTCTGTTTTTCTATGGTGTCAATAAGTGTTTTTGTCTTGTTTTGTTTGTTTGTTTGTTTGTTTGTTTGTTTATGAATGGAAAGAGAAGGAATAACCAAAGGTTTCCAGGAAATCCAGGAGACAATTCTGGGTCAATGGTGGTATTGTGGCAAGTAAGCCACAGAGAAGTCTTGGATTTAAAAAACTGGGGAATTTCAGCAACTTTAAGATGAATTTCATTGATGTGGTAGACTTATGGGAGCTACTAAGCAATAGTAGGAGATGACTTGGAATAAGATAGAAGTGACACTGTTGCAAAAAATTAAGTAACACCAAAAAGAAAGAATGTTTAGCTTGTGAGAGAGATTGTTCCTGTGCTCCTGTTTTCAAGGAGGAGAGAAATACTAAGTTTTATGTTATACACAAGAGCTCTTGAAACAGTTTAAATTTGAGGTGTTTATCCTCTGTTTGAAGCAAGGACAATTGAGTTTCACATAATGCATAAAAACTGGTTTTTTAATATTACTACTTTATTTTTTAAAATTTTTTAATGTTTTATTATTTTATCTTTGAGACAGAGAAAGAGACAGACAGAGCACGAGTGGGGGAGGGGCAGAAAGAGGGAGACAGAATCAGAAACAGGCTCCAGGTTCTGAGTTAGCACAGAGCCAGACGTGGGGCTCGAACTCATGAGCAGTTCATGAGATCATGACCTGAGCTGAAGTCGGATGTTCAACCGACTGAGCCACCTAGGAGCCCCTAATGTTACTAGTACTTTAAATAGATCTATTAGTTTACTTTTCTGATTTATGGAGAAAAAATATTTTGCTCTTTTATTTCAGGGTGGTCAGAGAAATATAGAAATAGTATAATAATTAATAAATACATTTGGCAACTTGGTTTCTTGGGAAGAAAAACGTAGGAAAGTAATGAAAAATGATTTTCCATTTACTGATCATAGCAGATTTCAGGGCTGGGTCATCCAAAACAACTTGATACATCTGGGAAAGAACATTCAATCTCCTTTGCATAATGTTTGGAGTAAGCTTTTGTACATGATGAAATGTGAGTCTGTACAAAAGTTTTTATTATTCAAAACTGCCTTCCTTGCAGAATATGTCATCTGGATGTTTACATAAAGATTCAGAATTTGTATTTTATTTTCTTCATGTTGGGTTCAGCATGAACTGATGAAAGAACAACCAGGTCAGCAGTTTTGTCACCAAAGAACTGCGAAAAGAACATTCAAACTGTACTTAGCCCCCTCCTTGATTGTATTTGAGGGTTGTAAAGAAGATGCTTTTCACTTAAAAATTTGATGCAATTAACCAGCTTTAAATTTGTTCGCATCAGCAAATCTTCTATTTGAGTGATCTAAATGATTGCTGACACAAACTCCCAGCTAAAGAATGAAGAGAAAAAGGTACATATGATTGCTGTTTAAATTGGAGAGACCAGCTTGTAAGTTACAACAGCTCCCAGTAAATTATTAAGTCGGTTGTATGCTTCTAAGCAATAGCTGTAAGCTTAAATCAAGATCATCAAATCAGAGAGAACTAATGAAACATTTCCCTTCAATCTTCCAGAATTGTTGTAACTGAAAATTTACATTAATGCTTTTGTTATGTATAGTTTGCCTGTGTAACACATGGCTTCACTCTTGCAGTTTTCACTTTACAGGATGCACTCAGTCCCTTGGAGATGATTGCACTTCCACCGTGTGCATCAGCTTGGCTATAGCTTGTCTCTTCATGTGGTGGCATGGTGGAAACTGGATCCAGTCCAGAGTTGTGTGAACATGCATATAAATGCCCACCACGCTAGTTACTTGCAGTAGGTCCTTGACCCGGGTGCTGATTTTCTGAGTCTCAATTTCCTCACCCATACCCTAGAAATGAGGCTAATCACTTTTTGGTGTGTTGAATTGAATAAAAAATGTGTATTAACTGCCCGTGGTGATAATTAGTGCTAACAGCCCTAGAGTTCTTATTGAATCTTGAAGTGCGTTCCTTGTCCAGTTCTACCTAATGCTTACAATAACCATGTGAGGCGGGAGCTGTTATTATCTAGTGGAGAAATGACATATTTAGGGATGTTATGTTGCCTTATGCCTCTCAAAAATACAATTTACTTCTTCATGCTTTTACTGTATTTCCAAATTATGCTTAAAAAATAGTTTTTCATGCCTATAAATTACATGCTAGGGAATCGGAATAGGGTCTAAGAAGAAACACACCCTCCATAATTTCAACCTAATGGAATTAGTTTAATTACCCATGAATATAGATAATGTGTCACTTCTGATTTATACACTGAACCCGTTCATTCTTATAGTGTGTTTTATTGTATGCTTGGTGTGTTATTATTACTAGGGGGATACTACAAGAAATGAGGTAGTTGTAGTCTCTGCTCTCATGTAGCTTACATTCTAGTGGGGGAGACATAAGGAATCATAAAAGAAAACATATCACAGACAACTGCAATAAGTGTGTAGGGGACCAGAAGAAGGAGGACTAGGAAAAACTAAAATGACTTGAAAAGAAGTGGAATTCAAGAAAGATCAGACACAACAAGTTAGGTGACAGTCAGTTTGGATGCTAAGATTATTTTTATCAGATTTCGGTAGCCTGAATGTAAAAATGATCAGAAATTAGATGACTTGATTGTCACCATTATATCAGATAGAAAACTTCTGGCTGAATGTTATTGAAAACCTAATATAAAGTGGCCTATACATAGGGGCATTGATCCTATCACCGGTCAAGAAATTGAGAAAGTGAATCCATTGTTGATTAATTAAATGTTTCCATTCAAGTTCCAGTTTTTGATCTATGCTTCTGGGCCTGTTGGCTTTAGCCAACTTGTCTCGTGTTGGCAAAGTTTCATAGCAGTTCCAAGGTCTGCATTCATATAAAGCAGATTGGATAAAATACTTACGCTAATGCAAGCCAAGGGTGGGTGTATTTAAGAACCAATCTGAATACAATGGCCATGAGAATTCCAACTTGGAAAGACAAAACAGGGGTGATGTGGTATAGACTTGTTTAGTCTTATTACATACTACACACCTATTTAATCCTCATAGCCACTCTGTATAGTACACATTTTATTATCTTTTTTGCTTAGATGATGAAAATGAGGCACCAAGACATTGAATGCTTTGCCTCTTGTCACCCAGCTAATTGTGGGGCCAGAATTGAACTCCATAGGCGGGTGGTTCTTGAACATCGTCCTCACGTGAGGAAAGTCTCCTCAGTTTTTGCTATGTGACTTAAAGTATGGTATTCATCCATTCACTCTTTTTTTTTTACAATCATCCATTTAATACTACTTCTTTATTTGCTAATTTAAAATATTTATTCAGCACTTCTCTGTGCTAGGCATGCACTGTCCTTCTAGTTGCAGTGAGGTACAGACCCAGTCCTGTCCCCTCAAGTAGGAAAGATAAATGTTAAATAAATAACTATATAGAGTAAAACCTTGGATGGTGAGTAACTTGTTCTGCGAGTGTCCCACAAGAGGAGCAAACATTTCTAACAAATTTTAACTTGAGAAATGAGTGATGTCTTGTAATACAAGTAATACATAATTCTGAATGTCATATGATCACAACTGAGCCGATGGTTCTTCTCTCTCTTTCTCTTTCCTTCTCTCTCTCTCTCTCTGCAAGATTGTGGGTGAATGTCTCCTAAGCTCAGATGCTCAGTCTCAGGCCATGGTGTTTGGCAGGGTCAGTGATTTTTCAGAATGTTGGAAGGTGCCCACAACTGGCACTACTGTATTTTTTGTCACTTCAAAGCCCCTGTGGACAATCCTTTGCTTTTCCATCGAAGAGTGAGCCTAGGAACGCTTTGCTTCTTTCTCAGTCAGGCTGCCTGCAGATATAGACCCTTTCCTCTGCTGCCTTATTGCCAGTTACATTAAATACAGTATATGACAAGAGTTTATTAACACTGTACTGGCAACATCCATGCAAGTGTATACAATGGTTCCCATGCAGAAAAAGATCCCGTTGAGCCAATGGATGGCAGTGATTCCATTAGTGAGAGTGAAAGTCATCCTATGCGACAACCCTCCTATCTTTTGTCTCCCTCACACCAGCCACAAAACTTTTCAAAGGTAAGTGCAGGTTAACTCGTTTATTTTTCTTTTTAAAATTTTTTCTTTATATTTTGTACTTTCTTTATTATTTTGTATTATATTACAGTATTATAATCATTTTTGTATGAATATTTTTGGGTTGTGGAATGAATCATCTGAGTTTCCATTATTTCCTGTGGGGAAATTCACTTTGATATACAAGTGCTTTGAATTACAAGCATGTTTCTAGAACAAATTATGCTCACAAACCAAGGTTTTACTATATACACTTTAATATACATAGTATATCTATAAATAAATAACTATATAAATATACATTATATATTACACAATTACACAGTGAGATAAATGCTATGGAGTTTAAAAAGGTATGAAGGCATGTAGTATGGAATCTAACAGTATCAGGGAAGACTTGACAGAGAAAGTGTCATTTGAACTGAGGTCTGAGGGATGCCTAAGTTTATTAGGTAAACTGTGGAGAACAGGCTGTTCTAGGCAGAAGGCAATAGCATATATGTTCTCCTACAAGCAAATTCTGACAGAAGTAATCATCATATCATGTGAATAGGGAAATGCCTCCATCAGTAGTAGACCCAGGCGTAGTATAAACCCCATGCTCAAATGATGAAAGGCTCTCTACAGAGTGCTGACACCCTCAGATGAGAGAAGCCAGTGAATTCTGCTGTTTATTTCTATTTCAAAGCATATCAAAGAGCTAGTGGGACTAAATCAAAAGCATTAGAATCTCCTCAAATGGGGGACAGTCCTCAGATTTATTCTCAAAGCAAAATCCATACCATCTAGAGAGTCGGGAGAGACAGACAGAGGCTTTCTCCCAGGGCTGCCATCTAAACGATGCACATGAAGCTTCCATATGTGTTCTGTCTCCATCCTCCAGTTCACTGGACTTCCTGGATCTCCGAAGGGATAATACATTGGATGTTGTAGATGTCATCGTATTTCCTATTGTGCAATACCACTTGTTTTTTAATTGATTAAATATGGGCCTTTTCCTATATAAAGGATTTAACAGTGACCCACATCAGCCACGCAATAACTCTAGTTCAAAAACCCTCTTTTAGGGGCACCTAGGTGGCTCAGTTAAGCATCCAACTCTTGTTTTTGGTTCAGGTCATGATCCCATGATTCGTGGGTTCGAGCCCTATATCCAGCTCTGTGCTGAACGGCGTGGAGCCTGCTTTGGGTTCTCTCTTTCTCCTTCCCTCAGCATCTCCCCTACTCACTCTCTCTCTCTCAAAATAAATAAATATTTTAAAAAATCCTCCTTGATCAACAATTGGTGCTGAAACAACTAAAACTTACATGCAAAAAAATTAATCTAGACATAGATTTTACACACTCCACAAAATTAACTCCGAATCACAGAACTAGAGATAACACACAAAATGATAAAATTCCTAGTAACATAACAGGAGAAAACCAAGATGACTTTGGGCATGGGGACGATGGTGTGAGATATAACACCAAAGGGGCAATCCATGAAAGAAACAATTGACAAGATAGATATCACTAAAATTACAAACTACTCTCTGAAAGACAATGTCAAAAGAAGAAGACAAAGTGTTTGCAAAGACACATCTGATAAAGGACTGTTGTCCAAAATTTACACTGAAGTCTTAAAACTCAACAATAAGAAAATAACCTAATTAAAAAATGGGCCAGACACCCATTAACAGACATCTCACGAAAAAAGATATACAGATGGCAAGGAAGCATATGAAAAAGTGGTCCACATCATGTGGGAAATGAAATTAGAACAATGAGGTATCACTCCACACCCATTAGAATGGCCAGAACCCAGAACACTAACAACACCAAATGTTAGTGAGGGTGTGGAACAACAAGAACTGTTATACATTGCTAGTGAGAATGCAAAATGGTGCAGCCATATTGGATGGCAGCTTGGCAGTTTCTCACAGTACTCTTGTCATACAACCCACCAATCACTCAAAGGAGTTGAAAACTTATGGTCACATAAAGGCCAGCACACAGATGTTTATAGCTGCTTTATTCACTATTGCCAAACTTGAAAGCAGCCAAGATGGCTTTCAGTAGGTGAAAGGCTGAACTACAGTACATCTAGACAACGGGATATTGTTCAGTGCTAAAAAGGAATGAGACATCAAGCCATGAAAAAACATGGAAGAATCTAAATATATATTACGTGAACGAAGCCGATCTGAAAAGGCTATACACTGTGGGATTCCAATTCTATCACATTCTGGAAAAGGAAGAGCGATTGATATAGTAAAAAGATCAGTGGTTGCCAGGATTTGGGCTATGGGGAAGAATGCATAGGCAAACGCGTAGCGTTTTTAGGGCAGAGAAAATACCCTGTATGATTCTATAATGATGGATACATGTTGTTATATATTTGTCCCAACCCATAGAATGTGCAACACCTAGAGTGAACAGTAATGTAAACTAGAGACTTTGGGTGATAATGGTGTGTCGATGTGGGTTCATCAATTGTAAAAACTATATTATTTTGGTAAAGGATGTTGATACAGGGGAGGCTGTGCAACTGTGGAAGAGGAGGTGTATGGGAAATCTTCCCTTTAATGCTGCTGTGAACTGAAAACTGCTCTAAAAATAGTCTTAGTTTAAAAATATTTTTTCCTTGAGAAAAACAGCATATTATACAGAGAATGATACAGAAACACATTACCAGGCTTAACATATCATAATAACTACTATTTATTTACTGCTTCCTATATGTCAGTTGATATGCCAGCCACTTTATGCATTATCTTACTCCTTCTAACAACCTCACAAGTTAGGTATCATGATCTCCCTTTTGTATATGAGGAAACTGAGGCTAAGAGGAGTAAAATGCCGAAGGTCATCATGTAAGTGGGAGAGTGGAGAGCTAGCCTCAACCCTGTCTTGCTCTGAAGTCCATTCTCTGTCTTCCACCTCACATGGCCCTCCAGTTTAAAAGAAAGTCATATTTTAAATTTCTTTCTTTTTTAACATTTATTTGTTTTTTGAAAGACGGAGTGGGAGTAGAGAGGGGTAGAGAAAGAGGGAGACACAGAATCCAAAGCAGGCTCCAGGCTCTGAGCTGTCGGCACAGAGCCCAACGTGGGGCTCGAACCCATGAGTCGTGAGATCATGACCTGAGCTGAAGTCTGATGTTTAACCAACTGAGCCACCCAGGTGCCTCAAGAAGGTCGTATTTTAAAGATGAGAGGGCTTGCTCAGAAAAAGCTGGTAGGCTTAATAAGCATGGCTTGCCTTAGATGCTTGGGAAGCAAATAACTGCAGGTATCTCTCTCTCTTTTTCCCTTTTCCCTTCAAGGAATCGCTTGAGAACCCACTTGGAAGAAAGCCTAATATGTCCATCTTAGGGCTGCTCCTTCTGCATGAGCTGTTGTGGCAGAATCCTAGGAAGTGGATATGACTTCCAAATCTCAATAGGAAGAGTACTAAATTCTAACAAATCTGGGAAGCTTTGATCCATGCTGCTGTCAGCGCTGCCGGTGAAAAGCCACCCCATGGAGTCAACAAACAGTACTGGTCCTTTTTGTTTTGTTCTGGCCCCTTTGATTCTTCAAGGGAGGATGATGCCACACTTTTGGGAACAGGGCTCAAGAATTGGCATAGGAGCCTGTGCTTAAGAGAAAGAGATAGTCTCTTCCTTTATATTTTTCTTAAAAAAGGAGGAATCTTTTCTCAAAAGCATCCCAACATATACCTCACATTTTGGTGGCCAGAATTGCATCTTGTAATAAACCCAACCTGTCATTGGCAATGGAAGTGAGATCTTCAATGATTGGCTGAGTTCAATCAGAACCCATATGCTGGGCCTGTGGTTGAGGCCAGCCTACCACGTATGCAGTCTTGCAGAAAATGGCAGTACCTGAATTAAGTGGGTTTTGTCCGTAAGAAGAAAGTGAAGAAAATAATTTTGGGTAGCCAAACAAAAGTGTCCGCCATCAACTTTAGAGTTTATCTGGTTAGAATGAAGGAAGAACAAGATAGTGACAAAGTGGACTGTACAAGTTTTTTGAAATGTCATCCCAGTAATAATTATTGTACTTATTATTTCTAATTGCATTTTAATATTTAATTACTAAAAGCAGTTTGACTTGGAGAAAGCACATTTTAAAATTGAAAATTTCACTTTGCCAAAACATAAGTTATATTCTATAATTTTTTTTAAAGTAAGACATGATGACATTTACTATAAGAATATCTACTTCTATATTATTATAATAGGATGTGTGAACTATTTAAATACGGCATAAAGAAATTACTAAATACAGATTTATTTGGCTGCAAAATTTGCCCATGTCTATTTTCAATATCCTCCTTATAAGAAGATTTCTTAGAGTAACAAAGAAGAGAGTCATTGTCTAATCATTTAATATAAAAAGTACCACTTGCAAATACATAAAATATTTGTGAAATAAGCAATTCTTTATCTCACAGATGATCATAATTCTGTTTCGCTGCCTGGGAATTATTTATCTCAGATTTCTTATTTTGGAAAATTACATTTTTTAATTAGTAAAAAACCACTTATATAACAATTTTCTAACTGGTAAGATCAGAAAATTCTAGCTTTGAATACACATTGCACAATTTTTAGCTTATTGCACATTCATATCTTATAATAGCAGATACATGGATTGCTTGTATAATAGTGTCATTAAGACTAATTAGACATTTTTTAGGGGAAAGACCTGTGTAGCAAAAATATAAATATAGAATGTAAAGATTCACCTCAAAAGCATAAGAAGACTTAGACTCTATCAACTCATTTATTTCTCTTTCCAGCCCACTTCATCATTGAAATTAAATCAACATTCAAATTTAACATAAATTTTATGCTCATTTACCATATTATATTTGTGATTTTTCAAGTTCATGAAATGTGCTTAAAAATATTTTGAGAAAAGAGGAAATGATGAAAATGTACATATGTAAAAGTAAAAATTTTTAAATATGGAAATATACCAGAGTAGGCTTATATGTGGCTCAGTTTCTATTTCTTTATAGCCCTTTGGTTTAATTGATATCCAGAGTGCTATTGGGTATATAGAGAGGAGTCCAGCCACAGGCACACCTGGAAAGAGAGTTGCTCAGTTATACCTACTTTGTCACTGGCAGTTTCTCCCTCAGGCCTACAGGGCAGCTATCTCTTGTTTCCTACCTCCGTTCAGGCTGACAGTTCATCACGGTTGTCTTTTCCAGAAGAACCTGATATTAATCATAATATCAAGTGCCCCCACCTTATTATCTAAGGCCTAATATTGAGTGATTGATTGATTCGTTTATTTATTCAAACCCTTTTTGGCACTATAATTATTACCATTTTCTCTGCCCTCAGTACTTTAAAGAGCACACACATAGCAGATAAATTATAGGCACCAGTCCAAGTAGGATAGAAGAAAGTATTTATTTTCCGAATGTGCCTCTGGTGTACTTTTATGTGTACAGGATTTAGAAAATAACCCAAGGGCAGTGAGGGTTGAAAAAATGAAAACATATGGACTTTGCCCACATGACATTTTAATCCTCTGTTTAATCATCTTAACCCTTTTAAAACCTTTTCTATGAGGTTTATTGAGTGACTGATGGGTGGCTAGCCTCACTAAGTATGGCAAAATATCTTTATTCTTTTTTATGAATATGCCCTGTCTTCCTCATCTCCTGAGTCTTCATTAGAGGATTATGGCCTAACAAATAATTCCACTGGAATTTGACCTTCAGGTGAATCAAAATGTTATATATTAGAATGTTAAACAATTAAAGTCCAATGTTCCCTTCTGTTATTGATTTTCTTTTCTCATTAATCTAAACTGTATTAATTTTAAAAGACCATTAATGATCTACATGTTCCTATGCCACAGCTGTTAGTATATTGCATTTAGATTCAGGAAACATTCACTGGGTGCCTACTCTACACCTACTGCCCAAACTTTAATGAGCAACTCACTTGGGGGTTTGTTAAAATGAGGATTCTGATTCAGTACCTCTGGGATTGAGCTATGAGTCTATATTCTAAAAAGTTCCTACATGATGCTGATGTTAATGCCCTTGGACCACACTTGGAGTAGCAAGGCTCTATGATTCTATTAAAGACATTGTATTGGGTGCCTTCATATTTATATCATTTTCTTTATTCCACAAAAGAAGTATTAAATGCCTGTTATCTGCTAGGCACTGTTCTAGATCCTGGGGATACAGCGGTGCATGAAACAGATAAAATGTTCCCATAGAGCTTTCATTTTAGCAGAGTGAAAGATAGACAATAAATAAATGCATTATATTTGATGATGATAAGTTATATAGAGATAAATAGATCACAGAATGGGGATAAATCACCAAATTAGGAATGCCGGGTAGGGATGCATATTGCAATTTTAAATAGGGTGGCCAATAAAAGGCTTAAAGAAGGCACCATTTAAGAAATGCTTGCGTAATAGTGGGAGCACTGGCCATGAAGATGTCTGGAGAAGAATAATGTAGGCAGAGAGAAGCAAAGGTGCAGAAGATATAGTTCAAGCTAAAAACCATCCTGTATGTATTCATTATATGTTTTATGCATATTATAAATTAAATAGCTTTCATGTAAAACTTAGATACCCAGTAGAATTGTAGAACTTGTACATTTGAAAAGAGGGAAAGTATGGCAAATATGGCCAAATCTGGTACTGGCCGGCAGAAACCCTTGAAGGCAGATTTTTCAAAAGTAGAAAGTATGTTAGAATCAGTCCCTGGTTCCTCACACAAGAGCCCCAGGAGGTTCTTCCTACAGGCCTGACTTCTGAATGAGTATTAACAAAACTAAGATGAGGCATGCCTTAGGTCTCTTAGCTATAGAGTATCAAATAGGCACCCAAACAGGACTCCATATGCAGGCTAGCTCACCGCTAGCTCCCGTAACTTTGAGAGTGTGTCCTCTTCCTTGCATTCATGGCCAAGATTGTATCAAATCATTATCAAAAGCTGCTGAGTGGCCAATAATGCAGTGTCTGTTCAAGACTTTGGCCTTCTGTTCTGCTATCAGAGCTTTGGCTTAGGGTAACCAGTTTCCAATATGGCCAACTTGCCACGTGAAGTTCTCTGATGGGAACCACCCAGATCAGAGTGACAGATGACTAGGGTCCTCATCTTTTGATGATGTGCTTTCACAGCTGTCTTCACCAGCTTTAGCCACTTTCTACCCTACACTTAATACCTTAACATTGGGTTCTTCATTCTCACTCCCTAATCTAGCCATTCCTAACTACATTCTACTGTGGAGTGCCTTTGAATTTCTTAATTCTGTATTTAAAAAAAAAAAGGACTCCAAGAAACGGGGCACTTGCTCACGGTGACACAGATGTTTAAATTGTAATCTACTGAGTCAACGTCTAGCGTTCTGTATTCAACACAACTACTAAAACCATATCTAACTTTCACTAACATTATAAAAGAATAAAGATTCTTTTCCAATTATGTCTATTCATTAATTTCTCCAGACTTTCATTCTAGTCTTTTATGCAAATTCCCAATCCATGACAATGGTAGCCATCATTTGTCTTAAGCTCACTGCTTTAAAAGAAATAGACTGAAATAAAGGAGCTGATGTGAAATCCACATTTGGAAAAGCTAAGCAGAAATAATTACAGTCTGGATAGTCAATTTCATTACATGGCAATGTGATAAGATAGCATTACTATTATTAATTTTGAAGATTTGGATAACAAACACATCTAACGATGTATTTCCAATACCAGACAAACTTCTTTAAAATTTATTTACAAACACCGCTTTAATAAGTGACTTAAAAAGCATATTTATCAGGAAAAATTAGCATATCAAAGACCAAAGATTGCCATTAATGTTGAGAAGTGTCTCTAAAAAAACTCAAATCCTAAAACCATATCAAGCACTGCAGGAGAAAAATAGGTCAAGGAACAGCATTCCTGGTGAAAGGAATTTGAAAACATACTAAAAGGGAGTAATCAATATAAAAATTACATTATCGAACCAAGGAAATCTCTGCAAAATTTACAAATTTGATAATAAGAATCATGACAGATATTTACCTCCCAGAAACTTTACAGTTTGTTAAAACAAGCTTTCATTTTGCAGTGCTTGGGTGGCTCAGTCGGTTAAGCACCCAACTTCAGCGCAGGTCATGATCTCACGTTTTGTGGGTTCGAGCCCCGCATCAGGCACTGTGCTGACAGCTCAGAGCATGGAGCCTGCTTCAGATTCTGTGTCTCCCTGTCTCTTGGCTCCTCCCCTGCTCATGCTCTGTCTCTCAAAAATGAATAAACGTTAAAAAAAACATTAAAAAAAAAACCAAGCTCTCATTTTATTTTTAAAATTCTCCCTTTTTGTGTATTTAGATGCATACGAGGGGAGAGAAAAAATATTTAATGCCCTGGAGATTTTGGTAGGATAAAAGATTAGTAAAACAAGGCCTCCTCTGTAAAATGCTATGGCAGTTGCCTGAAACTAACACAGTGTCAATAAATGAAGTAAACTGAAGACAGTCAATCAGCTGTGCTGCCTTTCTCTTTACTGGTAAGATTATGTGTCAATGCCCTAATGGCTTTGAAGGCTTTGTTTCTTTCTAGAGTTCAAATTACAACTCTAAATAGAGACGAAGGAATTCACTTCCCAGGGAGGAAGGAATTTGAATTAGACAACAAAATAACAGATAACAGAAGTGTGTTCTAAATATAAAGTTTTATTTCACCAGAGTAATCATTGGCAGCAAAGGGCCATGGGCAATGATACTTAGATTTTGAATAGTAATATAAATCATGGGAACAAATAAATAAGCACTATAAATGAATGAGAAGAACCCTAAATGAAGTATTTCATTTATTCTCAGCAAAATTGTAAAGAGATATTATTTGTATGTTCTAATTTTTGACACTTATTCATGCAGGAGATCAGACAAGTGTTATTGAAACTAACATTCACTGTGAAAAAATTTTTTCAACCTGAATAATGGATATAAAAGCAAATTTTTTTCCTTAAATTCCTAGCCATAAATGTAAATGGTGGATGATAATATCACCTCATCCAAAAGTCCAAGGCTGTAAATATCATCGAAAATGCTAAAGATTCTCAATTTTATTTCTTCATCCTAGATTTCTCTCTTGAACTTCAGACTTGTATGTTATCTATTTTAAAATGTAAATTGAGTCTCTAATAAAAATCTTAAGTTTCATATGCCCTAATGGAATTCCTGATCATCTCCCTCAAAAACCTATTCCTCTAAATCTCCCCTATCTCAGCAGATGACAACTCCATTCCTCCAGTTGCCAAGACCAAAAACCTTAGAGTCACTTTTAGTTTTCTCTTAGTCTCACATCCTACAGAATTTGACCACTTTAACATCTCCATTGCTACTACTATGTTCCAATTCATTTCTCAAGCAGATTGTTATGATAGCTTCCTAATGGATTTTACATGGTCTCCTTCCAGACTCACCCCCCACCTCCCCCACCCCCACCCCTCCCAACACAGTCTCTGCTCAACAAAGTGTTCCAGGTGAGTCTTATACTACCTAAGTCACGCCATAATACTCAGATGCTCAAAATCCCCAGTCTCTTTCTCCCTTATTCTCCGCCTCTCTCTGTCTCTCCCTGTCTCTCCTCTTCCCTTGGGACACTTGCAGTGGTTATTCCCATTTTCTAGGATGCTCATCCTTCAGATATCTTCAAGACTAGTTCTCTAACCTTCTCTAAACTTTGTTTAGATCATCTAATCGGGGCACCTGGGTGGCTCAGTTGGTTAGGCATCTGGCTCTTGATTTCAGTTCAGGTCATGAGCTCATGCTTTGTGAGTTCGAGTCCCACATCAGGCTCTGTGCTAATGGTGCAGGGCCTGCTTGGGATTCTCTCTCTCTCTCTCTCTCTCTTTCTCTCTCTCTCTCCCTCTCTAAATAAATAAATAGCTTAAAAAATAAAATAAAATCATCTAATCAATGACACATATCATAACTACCCTTTTTAAAATTTATTTTCTGTACCTGAAGCATCATTAACAAATGAGAAGAGAAAGGAACAATATCTCTTAGAAAGTTAGTATATAAGGGGCGCCTGGGTGACTCAGTCGGTTGAGCTTCCGACTTCGGCTCAGGTCATGATCTCACGGTTCGTGGGTTTGAGCCGCATGTCGGGCTCTGTGCTGACAGCTCAGAGCCTGGAGCCTGCGTCAGATTCTGTGTCTCCCTCTCTCTCTGCCCCACCCCCCACCACACACACACTCTCTCTCTGTCTCCTCCAAAAATAAATAAACATTAAATTTTTTTTTAAAAAAAGAAAGTTAGTATATAAGGTATATAATAGTAAATAAATAAGATTTTGTTTAGAAGGTAGTAAGTATTATGGGGATAAAAAAAGACCACTCAAGACAAAACCTTAATAATATGTTTTTGATAATACTATGCATTTAACCATATGGTCTGTCAATTTCATTTTCCCCTAACCCAAGATAGCTGTCACTCATATTTTCAGATTCATTAATCCTTTGACTTCTTTTATATAATTATATTGCATCCTTATGCATTATAGTTATTTTAGTTGTATTTAACTATGCATATTATAGTTACTCTCATAGTGCATGTCATTTTGGATATATCATATCAGTTAATGTTACATTGCTAAAATATTGTCTGTCACTATAGTTTATTTGTTTAATGATGTTTAATTTTGTCTACATTTCACAGTTTTTAATGTTTATTTATTTGAGAGACAGAGAGAGGCAGAGAGAGAGGGAGACACAGAATCTGAAGCAGGCTCCAGGCTCTGAGCTGTCAGCACAGAGCCCCACGCGGGGCTAGAACCCAGGAACCCTGGAATGAGAATTTACGTTATTTTATGCTTTTGTTATTACGAACATTTCCATTCTTCTTTAAGCCTCCTTTTATGTACACTCTCTCTTTACAAAATTTCAACAATTCGTTACTTGATATTCTTAATCTACAGGTTCTAAAATTAGCTTAAAATTTGACGCATAGATCTCTCACCCCTCTGTTGGGCATTTGACTTTTAGGATGCCACCTGCCAGCCCCCTGCCCCGGGCTCATTTTAAAGTGGTCTCCATGGAGCTGCCAGAGAAGTTCTGATGATGATTGCCTACCACCCTCAAACCTTTACTCAAAAGCCCCCAGTCTTCCTCCCAGAATCTGCCTGGTGGGGGCAGAGACTTTTCTCTAGGGATGAAAGTAGCAGAGGCAAAGAAGTTTTCGTTCCCTGTGGATTCGATGGGAAGAATCAGGTCTGTGGCTAATGAGGACACATTCCCGACTTCTCTATTTGGAAATTGAAAGCTGTGTGTTTTGTACTAAAATTGTATAAAGCACGTTCTGATAAAGCTTTTTAGTTCCTAAATATTGTTTGCACAATAAGTCAGCTATGTTATTTTTTAGAAAAAATGCATTCTCAGACCAAAGTAACTTCTGTACAAATGACCTTTCAGAACATAACCTGTTTACAAGTTAGGGACTCTGGGTAATGCATCCCAGAGTTAAATGCAAATAGTTTTTCATTATCTGTTGTTATGGATCATCTGCTTCATTGCTCCTCTTCATTAGCACAGATAATAGAGACCTAACTGAATTACTGCTATCAAGCGTATCCATTACTTTTGTTCTGTGCTACACAAGTTTCCTTGGGTCCTTAACATCATTTCTAGCTTGATGTTTTAGTCCCCTGGTTTTGAATAGAAAACTCTCTAATATAGCTAGTGACCTCCATAAAATGCCAATAAACAGACAAGTTGAATACGCTTTGCCTCCTTTACTGAACAGACATTTACTAAGAACGATCACAGGGTATAAATGTGGTGTCAGGGGCAGTAGGGCACATAGAAACAGAGTATAGCATACTTTCAATGCGTTTATGAATTTTTTATTGAAAACCGATTGTATACAGGACCCTCTTCTCGGTACTAGGGATGCCTGCAAAGCAATAGACCTGGTTCATGCACTAATGGAGCTTACATTCAAGTGGGGGAAGATGACCATAACCATTTTAGAGAGTCATATGTGGTATATAAAACTGGTCAAGTGATAATGAGATAATGTAATGCATGAGGAGGGAGTCTTTGAGGCATGATGATCAGAGAAGTCTTTTGTGAGAAAGTGATATTTGAATGAGATCTGAATGATGAGGTGGAATCAACCATGGGAAGAATAGCATAAAAGTGCTCCAGACAGAGAAGATCAGGGGTGACAGCCCTGAATTAGAAAAGGCTTTGGGGGCTGAAATGACAGAAAGAGGTCAATCGGTGTCCAAAATATAAAAATTCCATTTAAAAAACTCCATGTTTTAACAGCTGGTAAAGACAACAATCTGTCATTAACAGAAAAGTCTGAGTATCAAAAATAATGAGATGATGGGCAAGGCCAGATTCAGAGAGTAAGAAGCCTGTGTTCCTATGGAGAGGAATAGATTATGTGGATAAGAAGGTGCATCCCAGGCTTGAAAGATAACACGTATCGGTAATTGTTGTTGCTAAGATAACAATAGCTGGCATATTGAAGTCCCACTATTTGCCATGTACTCTTCAAAGCACACAAGAGGGATTATTTAATTCTTACTTATCTCCCTGTGGGAAGATTATTTACAAAATATCTTTTAACGTATGAGGGAATTTGGGCACAGAGAGGTTAAGGAACTCATCCAAGTTTAGATATATAGTACTTGCTGACCCTGGAGTCCAGTCCATGCAGTGTGGCTACTCTCGTTAAAAATATAGAAGTTGAACTGCGGTCTATTGAAAAAATGGCACTAAGGTTTTGCGACTCCAGATAAAACCTTTTTGCATCTTGGAGCAAGATGACTTGGAGCTTTTCCCATCCAGAAATGGAGTGCATTTACGAACTTATGAGTTCACCTTGTGAGTTTGGTTTTGACCATGTGACTGGATTTGGTCAATGAGATATTATCAAGCATGACACAGGGAGACACACTTGAACAGTGCCTATACCTTGACAATCGCCCTCTTTAGCTATAATTGAAAACCCTACGACCACCACTTTTTGCAACAAGCCTGGACTGGCCTGCTGGAAGATTAGTGGCAGATATACACTTACCTCCATTTGCCCTGCTAACAGCCACTCCACCACCAGACATATGGGTGAGGCTTTTCTATTTCCGGTTGACTACAAATGTGAGCGCAAGCCCAGCCAACACCCCTTGGAGCAGAATTGAGTCATTTCAGTTGAGCTGAGCCCACATTGCTAATCATACAACTGTAAGCAAATAAATAGTTGTCATATCAAACTAGTGAGATTTGGAATGGTTTTATTACATAGTAAAAATTAGCTGTTGTCTGGGCCAAAGTAAAATGACAGTTTTTGGATGTTGGAAGATGTTGATCAACCATTCTGCTTTCCCTGTCATGTGTGAAGACACTGTTATTCTGTCTTCAAGCAAAACAAATAGAGAGAACTAGTCAAATTGAGCCATGATCATGATTGTGTCCCAAAGAAAAGACCATGATACTTTTAAAGCATAGATTTAGTAGAAGTATACTTCTAGCCAACCCCATCTGTCATATTTCGTGGTATTTGATTTCAGTGTATAATCAAATAGCACCGTGAGAATATTGATAGTGAGTATGGCAACTGGTGTCAACTTTAAAGTTTGGGTGATTTCATAAATGTTGTTTTAGAGTACTTTATGTATGAAAATTCATGATGGACATCTTTTGGCCAAAGAAAATATGACTAATAATGTTCAAGAAAAGATGCTAGCCAGTGAAAATGTCAGCCACCTCTGACAGAAAAATGAAAGAAGAAATATCTAATATGTTGTTCACAGCATGAAGTAAGCAAGTTCTTTCCAACAGAGCTAGCAGAATCAGCTACTGCATTCTCCAGAAGATCTGCTTATCTGTTTGGATCTATCAACTCCTGTTTGCTCTGCCAGGTTTATACCAACATTCACCTCACAGATTTAAGGATGCAGAATTAACAACTATGGAAATTAGTACCAATCAGTATTCATTAAGATGAAGTTCAAATTTATTACATAGCACGTCTCTCTCCTGGTTGCACGATACTCACATGACTCTGCGGCCTGTGGCAAAGATTCAGGAAAAGGTAACCGTTATTGTGGTATCGCATTTCCAGCAGGAACCGTGAAACACAATGAGGACATGATAGGATCGGCGGACTCCAAAAGAGACAATTTTATAAAATGGGAGGGAATGTTGAGATTAACAAGAAACGTTCCTTTCAAACGTCTGTAATGTCTCAAAAAGCACAAGAGAAAAGAAAATGAAAATTGCACATTTGAAATGGAATTGAAAAATAAAATCATCTCAGTGTAGTCACTTCGTAACTACTCGCCAACAACTCCTTTTACAGGATAAGACATTCAGCCTGCATCATTTACAAATGGGGTTGGGCAGACAAAAGGAGCCAAGCACATTATATTTGCATTAATATGGGACACATCAGTACAGCTGTTGTATTAATAATCATTATACATGCCTATGATTTAGCATTTTTTCAGAAGATTCACTTATGCTAGTGTGGAGTGCTTATACTATATTCTACTCAGTCACAAAGACCTGTGCTGATATTGTTTCAATTTGTACTATGAATGTGTATGATGTCTCTTTCACTAAATATATTTCTTAGGCAAGCCACAATGATAGTGGAACAAAGTTTTCAAAATGAAACTTTTTCTCATCTGCAGAAATAAGCATTCAGGGCAATGCCAGTAACAATAGCCACCAATTTTCTTTTTTATCCCTCAAGTTTTTATTTAAATTCCAGTTAGTTAACATACAGTGTAACATTAGTTTCAGGTGTAGAATTCAGTAAGTCAACACATACAACTCCCAGGCCTCATCACAAGTGCCCTCCTTAATTCCCAACACCTATTTAACCCATCACCCCACCTACCTACCCTCTGGGAACCATCGATTTGTTCTCTATAGTTAAGAATGTTTCTTGGTTTACCTCTATATTAACCTCGGCCTATGTTAAGAAAGAAAATAAGCCAATTTTCTTTTTTATCTCATCATTAGGTCAATACGATTACATAAAATGTTTAACAGACATCCCATATTCTTTTTGAAGCAACAGAATAAGATTCCTCATGTGTGGTTTTAGCCAGTGTACCATTTCTCTCTAATACCCAAATCTGTCCCTTTTAACTTTTTTGGTCATTTTCAAAGTACCCTAACACAAACACATTTATGACTAATTAATATGGTGGTCACACCCACTACCTCTGTGTGGACACATCTTATAAAATCTATATCAGGTGTAGAAAATGACACTGATGCAGCTCACATTTTATTTCCATGCTGCATGTGAAGGACTCATCAGAGTAACAAAAGAAAGGAAGTATTTTTGATTGTTCACGGCATTTTCAATGCAATAACAAAAATAATACTTACACAATTTTACAAAATGCTTTCATCAAATTTCTGATTTACTTACCTTACTAGCCTCTCTTCCTTCATCCTCTTACACTAGTTTACTGATGAGGAGACTGAGGGTACACAGAGAACGTCTTAGTTTTGAATGGTAGAGAGAGGTAGAACTTGTTAATTTCGACGTCTTCAACTCCATATTATGGAGAGAGAGTGGTTGAGTGCATGGAGTTCTGGGCTAGCTCCATTTAAAAAGCTGCATTTTTACATGTTTTATATAATAGGGTTTTGTATAGGACTATATTCCACTGATAAGTAATATTCTACTGAACAAATATACAAAGATGATATAATCACTTATGCTGAAACATAAGGTACACCAATTCCATTACTATTTATTGATTTGATGAATAATTAAGAACATGTTAATGGAGGTGAAGTCAAGACGTAAGAAACAGAAATGAATAGTTCTCATATGTGAAGTGCATCAGACAGATAAATCCTTATATGGTAAAATTACTGTTGTACTCATTGTATTTTACCTGATGTGTCAAATATTTTATTTTTTGCCAATAGGAGACATATACTGACTTTATTGCTAGAGTAGAAGTTTAGAAAAAAAGTTGAAACTATTTTCATAACATGAAACCATTTTTAATAAATTGAAAACAAGAAAAATGAAATTTTAGTGTTGGTTGTTATTCCAATGTAAACATTTTCTATCAACAGCTAATTTTCTATATGTGTATGTAGTATCTATGCTCTGTTTTGACATCCTCTTCTTATTACAACAAAATATATATATATATATATATATATATATATATATATATTAAGAATTTGAGATCGAATCTAATAACATGTTTATTTGATAGTTAATGATTTTCCTTTCACAGATCCTTCAGTTGTTTTCAATTTCTCTGTCTGGTCTTGCCTGCTGAAACTGGGCTGACTGGTTCACTCTGAGTCTCCCTTGACCTCCAGTAGACAGAAAGTCAAAAAATCTATGCACCTTAGTCTGGCCAAACCCCAACTCTGTAGAGGCCAACGTGTAATGCCGTTAACATACGAGCAATCCCTTTTCCTCTTGCCCACCCCTTGCGTACGTTGTTGTGTCAATCAGTTGCATATGTTTTCACAGGAGGCTGAATCCAAGTAGCAACCATTTACCATATGTGACTGCTGCCATATGTGACTCTATCCCCTTTGCCACTTTTTTTCCTGAAAATTGAATACACAAAAGATGTTTTACTCTCACACATTTTGTTTCACATGTAAGATTAGTCATAAGTGATTTCTAGGTTATCCAAAATCTTCGCCACCACCAAGGCTTTGGTCTTCTTCATGGAATACTAACAGATTGCCCGCAAAATTCCAACAGGTTGTTAGTCTACCACTCACTATTTACATTGTCCTTATCTTCATCTTACTGAAGTGTCAGGTTTCAGCAGTTTGATCTACATCTACTTTCAATGTAAAAGTCTAAGGAGATGATAAAATGAGGAATTATACTCCTCTTATTCTTATATTTCTGAAATCTAGCTCCGGATGATTATTTAGTGCTATTGAATCTTGAGTCATGGATGAACTTAGCACACTGTCTTTGCTGACACAGTATAAATGAGTGCTTGGAGTAGGAAAAGGAAGGACGTTGGGGCAATATGAGGGCACTGGTTGGCTGACCTAAGAATACCTAGAACCTTTGTAGCTAGTGTCCCAACCTCTCCTAAGTTCCCGAAGGGAGCTGTAACAAATAAGGACAAAGGTGATACTTTATGATTATCTGACTATTTACTAATACCATTTGATCAAAATTCTGGTGAATATTGGTCGAAGGACACAATTTTTACTCATTATCTGTGTGGTCATAATATATAGTCTCAAATCCTGTTCTTAGAAGCTTGCTATTATTTGGCCAAATGAATAGGCAGACATCCAAATTCATGATAAACACACTAGGGCATACACACAAAGCAAGGCTGTACAACACACACACGCACGCACACACACACACACACACACGCACACACACACAAACCTTTTAATGCACAGAGACCACTTCTAATAGTAAATAGTGCCCTAGAATATGAACATTTATCCAATCTGTAAGGTACTCCAGTTCCTTTTGAAGGAACAAGAAGAGATATGGTTGAAAGAATTTCAACCAAAGTTTCTTAGCATGAGGAGTGGAATAAAAGCTTCTTACTCATATATTTTTGTCTTCATCCCCTAATCCATACAGATGCACAACAGATTTGAAATAATTTTTATTATTTATTTAATTTACTTACTTCCAAAAAAGTTTTTTATGTTTATTTTTGACAGAGTGCAAGCAAGGGGGAGGACAGAGAGAGGGGGACAAAGGATCCAAAGTGAGATCTAGACTGACAGCAGCAAGCCCGATGCCGGGCTCGAACTCACAAACCGTGAGATCATGACCTGAGCCAAATTTGGACACTCAACTACTGAGCCACCCAGGTGCCCTTCTAAAATACTTTTAATATACTTTAACATTGAAGCCAGTTAATAAGCTTGTATACCTAAGATTTCCAAGCATTTTATTAGTTTGTTCTTAAAGATTGTTTAATTCATATGCTTCCTCTTGATCATTAAAATGGCTTTACTTGATTGTTAAGAGATTCAATCCATTTCATATTCTTAATTTACTAACAAGCTAGTGTTTTTTTTTTTTTTTTTTTTTTTTTTTTTGCCAATTAGCTTGTTATCGCTATTGTTATTTATATACAATCCACCAAGCTCAGTAATGTGGATTTTAGAAAGTGTAGTTATCAGTAATTGCTGAGTAGGTAGGTGCCAGATATGGACCGTTGGGCTCTTTTCTGTATTCAAGTCAAATGCATTTCTCTCTCACCCTACTCAACTGTGAGTGATCCTTCTTTGCAATTTCTCTCTATATCCATTGAGTAATAGTAATTGTTTCTACAGTCTTAAATTTATGTGAAGTTTAAATTAGCTTGCTGGTTGTAATTGTTTATCTCATACAGATCAAATATGAACAAGTAACAAAACTCTCTGTTCTGATTTATATAAGAAATACTGTGAAACATTTCTTAAAAGATTAAAATATGGTACGATACAATATGTTTTCCATATTCATTGGCATCTCAGAAATAAGTATTTTATTTTGTTAAGACATTGTTTTTCCTTAACAAAGTATAAAATATCCCTTTGGTCTTTCCCAATAAATAATCAAATCTTTCATTAAGCTTCCCCTCCCTCAAAATATATAGATGAAAACACTATTCTATAAATCCCACTTACTGAAGTATAATAATAATAAAATCAATGTCTTAGAAAAAAATGCCTCTATTCAGTGTCTCTTTAATAACCACTGAATAACAAAACCCACAGGGAAATATTTTCCTTATTCTCCATAGGATATAATGAATCAAAGTATTTTCATTAAAACTAATATAAAATGACAGAAAATAGAGAAAAGGAGAATTTCCTTGTTTATTTTACTTATTTTTGCCACATATCATATATTGATAAAGCAATTTTAAGAGATGTATGCATGATATAATACAGTGAAATTGACTTTTCTTTTTATAACCACATGCGCATTTTTACATCTGCAGCAATATTCTTTTTGAATAGCTACCTGCAGTTAATTTCAAGTTCCCATTGATCTTCGGCGGCCTAGACAAGTTTAAGTGATGATAAAACAGACAACCTGAATTATTAGCATACCAAATAGGATATGAAACTTGGTCATGCACAGGCTCTCATCTCTGATAATGTATAGTGGCAGACAGCAAATTTAAAAATATATTGTGTGTTTTCAAACCAGAGCAGACTACAAGGTGAAAAAATACCGTTTATTTTCTTTCTTTTGTGAGGTTCAGCTTCGCAAACATATATTTTAAATAACTACAATCAAAGTCATGAAAAAGAGCTCAAATAACTCTCCATATTTAAGCATAAGCAATAAAATATTTGGAAGATCTAAAATAAAATTGGCTAACCATTACACTTACATGTACATTGCTGAAAATATTTTTTGAGTCTCACTACACTGAGCAGACATGTGGAGAGAAAATAGTCTTATGTATAATTCAATGAGAATCCAAGGTAGCAGTAAATTCTACAGAGAATTTCTGAAAGAGATTTAGACAGGGAACCAGATGGATCAAACTGGGTCATGTTAGACAGGATAAATATTATGGCTCCTCTTCTGCCACAGAAAATAGAAAAACCAGAGAGCTACATTGCAGATGCTCTTTGAAAATTGGCAGCTACCTTTAGGTAGAAAAGATTTGGAAGTATTTCACTTTTTTTTTAAGGTTTCAAAATGGGCTTTTTGTCAAGAAATATTTTCTGTGATCATTCTAACTAAATACTAACTAGAATCAATCTCAGGCCTCTGTCCCATATCTTTCCTAGTAGTGGACTGGTTTATAGAGCTCTTATTGACAAACAGTAAAGCACCAATTTATAACTCTCTATGGCTAAGTGGAAATAAAAATAAGAAAAGCTACCGCATGAGAAAAAGCAATTTTAAAGCGAAGAGATTGTCCAAGGAGAAGAAAAATCCCTAAGTTGTGGCAAGTCAGCAATGTGCTAGAAATTAGAAAAGTAATTTAAGCCAAGAATAGTAAGATACTACTTTTCACCTGTTTCAAAGTTAGAAAGTCAGATAACGGATTCAAGCATTTTTTTTTTTTTTTGGTGTGTTTTTTTGTTTGTTTGAAATGCTTAAATCGTTTGCCACAATCCTCATATATTAAACGTTCCTTTTGGGGTTTTGGCGGTGCTGTTTCTTCTCAGTATCTTATCTCTCCTTACAGATCGTCATTCTTCCAAGGGTGTGCTAAAACCAGACCTTGTACCAGCTGTCCAAAGTTAACTATGCACATCCCTCTTATACTGGGCATTCAGTGAATATCAAGTTGATAGCTGAAAATCAATCATATTGAAAGTATTTATACCACAAAAAACTGCACATGCCTTAGATGAGGGCTTCTCTTCTCCCAGAATGCCAATTATTAAACATTTGTCTCCACACCACCGCCTGGGCATAATGCTTAGTAGAGATTATATGGAATTTTGAAATGAATAAACCAATAAGTTAATATTTGAGACTACATAAACATTTCCATAAAGTTAAATTAGAAGACAATTTATTCAGGCTTTTCATAAGTGTCTCTACTAATAACCTTAAAAAAATTGTCTCGACAATAGTCAATACCTTAGTACAGTGGGACTTAGGACTTGGAGACAGTGATGCAGTGCTGTCACCAAGTGATACCCTACTTGCAAGTCTTTTTTACCCCTCACCTCCTGGGCACTGTGAAAAATTGAGAGAAAACAGTACACCTTGGAGTATTTTCCCAAAACAGTACTATATGAATACAGAACTGTTTTAGTTTGAAAGGCAAATTATTTTCAGAGACTGAGTTTGTCTTTGCCAACAATTTATTTAACCTAAGCTCACCATGGGAATTTCACAAGCCAATAGCATACAGGATAATGTCTCTTAAAAAGCCAGTAAAGTGGGGCACCTGGGCGGCTAAGTTGGTGAAGCTTCCGACTTTGGCTCAGGTCATGGTCTCATGGCTCATGAGTTTGAGCCCCGCATTGGGCTCTGTGCTAACATGTCAGAGCCTGGATCTTGCTTTGGATTCTGTGTCTCCCCACTCTCTGCCCCTTCCCTGCTTATGTTCTGTTTCTCTCTCCCTCAAAAGTAAACATTATTTGAAAAAAAAAAGCAGTAAAGAAATAACATACCCTAAATCAAAAGTAGATTAATCACACTATTTTTTCCAGGCAAGGAAGGATGAAGGAATAAAGTCCAAATTTAATTGAGGTGTATCTTTATAGAATTTGATTCTCTAGAGCTGATGCCCACCTGCCATTGAAAAAATAAAAGTCTGGTGTTACCAGGGAATGACAGGGGCCAATGTTGATGGGTAAAATGATATTGCAGGGCCACTGTCTAGCTTTTGCCATCGCCAATAAAAAGCCACCTTTATCAGGGCAGGAGCTCATATATCAAGGATATCAGTATGGATCAGAACTTGAACTATTCATATTCTAATTGCTACCAAAGCAGCAATGCACAAAAATATATCTAACCAATACAAATGATATTTTGTAATTACTAAATTTTTTCTAAAGTGACAGAATTCTGCTAGAAGACCTACTGATGTTTGAGTTAAAAGAGGAGTAGAGTAAGAAGACAGATTTCCATGCAAAAGTTATTACATAATATAAGAAAACACCATGCTTTAAACTCCCCAAATTTTGCACTCATATTCCTTGTTCCACATGCTATGTTTTGACCTAAAGAACCACAAAAAAATTAAACTAGTCATGGGTATTTACATTCTCTTGGTCCTAATGAAAGAGAAAACTACAGCGTTATTTGCTTTACTAGTGAAGATAGTGAAGAAGAGAAAGCTGTTTTTCTCTGCACACTCACCCAGACACTCAGAACACTTCTGTAATCTGGCCATCAAATGCGTAGGTGTTTTTCCCATACCAAGCAATTCTCTGCTTCTCTGGACACCAGCTGGGTGTGCTACAATTTAACTCAATTCTGACACTATATACCTGGAGATAGCATCAGATCCCACAGGATAAAAGCTTATTCCCAGAGACGCCTTTTCTACCTAAAGGCAAGATGTGTATTTTCCTTTTACTGGAGACAGATGCATCAGTCCAGAGATGTTGCCAGAGGAAACTGTAAATAAACATTATTCCATTAGTTCCCTCTCCTGTTCCCAAACTTTAGTTTGCCACCCCTTGGAAGCCAAAAACTACCTTCCGTTGTCTTGTCATTTCTCTACAAATTCATTGTTTCTTGTTGAAGATGCTATAGAAGTTTGAATTATAATAGCCTCTGTTTTGAGTTACTTTGGTTTAATTTCTCTTGCATGAAATGTACTGCATGTGTTAATAAACTGTTTTTCTCTTATTAATGTTTGTGTGTTTTTTGTTAAAGAGTCCCAGCTGAAAACCTAAGATGGGTAAAATTTTGACTTCCCACATTATCATATTAGCATTTTTCTGTCATCAGGTAGATTGTCCATACAAGGTCAATATACAACCTTGTTCCAAGGTCATACTTTTGCCTGTGTCCTTGTTCAAATCTGAATAGATATTATTTTTCTCATCTTTCCTGTTTCTAGGCACCCTTACCATCTTTTGACTGGATTATTGCAATAATCTCCTAACAAGTTTGCCAATTTCTATCCCACATGACCCAGTACTGTCTTCTTTTTAATGCAGCAGCCAGTGTGATACTTATAAAACAGAAGTCAGAATATATAACCCATCAACACTGAGCTGTCATATTATTGAAAGGCAAAACCCAAAACATTACAACTGCCCACAGGGCCCTACAGCATCTGATCCTTAATACTTCTCAGTCTGATTTTCTGCTAATCCACCCCTTTCCATCTCCACCCCCCAGGCTCCCTTTGGCCTGGTCACACTGTCCCCTCTTAAACAAAACAGGCCTATTTCTCCTCAGAGATTTGGAATCAGCTGTTCTCTCTGCTGAGAATGCACTTCTGTAAGATGTCTACTTGGCTCACTCCCTTAACTCCTTCAAGTTTTGGCTGAAAACGTTATCTTAGAAAGGTCTTCTCTGAAATCTCTATTTGAAATTGCCATTTGCCATCCTCCCCCCCCCCCCCCCGCCCCGACTGCTTACCCTGCATTTGTTTCATTTTACTAAAAGCAAACACTTTATTCATAGAATTTACCTCCTAATTCTAATATGGGAATTCACGTTACATAAGGGAACATATTCATTTACAGCTGTGTCCCAGCATCAAGAAGAGTGCCTGGCATATATACCAAGCCTTCAATAGATATTTTGTGAGTGAATGAATGAATGAATAACAATAGAGATATAAATCCAGAATACTGAACTTCAAAGTTAACATCTTAAATTCTACCGGTAGTAAAAAGATCTGATTTGTAATGAAAGTTCCAACAATATTTGACTTTAGCAACTATTAAGAGACAATGGTCTTCAGAGGGTTCATTTATTTGGAGAATTTGTTAACTTTCTTTTGGGCCTCAAAATGCCACAGAACTATCTTCAGGAATCTTATATGTCCCTAGCGTATTAGGTCGTTAAGTCCCTCGGAATCCTTCCCCTTTTTCTGCTGTCAAAATCTGTCAATAATCAGTGCTTCATTCAAAGGATAGCTCCTTCATAGAGAAATCTCCAATTAAAGTTTTTCATCTCTCAGTCTTCTTTATTTTTGTAATTTCCACATCAAATTACTTATCAATTTATCAAGTTACAAGTACATTGTATTGAATTACCTTTAATATTGGACGTGTGGGTCTTTAAATATTAGTCACTAGAGTTGTGTACACTGATCCATCATAATAAGCCCTTAAAATGCTTTTGATTGAGGTAAAAAGATTCAGTTTATTACTTGATCAAATTTTAATTACTTATTTTTTATCTACTTTCTTTTGTTTGAAGTACAATTCAGAAAGACAAGTAATATAAAAGAATAAAACTGACAGATATTAGGCAAAATAGTTTATAATTCTAAAATTCAACATTGATCCAACTTGAGAAAGAAAACATATCAAAAAACGATGTTTCAAAGGTCATTTTCTATTCGGAGAGATAGTTTTAAGATTCTAAATCAAGGAATATGTTCACTGAAATTTACATGAAAGTTGGATCTTTATGAGGAAACATGAAAAGCAATGCAGTCCAAACACAAAAATGAAAGTGTCTCTTTCCACCTCTTAAACCTTCATGGCACTTATTTTTTTTAAATATAAATGGCTACTATGATTTTCTGTTTCACGGTTATCAAAGAGGAAACCCACTAGGAACCACTTTTAAACATACTCAATTATTTTCACCTTCACTTATAAGGTGGCTGAAAAAAATATACAGTTTTAAGAACATAATACTAACATTAAAGGCCATTTATTGAATGAATGATGGAAGCATTGATGCTTATTTATATGTATACATGTTTTTACATGCATCAAAATAAGTAGAGCAACTTTAAAAATTGGTGTTCAGTACGAAAAGAAAATCTGATTGGATTACTAGATACCCTATAGTTCAGGTTATTTCTTATCAACTCTTGCATATACTCTATCCCATAGTACTTTCTTCCATTATTATTTTTGAACTAATATTGAAGCCACATTCTTTGGCATCCTGTTTTCTCAAATGACTCCCATAAGATTGTTAGATAGAGAAAATGTAGAATCAAATTAAGTAAAGAAAATGTCAAATATGGTGTTCTGAATTCATGTGCATTTTGGGCACAACTAAAAAAGTAGGTTTGTGAAACACATATCCTCAACTGCTACCTCTACACCTACATTACATCTGCCTCTATATCTATTTATTTCTCCATTTATACCTATCTGCCTTGAACATTAAGCTCCATTTAGCTTATGGATGGTGACTATCTCAGAAGAGAAAACAAGATGATTCATTTTATCCATGTTGTTGAACTTTACAAACTTAAATTAATTTTCCAAGTTCACAGAATAAAAATGAGAACTTTGTAACAACTCTTTGTGCTAGAAAGTTGAGACCCTCCAACTATGTAGCTTCTAGGAATTTATTTCAAAGCTTGAGGTGGCTACCTTTAAACTTAATGAGACATAGGCAGAAACATGACATGCATGTAATAGCTTTTATCTGCAATTTCACAAAAATTTTAAAAAGAATTATATACTTCTAAATACTCATGAAAATGAGGCAGGATACAATCTCTCTTATTATAGGACGAAAGGAAACTTTCTTTTAAAGAAAGAAGTTTATCTGAAAAAGATCTGAAAAATACTATTAAAATATATGTGATTATATTGTACCAAGGATCTTTAAAAGATTTAGGCAAGAAAATAGCAAAATATATTTTATAACCCATGCATATATAAAATCATTTCAAAGCAAGCATACACTTTAGGGTATAAATGGATACTCTAAAGAATTTGATGAAATGGTCACATATTTAACTTATAGGAAGGCACAATAAAGACCGGCTTAAGGGATATTAGAAAATGTTTCTCAGAAGAAATGGATTCAGGGGAACCTATAGTCATCCAACAGGAAGAAATATGGTGAATGAAATAGTATCAAAGATTTTTCTTCATTCAGAGGAAAAGAATCAAAACCAGTTGTTAAAAAGTGCAAAAAATCACCAGAAACAGCTAAATAGAAAAGGTACAAATTGCTGATTGGAAGAAAATTATAAGAAGGACAGTAAAAGAAAATAGACTGAAATTCTCATTAACACATTCCAATGTGGACAGAAGGAGCCTAAGGTGGGGAGTAGAAAGCCCTGTGAGAAGATAAGGCAAACCTTGTAGAATATCACTTCCTATAGAGGTATCACCACCAGGGTGCCTGGGTGACTCAGTTGGTTAAGCATCAAACTCTTGATTTTGGCTCAAGTCAGGATCTCATGGTTTGTGAGTTTGAGCCCCTTACTGGGCTCTGTGCTGACAGTGTGGATCCTGCCTGGGATTCTCTCTCTCTTTCTCTCTCTCTCTCTGTCTCTCTCTCTCTCTCGCTCTCTCTCTCTGCTCCTCCCCAACTTGTGTGTGCTCTCTCTCTCTCTCTCCCAATCTCTCTCTATTTCTTTCTCTCTCTCTCTCTCTCTCGCTCTCGCTCTCTGCTCCTCCCCAACTTGTGTGCTCTCTCTCTCTCTCTCCCAATCTCTCTCTCTTTCCTTCTCTCTCTCTCTCTCCCTCTCAAAACAAGTAAATAAACTTAAAAAACAATAGAGGTATCATTACCACTACAGGTGAGGTAGGTGATAGGCCACAAGGACTTGCAAAGTCAACACACGTTGAGGAATTGTGAAATCAATACACAACCCAACTGCAACAACCAAAAAATGGGACATAATTCATTCGGTTGAACTATATGACACTGTCATTTTTGTAATTCAAACCCACTGAATATCATCAGGGAGAAAGTGTATTACCTGAGTTCAATAAATATTTTAAGTTGTTATAATAATAAAATAACTCATTGAGAGAATTATGGAGACAGCAGAGTTAAAGAAGCAGAGCAAAACCAAACTGTTGCAAACTAATTAGAAATGAGACACATAGTAGGATGGAGTAAATTCTGCTAAAACTATAATGACTGACTGAAGTCCAGCAATCACTTTAAAGGAAATAAACAAAGAAATTAAAGGAATTTGCAGGAAGATGATAGATGAAGAGGACAAATTTATCTGACTTAAGGATGATTGGTGTCCCTGTGTAGTGAATCCTGTAATGAGAAAAATATATATTTAGAAATATAATACAGGATGATATTCCTAAGATAATGGGAGAATTAAATCTATCTATCAAAAATGAACTGGATTGCATAGAAAATTTGACACAGAATAATTAAGGCTGAGACACATCCTAATTAAGCAATTAAATGTTGAGAATGAAGAATAAGAACTATTCTCACACAGCCAGATAAAGCAAGTGAGGCTGGTGTCAGACTTTATCAGAGTACCAGTTAATACCAGAAGGCAGTGCAGGAATATCTATAATATTTTGAGAAAGAAAAAGTATAACTAGGATTTTTCTTTATATTCAGGCAAATTGTTGTTTTAATAATAATAATTAAAAAAAAAAGCAGACGAGCACCTCGGTGGCTGAGGCTGTTGAGCATTCTACTTCAGCTCAGGTTATAATCTCATGGGTCATGGGTTCAAGCCCCATGTCTGGCTTTGCACTGACAGTGTGGAGCCTGCTGCACATCCTCTGTGTCCCTCTCTCTCTGCCCCTTCTCTGCTCACTCAAAAATAAATACACATTTAAAAAAGAGGTTTTTTTTTTTTTTCTCAAACACAAAATACTCTGGAAATATAGAGTATCCTTACACAAGTTCTAGAACAAAATTCTTGGATGATTCAATCCACCTAACACAGACATTAATCAAAATAAATCACTTAGAATGAGAAATATTTTGTCATATGGACTGATGAGAAATGACACAATTTAAATACATAAGGTAAATTACAACTTGAACAAAATGTAAATACCACAAACTGGGAAAGTAAAATCATTATAAAGCAAAGAGCTGAGAGATAAGAGAAAGGAAAGAAGGAGAAAGCATTGTAAGCAAGCTAATCAATCCATCATTCAGAGGAAAATCAAATAATCTCGTAATATGTAAGACTCAAACATGCACTTAAAAGATATCTTCCAACTTATTATGGTTTTCATAATATATTTTCTTGAATCAAGACATCTCTTTGAAGATTTAGAACTTATAGTAAAAATAACATAGTTTTTAAGATTATGTAGTTTCTTCAGTTTTTCTGTTAAATTCAAGAAAATTATAATTAATACTTGAATTTAAAGCATATCATTTATAGTATTAATTTCTGGTTGTAAAATCTGTTCTATCTGTAAATATACTCATCCATCCTTCTATTTACTTTTTTGGCACAGAGAAATGTTACACTGCTTATTCCCAGAGAGTATTTTTCTTTTCTTTTCTTTTCTTTTCTTTTCTTTTCTTTTCTTTTCTTTTATTTTTTAATTACATACAAGTTAGTTAGCATATAGTGCAACAGTAATTTCAGGAGTAGATTCCAGTGATTCATTCCCTATATAAAACATCCAGTGCTCATCCCAACAAGTGTCTTCCTTAATGCCCTTATCCCTTTAGCCCATCACCCCCTGCTCCCACAACCCCACTAGCAATCCTCAGTTTGCTCTCTATATTTAAGAGTCTCTTATGTTTTGTCCCCCTCCCTGTTTTTATATTACTTTTGCTTCCCTTCCCTGTTCATCTGTTTGTATCTTAAATTCCACATATGAGTGAAGTCATATGAGATTTGCCTTTCTCTGACTAATGTCACTTAACAGAGTACCCTCTAGTTCCATCCACATCGCTGCAAATGGCAAGATATCATTCTTTTTGATGGCTGAGTAATACTTCATTGTGTATATATATGTATATATATATATGTGTATATATATATATATATATATATACACATATATATATATACCACATCTTCTTTATCCATTCATCTGTCAATGGACATTTGGCTCTTTCCATACTTTGGCTATTGTCGATAGCACTGCAATAAACATCAGGGTGCATGTGTCCCTTCAAAACAGCATACCTGTATGCCTTGGAAAAATACCAAGTAGTGCAATTGCTGGGTCCTAAGGTTGTTCTATTTTTTAATTTTTTGAGGAAACTCCATACTGTTTTCCAGTGTGGCTGCACAAGTTTGCATTCCCACCAGCAGTGCAAAAAAGGTCCTCTTTCTCCGCATCCTTGCCAATATCTGTTTTTGCCTGAGTTGTTCATTTTAGCCATTCTGACTGGTGTGAGGGAATCTCTCATTGTGGTTTTAATTTATATTTCCCTGATGATTTCCCTGAGCAGTTTCTCATGTGTCTGTTGGCCACCAGATAGTAGGTTTTTAACTACTGTGTTGATCTTTACTTCTGAACTTTTTTGGTTTTCTTTAATTTATTGAATTATGGACATAAGTTATTTTTTAAAATAATAAAGTCACTACTTTGAAAATACACATACACTGGTCTGTGATTTTTGAAACAAAGAAATGTGTTCATGAGATCGGTTGATTTTTACTTTATACATTTTTTAATATTATTGATATGAATTTAAAACTATCACATTACAAGCTATTTCAGGGGCTGTTTCTGAAACTTTTCTTGTGATTGAAAAACTACTGTTGCATTTAAATTAGGACCTGTGGATAATTTCATTGAAATATGTTGATGAAGTATCTTAAAACATCAATTTTAAAGAAATTAATTTCATTTGGAATTTACAAGTATATTGATTATCTTACTGATTTACTTTCAAATGTGATGATTTTGCAAAAGAACTTCATAAGCCCTCTCTATAGTCTCTACCTTCATACAAAAATGATCAAATGATCAGGAGTGTCCAATAAAGATGACAATGGGAATTTTCAGATGATTTTATATCAATTATAAGTCATTGGTAACCAAAAATATAAGAAAGTGAATATAACTTTTAGTATGTGTTTTAATTAAGAGTTATAAAATCTTACTTATTAGTCAATCCAATATTCTTAACTAGAGATAGTGTTTTAATTTTTTTCTGTTGCATAGTTTAGCTATGGAACAATCGACATTGCATTCTTTTAAAATGACATATGACATGCCTATGGAAATTTCCTTTCTAAGACTATGGAATTGAAGGTATTAAGCGTTTTTCTGGGTGTAAAAAAAGAGAATAGTTAACAGAGTATTAAATAAAAGGAAAAACCAGGGCGCCTGGGTGGCTCAGTCGGTTAAGCGTCTGACTTCGGCTCAGGTCATGATCTCGCGGTTCATGAGTTCAAGCCCCGCAATGGGCTCTGTGCTGACAGCTCAGAGCCTGGAGCCTGTTTCAGATTCTGTGTCTCCCTCTCTTTCTCTGACCCTCCCCCGTTCATGCTCTGTCTCTCTCTGTCTCAAAAATAAATAAACGTTAGAAAAAAAAAGTTTATTTAAAAAAAAAGAAAAGAAAACATGGAGGACTTGTACCATGCAACTTGAAGACTTGCTAATAAAGCTAATTAAGACACTAAGACATTGTGATATTGATAAAAGAATAAATAAATAAACAATAGAATTGAATAGAGAACCCAGAAATAGACTCCCGTAAATACGCTTAACTGACTTTTGACAATGCAAAGGCAATTTAGAGGAAGAATATTTTTCTTTTCAACAAATTGTGCTAGAACACTTGGAGCCCATATGCAAAAAGGTGAACCTAAACACAGACCTTACACCTTATTTAAAAATTAGCCCCAGATGTGTCATACACCTAAATGTAAACAATACATGACTTTGGTTTGGTGATGAGTTTTCAGATATAACATGAAAACCATGATGTACAAAGGAAAAAACTTGATAAGTTGGATTTTTTTTTTCAATTAAATTTCTGGTCTGTGAAACACATTTGAATAAAATGGAACAAGCCACAGACTGGGTGAAAATATTTGTAAATCACATTTGATAAACAACTTGTCTCCAAAATATACAAAGAGCACTTAAAATTAAACAACATGAGGTGCGCCTGGGTGGCTCAGTCGGTTAAGCGTCCGACTTCGGCTCGGGTCACGATCTTGCGGTCCGTGAGTTCGAGCCCCGTGTCGGGCTCTGTGCTGACTGCTCAGAGCCTGGAGCCTGTTTCAGATTCTGTGTCTCCCTCTCTCTCTGACCCTCCCCCTTTCATGCTCTGCCTTTCTCTGTCTCAAAAATAAATAAACGTTAAAAAAAAAATTAAAAAATAAAATAAAATTAAACAACATGAAAACAAACTATCCAATTAAAATGGGCAAAAGATTTGTACAGACACCTCACCAAAGAAGATACACAGATGGCAAATAACGATATAAGAAGATTCTCAACATCTTTTGTCATTAGGAAAATGCAAATTGAATGATGCTATATTAAAAAGCAAAGATTTGGGGAGCAACCAAAAATTCTGAGAGAATATATGCTCTTATGACATTCTGATAGAAGGACTGGGTGAATTCTTATGATTTTAGTTAATGGTCTGTTGACCTAAGGAAGTGAGATATTTTTCACTTGCCTTCTATGTAATAGAACATAAGAGTACCTGGTGATGTAGATTTGTATTGTTCTATGCTTGAATAAAATTAATTTATAAGAGAAATTATAGACTGGCTTTCTCATTTGCCTAATGAATGAAACTTCAAAGATATTGCTAGATATGAATACCTTAAGCAAGAGATCGCCAGCCGTGTTTTATCTTATGATTATGTATTACCTTTGCTCTAAACCATGTCGGGGGAACAAACAGAAACATTTGTTATGTTCATTTTCTATTTTATAGCCTTTAAGATAGAAAATAAGCTGTCTCTGAAGGGACCCAAGTGGGATGCTTCCAGGCATTTCTGGTAACTTGTAATATCATACTGTCTGAAATGATAGTGATATATTCTTTACTTAACTTTACAAACTTGCAGGTTTTATTATTAAAGAATACGAAAGAATTGAATAACACAGACTTGTAATGGAATAATGTTGTCCTGGAAAATGTAAAAGCAATCATTTTGTAATGTATAATTCATTCCTTCGTGGGACAATCAGAAAATTGTTTTCTTGTCTGGATTATTCTGAATTTTTACTCCAGCTGGAATTAGCGTTGTTCTCATTTAGACAGTACGGCCATTCCCACATAGGAGAACAACAGACAGTTTGATTAACCTAGTAATTATTTTACATCCAAGATTCCCTGACTAACTTTTGTTTCATTTCTTCTAAAAGTTTATTTGTGTTAATTTACCTTTTAGATGATAAAGGCTATCCCAAATGTCCTGTGCAGGGAGTTAAATAAGGCCAAATATCTTATCCTATCATATGAAATCCATGCAGACTGGCAATTCAATGCTGTATGTGTAAAGCACCTGAATGACCCAGAAGGTAAACAGGACAGAGAATATTCTGTCCTTATTCTGATGTGGCTTGACTGCCAATTTGATATTTATATGGTCTTCCATTCTCTCAGTGCCAACCTCTGTTGAGCACCAATCTCTCTTGCATCTGGAATGAAAGCTTCCAGCTCATAGATCAGTTTTTATCAATACCCAAATCTCTCTTGAACTTCATTTTCCATAGGAAACCAACCAGGTATCTGTCACAGTTTCTTTTCTTTGACTTCTCCAGATCATTAACCAAACACATTTGTATTCAGCATAACTATGTGCCATCCACTAGTGTAGATGCTTGGGACAACTTTGTAACCAGAGATTCCTTTTTCTTGGAGCCCACAGACTACTGAGAGGTGGCAGATGATAAGTAATACCCTTATTAAGTGAACTATATATGTTAGAGGTAAAAAAGTGCTGTGAATAAAAAGTCGTGAGCAAAAGAGTTTGCAGAATAAGAGCAGTCACAAAGCACGGTCTGGACAAAGGCTTGAAAGAAGTGAAGGGGTTTGCCAGTGCAGTGGGTACATTGCAAGAAATAGCCAGTTAGAAGATGGGAAGAAGTTTTTAATTTTGAAGCAGTCCAATTGATCTGTTTTTTCTCTGATGCCTGTGCTTTTGAGGCTATATCCAGAAAATTGTTGCCAAATCCAATGTCATGAAAATTCTCCTCTAAGTTTCCTTCTAAGGGTTTTATAGTTTTGGCTCTTACAAAAGAGACTATTTTAATTACTTATTTATAAATGTAATCATTTTAATTCTTTATTTATAAATCTATTTTTCATGCTTCACTCTTAAACAGCAAAAGAGTTCTTTAGTTACATATTCTCCAAGCATGAACTACTATGCCTGATACTTTATAAGTTGTTAGTAAATGTTGGATGACTACAAAATAAATGAACGACTAATAATAAAAATGAAAATGATAATATCTTCCTACCTTCGGTACAAGTCTCAGCATTTTACATGTATTTAACTCATTTAATCTTCACAAAACACCTATTAATGAAGAACCTGAAGCACTGGGGTGTTAAATTACTTGGCCAAAATTACACTGATAGCAGGCAACAAATCTTGGAATTCATGTGCATACATATTCAATGTTGGAGCCATTTATAACAGTATCATCTTCTAGATGGCAAACAGAGTAGAGTGTAGATTCACAAACTTGGCTTAGCATCAGAAGAACTTGGCGTCTTGGACTATACCCCAGATCTACTGAGATACTGAGAACTGGTATTTTAAAAATTGTCTTGGGTAATTTATATTCAGTTAGCCTGACATCTGCCTAAGCAAAATTATTTGTGAATCACTGAACACTCAGCGTTCACATTTGTGCTGGTACATAAAAGAGCAGAAAGTGCTTGGAAATGTATTCTTGCCGCCGTTATTTGCTATTCAAACTATCAACTTCCAAAAAGAATTTAAATTATTTGACCAGAGAAGGAATACTCCAGGGACTGGTAGGGCTTGGTTTGCCAAACTAGGGAAGATTATTGTCATTAGGAGGTAATATAAAAATGTTCAAGACATATAGAGCCTAAACCTGTATGTTATGACCCAGAGCAGGTGAGTGTGTCCCTTAATTTGTACAAACCATATAAAAACAATATGGAGAGACGAGAGCTTGCAGACACCCTATTCCAAACCACTCATTTATAAATAAATGGCCTACTAAGGGTAGGCAATTTTTTTTGAATGAGCAAATAACAATTTGAGCGAGTCAACTAATGACTAAAGAACGAATGAATCAACCTTACTGATGCATAAGGCCTCAATGAGCAATACAGATTTCCAACTTCAACTCCCAATTATCTTTTGCGCTTCTACTAAATATCATTCTGTCCTACAGAGCTAGAAAACAGTTCAAAATGTTGAAGAATGTGAAGCCTCATTTTCACTTGTGTGTGGAGAGGCCGTGTGTAACTACAACAGTAAAACCTCCCCTCTCTTTAGAACCTGAACATGGAATGGGACCCTAAGAAATGGATGTAGTATTATTAGAAATAATTTCATGTGCAGCTGGAGTACTGGCCACTTACGCCTCAGCAATGTGCCTCATTCTTATTTCTAATAGATTCTCAAACGAACGATAAATACATAATAATGTGAACCACTGTAGGCATCTATGGTTTTGATTCTTCATAGTATGAGAGAGCCAGGAAACCATTTCCTTACTTCCTCATGTGGGTTTGGATTGCACTGCTTCAGAAAATTAATGTTTTTTTATTGAGCAAGTGCTGCGAGTGCAGTTTGTATACAAGAGAGAAAAACCCATTATGATTGCAATTACACACACACACAAAGATGGAAAATTCCAATCAAGATGTAAAAATGAAGATTCATGAAACCACAGTAGACCAACTCTGTGAGAAGGACTGTCTTGGAATGTGTTGCTGGAATTAGGAAGCTGTGAGGGGTCATTAATGGTCCTGGGAAACACACTCTATTCTCAGCTGTTAGATTTAAGGAGTATATTCTAGAACAATTGATATAAGATGTGAGATGGAGGGCTTTTTAATATGTAGAAGGGGAATTAAACTTTGAATATTCAAAGAAAAAGTCATCTTGGAGAGAAGATGAAACCTGAGGATAAAAATTCAGATTCAAACAGAGGTGAAGTCAAAAAGGGCCCACTTGTGCAAACTTTAACATGTTTGTGGTTCGCGCCTTGATTGAAGGAAAGGCCATACTATCATGCATTGTTGTGTTGCTTGCCTCTTGTGATGTATTTTATTTTAATTAATTTTATTATTTTATCTTGTATAAAAGTATGTAATTTGATGAAGCATTTTGACTGGATCATCCAAACAACTTTGGTTCATAAATAAGACAAAAATTCTAACATATTTATTTTAAGTTTTGATCTCAAAATACATCAGAGATGTGTAAGCAAATCTCTGAAATTGTGTACCTTTCTGTTTTCTGCAGAATTCCAATATACTATCATATTAACATTACTGTGTTCAAAGAACAAATGTAATATGTTTTTCTTGTAATGAATTAATAATATAAAGATGACATTGATATACTACATAGAAGATGGTTTTCTATTCAGTTTATAGTAACAGGATATTTTATGCCTCTTAAATATTGATGCAAAGATGCTCAGTATACAGGAAATTTCCCCATCCCCCAAACAATTCCACTAGGGCTTTATGTTTGACTTATAAAAGAGGAGAAGGTATACACTGGGAATAACCTATAATCTACCCACTTTCCTATTTCTCTTACAATGCACCTTTAAGTTTTACAATTTTAGTCTGTTTCTGAGAAGATAAAGAAGTAAATTCTGCATTAAAAACAGACAGTGATGAGGGAATGATCCACCCAAACTGATTTGCTTTGGCATATTTCACCTGTCTTCGACCCTAATATTCATCTGTTGTCATTTCCATGAAAATGCTTCTGATTACTAATCAACCGTTTTTATTAATAATAAGTTAATACCTCTCCTAATGATTTTACATTTTAAGGAAAATGTAAATGCTAGATGCAAGGCTAGACATGTGAACTTGGGTGCAGGGATGAGGTTCGTGTCAGTGAACTTTTGAAATGATACAACTTTGCATGCAATATTACTCCTTCTGATTTTCTTAAAAAAGAAGTAATCTATACCCATTTAACTGCATTTTCTAGTTCGACGTGGCATGTTATATGTGACTGACAACAGATTTTTACCATCAGTAGGATGAAATGTTTTCTTAGAGTTGGGCCAGAAGTCAAGGAACATGTGTCAGTCCTCATCATAAAGGGGCTCTGAGCACTGTTTGACACTGTTAGCCATGCTCTCCTCCTAACAGAACACTTTACTCGGTTCCTTCCAGTTTTTACTTCCAGATCTCTGGGCATCCTTCATTTACGATTATGACCACATCCTTCTTCACCATTAATTAGCAATTAAAAGCTAGGTTTCTGTGGGGCTCACTTCCAGGTTATTCTCTCTCTGTTCTCCCTCTCTATAGACATTCTATTGAAAGCAGTGCTTCAGTAACCCTGAACATACCAATAATTACCAAATTTACATCTTTTGTCAAAACGTTTCTTTGTGCCCAGACTCACATCAACATTTCCAATTCTATTTCCACTCCTTAATCTCAACATGTCCACAACTGCCCTCACAAAAACCATCATTCCCTCCTCTCCTACTCCCAAACTGGTCAATTTGCAGTGATTCATGGATCAGAAAACAGAATCACCAAGCTTCTAGCTACACGTGCCTTGTTTATCCTTAAATCTTACATAGTGATACAGTGTCAGTTATTTTCCTTATTACTTCTTAATATCTCTTGCATTCTAACATTAATAATCTGTCACCATATCCCATGTCCAAATTACTGTCTTGGAATAGTAATCAGTTCGCCTCTACAAATATTATATTTGTAGAGGCGAACTGATTACGTGGCTATTCCAAGACAGTATATAATATATATATATATGTTAAATATATATAATATATATTTCCCAATGAAGTTCTTTATACTACATTCACTGTAATCTTTTCAAATGAGAGACTTACCATGTCATTCAATGCTCCCCCCCACAACTATCTGTCCAAACTTATCCAATTTAAAACATTCAGTGATTATCCTATTGCTTTTTTGTTTTTAAAGAAAAGCAAACACTTGGGGCACCTGGGTGTCTCAGTCAGTTGAGTGCCTGACTCTGGATTTCAGCTTAGGTCATGATCTTATGATTCATGAGATCAAGCCCTGAGTCAGGCTCTTCACTGACAGCACGGAGCCTACTTGGGATTCTTTCTCTCTTTTACTTTTTTTATTGTTTATTTATTTTTGAGAGAGAGAGAGAGACAGAGAGAGAGAGCATGAGCAGGGGAGAGACAGGACAGAGAGGGAGTCACGGAATCTGAAGCAGGCTCCAGGCTTTGAGTTGTCAGCAAAGATCCTGACGTGGTGCTCAAACTCATGAGCCATGAGATCATGACCTGAGCTGAAGTCAGATGCTCAGCTGACTGAGCCATCCAGGCACCCTGGTAATCATGTTTTATTAACACTGTTTTTACAGAAAAATAATAAAATAAAAACTGTGATTCAAAGAAATCCATTTACTGCCTATGACTCAGTTGTAGTCTTGGCAGTAAACATGGCTGCCTACTCTAGGGGCACTGCTTAGAGCCATGCTGGCTGTGAACTTGATGAAAATTGTGCCTCTTACAGTATTTCAGATGATAACCTTCACAGCCATTCCGGTGGCCTAGTAATACAGTACCCACTGCAACAATACATTTTCTAATTTAGTACTCTTTCCCCAGGACCACTTTGCTATTCTACCTACAAGTGCATGTGCATACACACACACACACACACACACACACGCACGCACACACACACACATTCATATGCACACATAAACACATATTGTCCTGCATTATCTTTTTAAGTTTATTTATTTATTTTGAGAGAAAGAGTGCACAAGTGCACACATGCACAAATAGGAAGGGCAGAGAGAGAGAGGGAGAGAAACCCAAGGAGTCTCGAACTTGAGAACTATGAGATCATGAACTGAGCCGAAATCAAGCCAACGCTTGACCGACAGAGCCACCCAGGCACCCCTGCATTCATTATCTTTAAACCCTTCACAGTAAACCAATTTTAGAAGTGGAAGAAATTTTCTAAAATTGACCCTTATGTGAAGAATGAACAATGACAATGGTAAACGAACAATATTGCAGAGAAAAAATATGCAGAAAAACATTTTCCAGTGAATATCCAAACAGTACATATACTTATACTTAAATACTCCTCTCTAGTCTGTCTATTATCATAGTCTAACAAAGCAAAATGTTTGAATAAGGCTCTTAAGTTAAAACATTCTAAAAATACATAGCAATCAGTTTCTATATTTCAAGACTGAGGTTTAAAACAATAATTTATTGTATACTTTCTGTCAAAATATTCTAAGTTCTAAGAGAATTTAAACATAGACGCATACTGGAAATAGTTTAATTTTAATATGTGGTTCCTTTGCATCTGGCTATCAAGTGTGTAGATAGGGGGAAGAGTACATGAGACATTTGATTGTTTTTTTAAGTAAATACAAAAAATGGACTTTAAAACTTAATCATATTGCTTAAATGTTACTAATTGACTTCAAATATTTGGTTAATTCCAATAAGAAGGAAAATTAACAAATAACGCAAAATAGTTCTCCATGTTAAGTAATAACATTCTTAGTAATCTATTTAATTACCTCTGATATAAATTATTTCTGAGACAGAAAAATATTAAATGATCTAAATTAGCTTGACACAGATTATCTGAAATTAAACTGCAACTGTCATTTCGGGCCACTAAATAAGTAAATAATATTTCTTTTTTTTGATGTTTTTATTTATTTCTGAGGCAGAGAGAAAGCACCAGCTGGGGAGGGACAGAGAGGGGGGAGACAGGAACTGAAGTGGGCTCATGCTGACAGCAGAGAGCTCTATGCAGGGCTCGAACCCAGGAGCCATGAGACCATGACCTGAGCTGAAGTTGGACACTTAGCCTACTGAGCCACCCAGGTGCCCCAAGTAAATAATCTTTCTTGAGAGACCTAAGTATAGCATCTCTCCCTAAAGCTGGGAAAATGGGAGCTGCAGGTCAAGGAGCTTTTCTCTTGGTGTCATGGTCTTTCTAGGTGGCTGGTTCATTCACTCCACAAATATTATTTTAAGTTGAAATATTCTTGAGGTTTGGTAGAGTTGCTAAGAATCCTGTAGTGAACAAAAATCTATAAACAAGAAAAAATTATAAATACCAAAAATTAAACTTTGTGTCCTTATGGAATTCAGTCTTTTGTAGACTAAATAATAGGCAAATAAACCAGTGAATAAATAATTTAATTCTATATAGCAATGAATACTTTCTGAAAAATAAGAGAATGAATGGAGACACATGGGAGAAGGGGTTGTAAAGGTAGTCAGTTTCCCTGAGGATGTGACATGAAGAAAGTGGACATGTGGACATGAGGGAGCTGAGCAATCCGGACTGAGGCCATTGCTGAGGCTCTGAGAGAAGAGCATGACCGGGTGTCTGAAAAATAGGACGGATATTAGTACCGAGCACAGGGGACCAGTGGAAGGGTTGCCCACAGTCACACCGTGTAGAGAACGCTAACGACTTTTCGATTTTATTTTCATTATTCTGATTAACTATCCAAAAAGAATAACCAAGGAAATGGCATAGTTTGTGGATATGAATTTTGAATAGGTGACATAAACCGTTGTAGTAAATGTAGATTAAGAGAGAGAGCAGAGTGAGGCTAGGAAGCTATTGTAGTGGTCTTGAGGGAGACCAAGTTAACTTGATTCCAGAGGAAGAAAAGGAAATGCTGGATATTCCTCACATTAGGGATGGGATGGGAAGATTCTAAGGGCTGCCTCTCAACACCTCAACACGAGGCTGCTTCTCTGGATTGTGAGCTGGAGATAGTATGTATCATCCTTAACCATGCTACTCTTCAATGGCCTTTCCTCAGCAGTAGTATTACTGAGATGTGAGAAGTCTGCTAGAGGAAAATGGGGGAAAAGAGGCTGGTCAACATCCGTTCTCAGCTGCATACCTATTATAGCATTTACATGCTATAGCTTCATTCATTGGTAATCTGCAGTGGGTTTTGGAAAGATAATTTTACAAATAATATATTAACCTGTTCTCATTTGTCTGCTACAGTTCTTTGTGTATACACGTGCCCTGAGGAGCTATTTCTGGAACGTGAGTGATGAATGGCACATACTTGGGTGCTTCTGTACACCCTGGTCAAAGAACATCTTACTGTTATTCCTTTAACACACAACACCCTTTAACATAGTCCCTGGCCACAAATGTTATTGGTATAACCTCCAGCGATGAATTTGGCTAATGCTTGAGAGAAGAAACTCCCAAACTGATTGAATTATCTATCATTTGGTGAGTAACTAGTGATCTCTCCATGAAAATATGAACTGTAGTAGAACATCTCACTTCAGAAAAAAGGAAAGAGAAGTAGTGAGTCAGCAAAAAAATCCAAAAAGTACCATTTAAAGATAGCATTCGTAACAGACCAGCATAACCTGCAACAGTGATATGTAACAACTAAAGAGGTTACTCCTCTGTATCTGGCTATTCCAGTAAGAGAAAGATGAGATACACAAAAGCATGATTCCCATACTTTGCTAATTTATTCAACAATTACTATTAGTCCCTAATTCCAGAGATTACCTAGAAGCGGAGAGTACGGCAGTTAAAATTTGATCACAAAAGTACCTGAAAACTTGGGAGAAAACTAGATATTTCTATTTCTTAAACTTGCATATTCTGCTACTGGTTGTAACAAAAGAATCTGGATTTTAAAAGCTCCTAATGTACCGCTTTACTTAGTAACCATCAGTATGAAATATAGTTCTTCGTATGTGATTGACAGCCAATCATCAAAATCATTTCAACCTCTGAGAACAGCTATCAAGTTTATAATAATAAACAGCATAGAAAGTCACAAGACATAAGCTATATTTCTTACCTACCTTCTTACCTTCACTGCTTATTGCATTAATATTATAAACTATTCTTATTCTCCAAAGAATTATCTCTTTCAAGACATTCATCACCTCCTCTGCCACATTACTTATGAATATTTTATCACTTAAGAAAAAAAGAAATTAAATATCCAAAATGAAATTTGTATCATTTTAAGTATTTAAATCTTTAAAACAAGGGCGTTCTGATCAAGGACTGAGTTTATAGTCACTATTCTCTACTCTGGCATTATCTAGGATTTCAGTCATGAAATTAGATTAGATATTCCAGCTAATATACTTTAGTTTTGACACCATGTTACATAGTTAATTATACGTAGAAAGCTTCAGATGTAACCACAGGGGGATATTTTTTAATTAATATAATATTAAATATAAGAAAACTATGTGGCAAAGCATCCTTCAGAAATGAAGGAGAACAAGGCTTTTGCAGACAAACAAAAGCTGAGGGAATTTAACACCACTAGAACTGCCTTATAAGAAATGATGAAAGGAGTCTTTCAAGCTGAAATGGAAGAATGCTAATTAGCAACATGAAAATAGGCAGCACACTGGTGAAGGTAAGTACAGCCATCCCCTCTTGTCCATGGGGAATACATCCCAAGACTCCCAGTGGATCCCTGAAACCGGGTAATAACAAACTCTCCCTACACTATGTTTTTTTCTATACATATCTATGATAAAGTTTAATTTATAAGTTAGAAATGGTAAGTGACTAACAGTAATAACTAACAATATAATAAAACAATTATGGGCACCTGGGTGGCTCAGTTGTTAAACATCTGACTTTGGCTCAGGTCAAGATGTCACAGTTCATGAGGTCAAGTCTCACATTGGGTGAGCATGAGCCCGGCTTCTCTCTCTCACTTTCTCTTTCTTCCTCTCTCTCCCTCTGTCCCTCCTGGCATTCTCTCTTCTCTCTCTCTCTCTCTCTTTCTGCCCCTCACTCACTTGTGCCCTCTCTCTCTAAAAAAAAAGAATAAAACAATTATGACAATATACTGTAATAAAAGTTAATATGAATGCAGTCTCTCTCTCAAAACATCTCATTGTACTGCATTCGCCCTTCTTCTTTGATGGTGTGAGATGATGAAACACCTATATGATGAGATAAAATGACGTGAATGACGTACGCATCGTAATGTAACATTAGACTACTGTTAACCTTCTGAGGATACATCAGAAGGAATATCATCTGTTTCCAGATTATGATGGACCACATGCCACTGAAACCCTGGAAAGCAAATAAGGGGACATGGGACTTCTGTAGACAGTCAAAATCAGAATGTTCTAATCCTGTAATATGGTGGAGAGTTAGCTGGTTAGCTCCGGTATAAAAGACATAGGACAGTAGTATTAAAAATAACTATAGCTATAATAAAATTTAGTGTCCTTAGAAAGTGATGCTTGATGGAAGAAATAGTAAAATCTCAGGCTAGAAATAATAGATCAAGCCAGATCATGGAGAACACTGGATATTAGTTTTAAGAGCTTGGTGATTGAATACCACTAACGACTATTAAGTGGTAAGAGCTGTGTGTTAGATCCATCTGGAGGACATGAGTATAGTGTACTTGACGGATTAGTTTGTGATGATTTCTTCATCATAAAGCAAGCTTTTGACAGTTAACTCGATGTCAAACGAGGAGACAGCATCCCAGCCCTGGTGTTTACCAGCAGGAAGAGCTTGTCACCTTTATTCCTACTTGGATGATGGCCAAGCAGCTTTTTTAGCCAATAGCTGGTTACGAATATCTAATTGTTTAAATCTAAAACTTCATGAAGTTTATCTTTGGAAGGTCCTCTGTACAAATAAGAAAGCTGAGGAATAACACATCATCATCTGAATAAACAGAATCCACCCTGGTAGGCTGACTTCCCTGAAAAGAGGGAATGCTTTATCATACCCTTCCTTCCTACTTCCTTTTTGCCTCATTTTCCCTGAGATTCTCGGTTCTTAAATAATTCTCACACAAGAGGTAAATTGGGGGGAAAAGAAGTTTTAAGTGAAAAAAAGGGTACTTTATTACCTCAAACAAATGTATGCTATTTAATTTTCAGTCTCATGCAAATTCTAGTGTGAAGACAAGAGGGCAAACTTTCCTAAAGGGATAGAGGCTCTTTAGACTTTTGTTATGCAAATAGTTTTATTTTAATTCTGAATGTATATCATGCATTGTTCACTGAATTTGATTTCTCATTTAGTTCATTTAATCTTATGCTTAAATGAAAATTCTCTGCATATTCTGGTTTCTTCCCAGGTTAACTTATATTTCAGGTTTCTGGTGTTTCCCTTCCAGATTAATATGTATTTCAGTTAAAAATTGTGAAAGATTGGATCAAGGACAATGAAGCAAACTACATTTACACAAAGAATCCTACTTTTTTTATTTGATAAAAGATACTACTAACTTACATGATTGGTAAATAATTCTAAAGAAATAAATCAAAAATATAATTTTCAGTATGATATTATTTATGGTGCTTTTTTTGTGAATATTCAGAAAAGATACAAGACTTTCAATCTTTTTTTCTGAGAGTCCATGTATCTAGAGAATAAATTGTTAAATTTATGGAGCAGGTTTAAAAAAATAAGCAAACTAGCCCTACTGGCTGTGTGCTCTTGCAATGTAACCTGTTGTATCAAATGTAACATAGGCAGACACCTGAGAAGTACCTGCACACTGGAATTTGCTATACTTAGAACCTTCAGTCTACCGTGAAGGTAAATCCAAGCTAGCCTTCTGGAAAATGGGTGCTATGTAGAGAAGAAGTGATATACTCAACTGACAAATATGCAAGATATGAATGAGGCTGTTCTAGATCATCCACTCTCTAGCTGACCTGAGGGTCAACCTAATAGCCACACCACACATGCATAAAAGAGCCAGCATAGGTCAGCCTATGAAAAATTGGATGTACTAAGAAAAACAGGTGCACTAACTCATAATTAAAATAACTTCTCCAGGGGCGCCTGCGTAGTTCAGTCAGTTAAGCATCCAACTTCAACTCAGGTCACGATCTCATGGTTTGTGAGTTCAAACCTCTCCTCCAGCTCTTGCTGACGGCTCAGAGGCTAGAGCCTGCTTCAGATTCTGTGTCTCCCTCTCTCTCTGTTCCTCCTCCACTCGCACTCTTTCCCTCTCTCTCCCTCTCTCAAAAATAAATAAACATTAAAAAATTAAAAAGTAAATAAGTAAAATAAATAAATAAGTAAATAAATAAAATAACTTCTCTGTATATTGACTATAACATTTTAATTGAACATATACATGCAAATGAGCTATAATTCTATCCATTAGATTTATTATTAGTGGAAATTCACTATGAACTGACATCTAAAATAACAGCTTGAACCAACTCTATTATGACCTATCTTTCTGTACTCTTTTTTTTAAGTTTAGCTATTTCAGTGGGATATTAGATATTATATTAGGATGCAAGAGTTAATTCCAAAACCATTTGAAATCTTTTACATATTATGTACATAAGTGTCATTCCAAAATTCTACTCACAATACTTACTCTGTTCACAAATACTGATTGCACTCTCTACTAAGTGAAACCTCAAGCTTGTAAAACATACTTGACCATAACTGTCAAGTTACTTTGCCCCACTTGGTAAATGATGATTAGTTTGTGTCATTTACTGGAAGGGCTACACTTGATGAAACCTTCTGGCAGTCTACAGAATTTAACAAATGAAAATGAACGTATTAGTGTTTGCCTCAAATAACGAATATTCAATTCCCTTAATGTCTTATAGATGTGATGATCTGATTATTCTTCTTCCTCATTTTTCCAAAAGTCCCCCAACTATAAAACAAATGAACTCTCAATTTAAAATCATTAAGCCCATATTTATGCCATGCTATTGATAATTTAATCAAGTCTCTAAAATCAATTACATTCTACTCTATATAAGTATAACCCCACATTACCACTAAAGATGCAGAAAATGAAATTTGATTGCTTTCTCAGGTTATCTGTCATGAGTACCTAATGGAAAGTTGCCAAGCAAGCTTCTCCCCAGACTATCTACACACCACACCAAGGTATTCACCAATGTTTTATGACACTTACTATACAGTAATCACAGTTGTTCTAGGTCCCACAGTATGAGTTTGTCCTATTGGAGAAAATGAAGCATTATCAAATATTGAACCTCTCATATTTCTTGATAACACTCAGAAGAACTACTTAGTTCTTATCCATCATTTCTGCATTTTAAAATTCTGTGCATTATCTACAAAGTGGATTCTAGGATTCTGGCAAGCAGAATCTTAATGCTCTGGATGTTTAGTGTGAATGTCAAAGTCTGTGATTTCCCCCATAATAAATTTCAATTGACTGATGTCACTTACTGGAAAGGTTACATGTGATTGAATTTATGACCATTTGCTGCTGAACTCAGCTTATAAATTGCTAATGATTCTGGCAGATGATTCACTTTCTTATGCCAGTGAAATATTTGAGGTTAATTAAATAGCCTTCATCACCTCTTTTCACCAAAATGCCAATAAACTGCTGAGAAGTTAAATAAATGTACTAGTTGGTACCCAATGTTGCCAAACAAACCACTCTAAGTATGTACTTTACTGATACTATTATAATGTTCTAAAACAGAGCATGAAGTGTTAGATACTTAAACATTGCTAAGTGGAGAAATTATTTGAAATGTAAATGTTTGTTTTCCCAGCACCATTAGATAGAATCCCATCAGATCAAAGTAAGAGCAAAATAAATTTAATAATGTAGCTATTTTAAAAAAAATAAGTTTTAAATATACAATGATCAATAAATATAAGATCATAAATAAAATTCTTTACAGATAGAGAATACAATTTTTCACTTCACGTAAATCTTTTAAAATCAAAAGGTTATTGAACAATAATTTAATGTTTAAAATAATTCATATTTAACTTGAAAATTATGCTAAATTGCAGTAATTCAGGTAATAAATTCTTTAAACAAAACACTTAATCAATTTCCTTTAAAAAACAGTAATTTCAGCTCTCATTGTCTAAAGGAATATTCCTCTTTTGCCATTGATGTGGTTTTATATATAAAAACTTCTAAAGTGACATCATTCAAAATCATTACAATTTACGTGAATAAGATTATGTTCCTGTCCTCTATTCCACTCTTCTTGGTTTTTATTAGAACCCTAGTTTGTGGGCACCTGGGTGGCTCAGTTAAGTGCCTGACTCTTGATTTCAGCTCAGGTCATGATCTCACGGTTCATGAGTTTGAGCCCTGAATCTGGCCCCATGTTGACAGTGTAGCACCTGCTTGGGATTTTCTCTCTCTGCCCCTCCCTGACTCACGCCCATGCTCTCTCACTCTTTCAAAAATAAATAAATAGATAAACTTAAAAAAAAAAAAAAAGAAGCCTAGTTGTTGTTGTTGTTTCAAGGTGACAAGATTCCTGGCTAGAAGATTACATCCTCCACTATTCCTTATAGTCAGGGCTCAACACTAAAATGTAAGAAGTTAGTAGGTAGAGTTTCAAATATTGCTCCTTAAGACTTTCTTTCCTTTTTATTTTGGGAATTCTCAAGTTCTGGCATCCACTTGGGTCATAGTTGACCTTGAAAATAATGGAGCAGAAAGATATAAAGAGGGTTCCCAATGACCTTGGAGCCATCTCCAGACTTATTTTATGTAATAAAGGAAAAAAAAAATATTTAGGACCCTTATCTTATCACTTAGCAGCTGAACTTTATCCTAACCTATATGGTAGTAAATAGTCCATTAATAATGCATCAGGTGGTATGATAAAATGTTTTAATAAAAATATTAGCCATTAATTAATTGAGCAATAATTTGAAAAATGTTCAACAAATTTTCTATAAATTTGTGAGCTGTTCTTTTTTTTAACTTTTTAATGTTTTTATTTATTTTTTAAAGAGAGAGAGAGAGAGCAAGTGGGGAAGGGGCAGAGAGAGAGGAAGCCTCCAGAAGCTGGCTCCAGGCTCTGAGCTGTCAGCACAGAGACTGATGAGGGGCTTGAACTCATGAACTGTGAGATCATGACCTGAGCCAAAGTTGGACACTTAACCAACTGAGCCAGGTGCCCCATGAGCTATTGTTAATAATAGTTCCCACATATTTACTTATCAGGGTAAAATAAAATGAACTATTTTTAAAGGTAAATATTTATTGGCTTGCATGCAATTTTAGCCTTATCAGCTCTTACCTACTCTGATCAAAGAATAGTGCCACAATGACCTCAGCTTTTGATGGACATTTGACATTGAATAATCTACCTAAAGTAGCTCACCTAATCACAGTATTTTAAGTATTGTAAAGATGGTTTTAAAACTATGATCTCCAGCCCTGATTTTTCCACAGAACTTCAAAATCATTTGAATCATTCTGAGTGTCTGGTGCTATGCTCAGGGATATATATATATATATATATATATATATATATATATATATATATATATAAACATATTGTGTTCATATATATATATATAAAAATATTGTATTCATATATATATATGAACATTATGAAAACAGATTCAGTACTTGTATTCACAGTTAGCAACCCACCACACATGACAGACATTACACAAGCAAATTAGAAATCAGTATATATTTATAAATTTTAAGAAATTCCATGAATGACAGTTTGGGATTGTGGACTAGAGAGTGATAGGATAAAAAATAATTATATTCATCAGTCAAGGAAAAGATAATTATGAAGAGTCTAGAAGGAACAGAGGGAGCCATCTAGGAAAACAAGAGGGAAACAGCATGTCAAAAAGTCTCTAAAGTCAGGGTAAATAACTTTTTACTAAAAAGATGGTAAAGTAAGAAAAAGTCAGTTGGAAATCCTTAAAATGTTTAAAATAGGTAAAGAACATGATTTATTCCATTGAAAAGATACTCTTGCTGCTCTGTTGAGAAAAAATAATAGAAAATAAATTAATAGAAAAATAATAGAAAAAAATAGATTGGAATACACTCAGTAAATTTGTTAAACTAAGCCAATAGAAACTTATGAAATATGGGGATTATTTGAAAGCCATTATAATCAACTGATTGAAAAAAGCTTAAAAATGTTTACATGAGACATTTTCATTCTTATTACAGAGGATTACTTATTCATGATGGCAAAATACCTTTAAGAATAAATGTATCTGAGAGGTTCACATTGTTGGTGACCACATAATGACTTTGAGTATTCCTATGTTATGTTTATTTTACCCTATAATTTAAAAGTAGTAATATGAAACAGTTATTAAGGTATGGAAAATCACAAGGTGCCTGGGTGGCTCAGTCAGTTAAGCTTCAGACTTTTGATTTTGGTTCAGGCCGTGATCTCATAGTTCATGGGATCCAGCCCCGTGTCCAGCTCTGCACTGGCAGTGTGGAGCCTGCTTGTGATTTTTCTCTCTCTCTCTGCACCATGCTGTCTTTCTCTCTCTTTCTCAAATATATAAATTAACACTAAAATAAAACTATAAAAAAAGGTATGGAAAATCATGATTTGTTACATAAACATTATTTTAAAACATTTCTTAATAATTTGATCTTACTGCATAAATATGCATGCATTTTTAGCAGGAAAAAGAGACTCACATTGATCATGGAAGTCCAAGGACGAATTGTAATTGATAGAAGTTCACTTGTGGAAAATATTGACAGAAAACACGTGCTAAGAAATTTCTGTGGTTCAGTAGATAGACATGATAAAACAGTAGGGTGAGCACAGAAAAAAAAGGAAATCATATATTCTAATATTTAATATTAGTGTCTTAGCATCTCCAGGGTAATAGCCAACTAATGAATAGTAAAATAAAAGTATAGCTAACAACCTCAAAGATAGGAAAGATACAATAATGAAAATGCTTGATTAAAAAGAAACCAAAATGATGAGAAAAAATGGAAATAAAAGTAGTTGAAAATAAAAAACTGACCAAAATATAGATGTAAACACAACTATATCAGTGATTACATTAAATGTTAGAAAAATGATCTGGTTAATATTAGATAAATTAAACCTACGTATATGGTGCTTTATAAGAAAAATCACATTAAATATGAGGATACACAAAAATTGAAATTAAAAAGATAGAAAAAATATGTCATGCAATACTAACAAAAGCAAAAAAGTTTATGTACATCAGATAAAGAAGACTTTTTGCAAAAACATTGTTTTTAGTAGTAGTAAAAAGTAACACTGATACCAGAAGAAATAATGATTCTAAATTCGTATGTACTTAATAATATATATATATATATATATATATATATATATATATATCTCAAAAGCAGAATAAAAAGGAGGAATACATAATCCTATAATCAATGTGAGAGATGTTAACCCACCTCTCTCAGTAACTGGTAGATCCGAAAAACGTAAGTAAAGGAAAGCGTGAACTATATGATTCACAATACCTAACTGAATTGACATAGACAGGACACCACACCCACCAATGACAGAATACATATTCTTTTCAAATGTCCATAGACACTTGCTGGACCATAAAATAAGACTGATGAAATTTCAAATGATTAAAATCATGCAATATATTCTCTGATGACAGAAGAGTTAATTTAGAAACTGAATATGAAAAGATTTCTAGAAAATACATACAAAGAACCACAACCAGCCATCCAGAAGAAATGATAGGATAGTATTTTCATCACCTGGAAGCTGGTAGAGATTTCTTAAGCAGAGCACAAAAGTACTACCTGTAAAGAAAAAACAAAACAAAACAAAACAAAAAACCAACTGATCAATTAATTACATCTCACTAAATTTTTTAAATTATCAAAAATCAGACAAAAGTAATCTATCTTGTTATATGTTGGGATGGTAGGCAAGTAGGGTCATGAATTTGTGACATGAGTGTGGTCAGTTTGTGAAAATATATTGATCTTTATTTTAAGACAGTGCTCTTCCTTTCATGTATATTATACTTGAATGTTAAAAGGAAAAAAAAAACTTCTCTTTCAACGAATACAAGAGAGAAAAAAGACAAGCCATAAAGATGTTTGTAATACATATATCCAACAAAGAAAGTATATTTAAAAAACTCCAGGTCAATAAAAGATAATCAAATATACAAAAAATAGAAAAGACTTAAACATTTCATAATGTTCTTAGAAAGGCCAAATGGCCATTAACGACCTTAAAAGTTACTATTATTCACTTTTAGGAGCTATTACTAATCAGGGATCAGAAATGCAAATTAAAATACTATGGTTATTATATATCCACTGGAATGATGACTCTAACAAGACTTTTAACATCCAATGGAGCAATTGAAACTTTAGTATACTGATAACCACAACGTAAGCAGATGCATCCAAATTTGAAAGCTGACAGTATCTTCTAAAGTTGAACCCTTATGTACCTTTAAAACCTACAATTCCACTCTAGTTGCATAGTCAGTAGAAATCCTAACATACGTACATCAAAAGTGATGTACAAGAATATTCATAGCACCACTGTTTAGAAAAGACAAGAGATGAAACTACTCTACATGTCCATCAGGAACAGAATGCATAGATAATTTGTGGTATATGTATACAATATAATATGCAGCAATAAAAATTAAGATACTAAAGTTATACAAAACATGAATAAATTTCACAAACATACTACTAAGAGAAAGTAGCTAGATGTAAAATAGGTCATTCTGCATGACTCCATTTATATAAATTTCAAAAACAGATAAAACTAATTAATGCTGATATATAAGTAAAGTTAATATTCATCTTTGGAAAGAAGTTAGTGACTGGAAGTATATATAATAAAGCTTCCTATCTGCTACTAATAGGCTACTTCAAAAAATTTTTGCTTTGTAACTTTTACCATGTGAAAATTCATGGTGTTAAACACTTGGGATTTGGTCATTTTTTTTCATCTTTCTGCTATTTGTCAATAAAATTTTACTTGAATATTTAACATTTTATTCTATAAAAAAGAAAATAGAAATTTATAGTGAATATGACTTTAACATGTTATTTTTTTGTCTGCACTTCTCCCCTGAGATGAAATTTCTTATTTAACCAAAATTACAAGTGACATAAAATAAGGAATCTGATTTCAGATTAGTAATCTAATTTTTTCTGAATAGGAGAAAAGGCATAGCCCATGTGCCAAAGGGGATAGAAGGAACTAAGATGCAATTCAGTCACACAAAAAGAGAAATATTTATGATTAGATTTTATATCATTCAAACACCAATTTTCCCCTTCATTCTGTTAGGCAACAAAGACATTAATATGGAACTTTATTTCAATACTAGACCTCATTTTATTTTAATACTAGACCGCATTTTATTTTGTGCTTAATCTTCTATAAAAAAAACATGTAATAATAAATTTTTTGAGCAGTAACTTTTTGGTTTTTGTTTCTTTTGCCAAGGAGAAATTTACTTAGCATAATTATTCATTACTTTGTACAACTGTACTTAATAATTTTTAAGGCATTTACTAATAGAATTGCACCCACAGATGAATGGTTACATATGCAAAATCATATCTAGTCTAATATTTCCAAAACTAAGGTTTTCCTCCACTTGCCCCAGCTTGTTTTGGTTTTATGGCTTGCTTGTATCAAACAATCACTGTATAAGACAGAAAAATAAATACATAAATCTGTAATTATAAGTTGTGGCAGGTAAAATGTAAGTGAGAAACTCAATAACAATGCTACCGAAAGCAGAACATAACAAGGAATGAATATGCTTTTGAGAAAGCGCCCACAGGTGATGTTTTTGAGAAGGCCATGTTTACACTGCTACCAGAAAATGGAAAGTAGCAACAGAAAACAATCCAGAGGGAGGTCAGGCCAAGTCTTTAAGCTGAAGGGTTGAGCATGTTTACATTGCAGAAGGCAATGCCAGTGGGAATGGAGCCTTGTAACTGGGAAAGTCAGTGTAAGAAGTAAAAAAAGAAGATGGAAAAATAGAGGTCATATCTCGCATTATATTGTAGGCTTTTTAGTAAGTTTGGAATTCATCCAAAGTGTATTAAGTCATAGGATATAAAATCAATGTCAGAAATCAGTTGCATTTCTATACACTAATAATGAAGCAGCAGAAAGAAAAATCAAGGAATCGATTCCATTTACAATTGCATTAAAAATCATAAGATACCAAAGAATAGACCTAACCAAAGAGGTGAGAAATCTGTAGGCTGAAAACTATACAAAGTTTATGAAAGAAATTGAAGAAAACACAAAGAAATGGAAAAATATCCCATGCTCATTGATTGGAAGAACAAATATTATTAAAATGTCTATACTACCTAGAGCAATCTACACATTCAATGAAATCCTTATCAAAATAACACCAGCATTCTTCACAGAGCTAGAACAAACAATCCTAAAATTTGTATAGAGCCAGGATAGCCAATGTTGAAAACCAAAGTTGGAGGCATCACAATTCTGGACTTGAAGCTGTATTACACTGTTATCATCAAGATAGTATGGTACTGGCACAAAAACAGACAAATAGATCAATGGAATTGGATAGAGAACTCAGAAATGGACCCACAAAGATTGGTCAACTAATCTTTGACAAAGCAGCAAAAGAGTATCCAGTGGAAAAAAGACAGTCTCTTCAGCAAATGGTGCTGGGAAAACGGGACAGTGACATGCAGAAGAATGAAATTGGACCACTTTCTTACACCATATACAAAAATAAATTCAAAATGGATGAAAGACCCAAATGTGAGACAGGAAACCATCATAATCCTAGAAGAGAAAACAGACAGCAACCTCTTTGACCTTGGCCACAGCAACTTCTTACTGGGCATATCTCTGGAGAAAAGGGATATAAAAACAAAAAATAACTACTGGGACCTCATCAAGATAAAAAGCTTCTGCACAGTAAAGGAAACAATCAACAAAACCAAAAGGCAACCTTTGGAATGGGAGAAGATATTTGCGAATGACATAATGGATACAGGGTTAGTATCCATAATCTATAAGGAATTTATCAAACTCAGCATCCAAAAAAACAAATAATCCGGTGAAGAAATGGGCAAAAGACAGGAATGGACACTTTTCTAAAGAAGACAGACACCTAACAGACACATGAAAAGATACTCAACATCGCTCATCAGAGAAATACAAACCAAAATCAAAATGAGATACCACCTCACTCCTGTCAGAGTGGCTAAAATTTACAACTCAGGAAACAACAGATGTTAGCAAGGATGCAGATAATGAGGAACCCTTTTGTGCTGTTGGTGGGAATGCGAACTGGTGCAGCCACTCTGGAAAACAGTATGGAAGTTCCTCAAAAAATTAAAAATAGAATTACCCTATGACCCAGCAATTGCACTAGTATATATTTACCCAAAGGATACAAAAATGCTGATTTAAAGGGGCACATGCACCCCCATGTTTATAGCAGCACTATCAACAATAGCCAAAGTATGGAAAAAGCCCAAATATCCATTGACTGATGAATGGAATACACAATGGAATATTACTCAGCAATCAAAAAGAATGAAATTTTGCCATTTGCAACAACGTGGATGGAACTAGAGTATATCATGCTAAGCAAAATCAGTCAGTCAGAGAAAGACACATATCATATTATTTAAGTCAGAGTGGAATTTGAGAAACTCAACAGATGAACATAGGGGAAGGGAAGGAAAAATAAAATAAAAACAGAGAGGGAGGAGGGGCTCCTGGGTGGCTCAGTCAGTTAACTGTCTGACTTCAGCACAGGTCATGATCTGACAGTCCATGAGTTCAAGCCCCATGTTGGGTTCTGTGCTGACAGCTCAGAGCCTGGAGCCTACTTCAGATTCTGTCTCCCTCTCTCTATGCCCCTCCCTCACTCACATTCTGTCTCTCAAAAATGAATAAATGTTAAAAAAATATATATCAACAGAGAGGGAGGCAAACCATACAGACTGTTAAATACAGAGGGCAAACTGAGGGCTGCTGGAGGGGAGACGGGTGAAGGGATGGGGTAAATGGGTGATGGGCATTAAGGAGGGCACATGCTAACAGAGATTTTTAAGCAGGTGATTTAGTTTTGCTATTTTTCTAGAGGTTTTCAAAAGATTGCTGTGAATTCTATTTGTGGAATAGATTTGTTTGTGGTCAAGGATAAAATCTTGGAAGACAGTAAGGGTGAAATAGCTCTAGTCTAATAAAAGCTGATAATGATTTGGATTCATGTGATGGGGGTAGAGACGGACACATGTGAACATATCAGAGGAACATTTAGAAGTTAGAACCAAAGGGACTTCATGATATTTTAATGGAAAGAAGTGAGGAAGACTAGGGAATAAAAATTAGTGCTACTCATTAAAAAACACACAAGTTTTGGGGTGCCTGGGTGGCTCAGTTGGTTAAGCATCCAACTTCAGCTCAGGTCATGATCTCACAGTTCATGGCTTTGAACCCCACGTCAGGCTCTGTGCTGACAGCTCAGAGCCTGGAGCCTGCTTCCGATTCTGTGTCTCCCTCTCTCTCGGCCCCGCCCATGCTCATGCTCTGTCTCTCTCTGTTTCCCAGTAATAAATAAATGTTAATTTTTTTTAAAAATAAAAACCACACAAGTTTAGGGTAATGAATGGAGTTTATGTTGTCTTTTGGACTTCTAAAATTTGGTATAAGCATGAGACAATCAAGTGGGGAATTTAAAATAAAAATCGTAGTTGGACATGCAAGTAAAGGGCAGAGGAAAAAGTTAGAATATGAGATAAAATTGGGGAGTTGTAGCATATTGATTTCGACCATGGGGATAAATGGCAAAAAAGAAAAAAAAACTTTAATAAAAGAAGACCAGTCAAATATGACACCTTTTCATCAGTTCCATTGTAGGCATTAGAAATAAATGAATGAGGAATAGTAATTTGCATGTATTTTAAAGTTAAAATAACCTACATATCAACTTCAACAGAAAAAAAATTGTCTTTATTTTTTTAACTTCTAATTTTTTATGTGTCTTCTTAATGTATCGGGGTTGTTCTTGTAGAAAAATCTGAAGGTTTAGTAAGAGAAAGCTAGTAGAAAATCAATTTTATTTGAAAACTTCATTTCACATGAGCAGGGGCTGATACTCCAGGTGACAGATTAAATAGATTGTATTAAATCTATTATATTAAATCTACTATTCTCTGGAGTGTGCTGAGCTCATCAGTCCTACACTGATGCCCACAGTCAATCTAAAAACAAATGCATAGAATTTCATATCTTTATTAAAAATTATGATTTGGCTTTCTCTTATGTCACCAAGCATAATAGTCCTACATGAAAACTATTTTAAATAATCTCTTTTCCCCATAAAGAGAACACCTGTAAATGTTATACTTGTACCTCAAACTTCTGCTGGTAACTGAGAATTATACATGGTAAACTTCCAAAAAACACCTTTTGATTGAACTGATAAAGGAACATAAGGTGCTCTTTCTGAAAGCTGCCTTATTAGCAATGTTTGCTCTTCACTAGGGCTATTTGACCACCCATTTATTTCCCCAACCTACAGTTTATGCCTTTTCCACTGTGTTGAACTCCTAGGATATTTTTGTTGTTGTTGTTATTGTTGCTTTATTAAACTCTGTGGGAATTTGAATACCTTTAAATGACTTAGAAATGTTAAAACTTAAAAAAAAAACCACAAAAAGCCCTGCATCTTATTGCTTTCACAAGTGATGTCTTTTAAACATAAAAACAGTAGCATTAATCTGCATCACATTAACGAAATGTCAAGGAAAATACAACAGTGTCAAAGGTTACTAACAACTCCAGAGTCATGCATTCATATGAGCAAAACGATGAATAAGTTCATCCAGTTTATTTAGGAGATCAGGAAATTCAGAAAGGGATTATGCAATTTATTTGCTTTCCTTTGTATAGAGTGAATCACAAACACTGATATCTTTAAGATGACAAAGATTGTAATAAATTAGTCAATCTTGCTTTTGCATAAACCCTAAATCAAATATAAATAAGAATAGCTCAGCAGTACACTTAAAAAATAGAATCCAAGATAATGTGTGTTTTGTTCTGGAAATGTCGCAAATGTTTAATATTTAGAAACCTATTAATATGTCAATAGACCAAAGCAAAAAAATCTGATAATGGTTAAGATACACATTCATTCCGGATAATTCTTCCTATACTAGTAATAGAAAACTACTTCTTTAATGAGATAAAGAGATTTATCTCAATCCACCATCGAAGCATTTAACAATTATGTGCTCATATAGCTTTCCCGTTAGTGTTGGACAAGCTACACATGACTATTATCTCCACTATGACTTAGCAATGGTGTTGCATGTTGTAACCATTACAGTAAGAGAAGACAGAAATCACAGAGGAAGGTATCAAATCAAATTATTTTTGTTATTTTCAGGCTCTATGATTTCCTCAAAAACTAGAAAACCCAAATAAAACAACAGGCTAATACTGTAACTATGTTACATTAACAAATGGCTTTCATGTAATAGGAACAAAAGCATTTATTTGCATTTTCCACAATGGAGTGGGTTTATAGATTGTTCTCACATTACATAAGGAATAACATTTCTATTAGAAAATAAAAGTTAAAAAATGTTATCAGATATCTCAGCACATTTGTGGTGCATCTGAAATGTAACTGTAAGCATTTGTAAGAATGTAAATGACGTAGTGTAAGTCGGTTATTATCACATATTTTTTCTTTAAAGCACTTTTCGTTCCCATTCTCCTTCACCCCACCCTCTAATTCATTCCATTTTCTCCTCTCTCCTCAACTTATATCTGCAAGGTGATCACTGTTAACAACTAATGTTTATTTCTTTTTTCTACATTTCTTTTTCTCCAGTCTCATATTTTAATGCGCGCACGCACACACACATACATAGTTCTTAGCCACTGTTTAATTAAAAGGTAAAGATTCCATCAAGTAGCCCGTGCAGCTTTCTTCTGTCACATCAGTAGTACATCATCAGTGTCTCCAAATCAACTGTTACAGCTCTACCTCATTCATTATGGTAACTTTGTAATATTCTTGACGTTGTTAGGATGTCCCTGGAACCACAGTAGAGGGGACGGCCATCTTGCCAGTGCAACCCAACAGAAAGCCCCGAGCAGCGCACCAGAACCAATTGAAGGTCAACCAATCACCGAGCGACAGCACGACCTGGCGAAAAAGACCCACCGGACCTAAACCCGGAACCTCTGCAGCTTAAAAACCTACCCCCACCCCCACCCCCACCCCCCCCCACCCCCCCCCACCCCCTGGGCGCGACTTCCCTGACTCCTCTCTCTCTCTCTCTCCCTGAGTCACGGAACCTCGCCCAAGACCTTAGCTCCCAATAAAGCCTTTGGCTGCTAAAAATTTTTTAGCTTCTGACTCTTTATCTTTATCCTGCCCTACGCCTGACCCTAACAGACGTAACATTCATAATTTATTTAAGCTTTTTAAAATACACTATAAGCATTCATCATAATCCCAATATTTCAGGTACCATAACAATGTTGAATAAACATTTCTACACATGCTTATTTACATGTGGCATTTCTGTTTCTAGCTCTGTTGTTTATGAGCCTGGAGAGCCACGGGGGATTTATTTTCAGTGTATGACTTTACATCTTAGTGCATGGAGCCAGAGACACTGAGGAGAAATTGTCTGTTTCCAAACACCAAGTATACAAATGTGCATGTTTATGTATTATCGTTACTTTTTTCATCCTGGCAAGGTGAAATGGGCGTTCACTTTCCTGTTTCAGGCCCAACAAATTTGAATCCCACCCCCTTTTACATTATCAAAATCATTAGATACATTATCTTCTCTATTCTAAATATTCAACCTCCTTTCATGTTTACTTCATACTTCCATTGTGAAAACACAACAGGCAACTATAAACAACCCCATATTTGACCTTTTTTTTTTCCCTCTCTTTTACTGACAAGCTTCTGGAGTTGTCAACACTCACCATCTCCATTTGCTTGTCTTACTGATTAACTCTAAATGCCTTAGGTCTAGCTTCTGTTCTCTGTACTCATACAGAGTCAGCCTTGACCTTTCATCAGTTTTACTCAAGTAATAAACTAAGAATAGCTGCTGTGATGGTTCATCCTATGTGTCAACTTGACTGGGACATAGGATGCCCAGATAATTGGTCAAAATTATTCCAGATGTTTCTGTGAGGTTGCTTTGTATGAGATTAACCTTTGAATCAGTAGACTGAGTAAAGCAGATTGCTCCTTCTATTGTGGATGGGCCTCACTGAACCAGTTGAAGGCCTGAATAGAACAATAAGTCTGATGTTTCCATGGGTAAGAGGGAACTCCTTCTGCCTGACTGCTAGAAGGTGGGAATGGGTCTTTTTTGGACTTCAGACTCAAACTGAATGATTAGTTCAGAGCCTGACATGGGGCTCGAACACACCAGCTGTGAGATCAAGACCTGAGCTGAAGTTGAACGCTAAATTGACTGAGCCACCCAGGCACCCCAAAACTATTATTAATAGGCATATCTGGCATATGAAATTGCAAGTATTTTTTAATTTTTAATATCTATTTTTCTAAAATGAGTATGATTCATGGTTTTTAGAATAAAAAATAATAGTAGTAGTTTCTCTTTCTTATTACAATATCTCAAGGAATAACATCTATTATTGACTGCATGCTTGTGTCCTCCCAAATGTCATATGGTGAAGCCCTTACCTCCAATGCTATGTATGTGGAGGTGGGGCCTTTGAAAGGTAACTGCGTTCACATGAAGTCATGAGGATGGTGCCTTCTTGAGGGAATTACTGTGCTTAGAAGAAGAGAAAGAGATTGGAGCTTTCTCTCTCTCTTTGCCACATAACCTTTTACAGTGGAAATGCAGCCATCTACAAGCAGGAAGAGGGTCCTCCCTGGAAGTGGCACCCTGATCTTGGATCTCTAACCATCCCAAATAGTGAGAAATAAATTTCTATGGTTTCAGCCACCTAATCTCTGGTACTTTGTTACTACAGCCTGAGCTGACTAAGGAAGCATCATGTTTAAAAATGAAACTTTTAGGTAAACAAATATAGTTACTTTTTAAAATGAAAGGCAGAATAGCATAGTGGAAAGCATGTGAGATTTGGAGTGTGAAATACGTGGTTTCAGTACCAGTTCTGCCAGTGGACTTTGGATCAGTCGCTTAGCCTCTGAGGGGCAAAGGAAACCTATCTTAATAACACCTGCCTCAAAGTTTTATAAGGAATTGTGAAATAACAAATTTAATGTGCTCACCTTGTAGTAGATGATCAATCAATAGAGTTTATATTTGGGTTGTTCAAAATATGTCATATCAAACAGAATTCTATTTGCTCATCATGTCTTTCTTTCTCCCATTGGAGCAAAAGCTCCATGATGGCAAATAGCACTTGTCTTGCTCCTGTCTATATGTTCAGAGAAATACTTGGCACATGGAAGGCACTATTTTGAATAGGTGAATGAATGAATGAATGAATGAATGAAAATTAGCAATAAAAAAAGAATCCATCTTTATATCTTAGACAAAACAATGTCAAATAATGGCAATTCAAAGATTATAATACAGGTATTACTATTTTAATTGAAATGCATCCTGTTATACTAAAGATTTTAAGGAACTCAGATGATTGGCTATTATTTAACCTATTAAGAAGCAGCCAGACTTGTTCTTTCATTAACAAATCAAAGCTTTAAAAAAGGCAAAGAAAAAGATGAAAGAAATAGGAAGTAAGGTTAAGGTGATAAATTAATGCCAAAGAACCTTATGAATACAGATTAATTTCCTGATATTCCAAGTACCCTATTATTTATTATAATTCTAAACTAAGATTTACATAGCCCTTCCTAAAAGATGAATGACTCCAAAATTATGTCCAGGACCTATTTCTCTTATTACCTAGCAATTTTCTCCTGAGTCATTTTGGAAAATATGAATATCATTTATATTATATATATGTAAATATATATTTATATCCTCACTGTTTCATATCTATCATTTTAATGGTCGAGTCAGTTTTCAAGCTTTGATTATTTTAAATATACATTTTTTTAAGCTAAGGCCCCATAGTTAAGTCATAGTTCAGTTTGTTTTTTTTTTTTTTTTCCTGACAGATAAATTGCCCTAGGAAGTTCAAGGAGCAGCAAAAGAACATTTAACACTTGAAATTGTGTTCTTTAAATTATAGATTTAGAGGCACTTGGGAATGGAAAGAACTTCAAAGATCTTTTTGCCCAATCAGTAAAAATGAATTTACTCTACATAAAGAACCACCTGTTCCAAAGAGTTATGTAGCTACTATTTGAGTATCTTTGGTGATGAAAGTTCCATGAGGGAATTTTTTTCCTCAGTTTTGTGTCCATAAAACCTTGAAAAGGGTTTGCATATAGCGAGGATTCAGTAAACATTTCTTGAATGAGTGAATGAAGAACTAATTACCTTCTGAGGTGAAGCCAACTTTTAATCTTTTTTAAAGCTTCCTTAGTTAAAAAAAAAAGGAGAAGGGAAAAAAGATAAATAAAAGGTACAATGCTTACAGCAGCAGAAAAATATGAAAGTGGAAATACTACATGGAACAGTAAGTCATGGATATCTTTTCTTGTCAATAAATATAGATCAATTACATCATGTTTAATAGATACAAAGGATCCTTTTGAATGTACATATCATAATTTATCTTACCAATCTCCTTTGATGAATATTTCCATTGTATCGCATTTTTTGTTGTTATTAATAGCACTGTGATAAATATCCTTGTCCTTACATTGTTTCTTGTTTATGTGATTAAAAAAAAAGACTTAATATAAATTGCTAAATTGCCCTCTAAAAAGCTCAGATCAATTTATATTGCTGCTGCAAGTGCATTAGAATGCCAACACTGGGCATTATCTGGGTGTTTTAATCATTATACAGCTGATAGGTGAAAAATGGCATTTCATTGTTTGCACCAGCACATGCAGTGAAATACAGTGGTCGACAGCATGGACTTTGGAGTCAAGCTGCCAAGGCTGGAATCCCTGCTTCACCACTCAATAGATATGGAACCTTAGTTGGTCCCCCTGAGCCTCAGCGTTTTCACCCATAAAACAGGGTTGAAAATGATACATACTATACAGGGATCTCATGAGATTCAAGGAGGTGTGTTTACAGCTTGGAACAGTGCCTGACACATGTTAAGTGTTATTTTTCAAGTTGTTTGTGGTGGTTATATTATTATTATTATTATTCTTAATTGGGATTATTAATATTAACATAATATTAATCATATCCTTAGCTAATGCTGTCTATTTCAGTTTTCATTTATGTGTGTGTGTGTGTGTGTGTGTGTGTATGATCATCTATCTAATTTATGTAAAATATTAAGAATGTACATGTCTTTAACACTTACCAATCTTTTTTCCTCTGGTCATTTTATCAGTTTTCCTGGGCTCCCATAATAAAATAGCTGTAAAGTACACAGATGGGTGACTTAAACACCAGAAATTTATTTTCTCACAGTTCTGGAAGCTGGAAGTCCAAGATCAAGGTACTGGCAAGTTTGATTTCCTGAGGCTTCTCTTTTGGCCCCCACAACCTCTCACTGTATCCTCACAAGGCCTTTTCTCTGGGCATGTATGTTCCTGATATCTCTCACTCTTCTTGTAAAGACAGCAGTCAGATAGGATTAGGACCCCACACTGATGACCTCTTTAATCTTTATTACCTCATTATACATCTTGTCTCTAAATAGAGTCCCAGGGTTGGAGTTTCAGCATATAGTTTTGGGGGAGAATGCAATTCAGGAGAACACAGTCATTTTTACTAACCATCTTATTCCCTGTAAATATTTTGGCCTTAAGGAAGTTTCTTTTAAACATTTTAATGTAAAATTAACATACATAAATAAGAGTTCACAAATCATAAGTACGCGATTCAATACATTATCAGAAAGTGAATGTACTTGTGTGACTAATACTCAAGTCAAGAAATAGGATGACCAACACCACAGAAGTTCCCCGTCCCTCCCTTCCTCCTAAATGCAATGCCTTCCTTCTCCCCTGTTGTGAACTTTAAATAATACATCATGTAGTATTTGTTTATTTGTGTCAGATTTTTTTTTTTTGGTCAATATAATACTTGTGAAATTTGTCCAAGTTATTGAATGAAATCATGGTTTGTTCATTTTCATGGCTATGTAAGACGTTTGACAATTTTAAAACTTATTTATACATATTATTATTAATGAACTTTTTTGTTATTTCTAGTTTGAAGCCATTAAAAATAATGCTGCTATTATAATTTTTATGCATATCTTTTGTTGCACACTTGCACACATCACTGCCAGGCATATACTGCAAATAGAATGGTTGAGCCAAAGGATGTGTATTTGATCAAATATATAGGATAATATCAAAGAATTTTCCACCGTGGCTGTACAAATTAACCCTCTTACTGGCAATGCATGAGAGTTCTAATGGGTCTATATCTGCAACAATTATTGCCAAACTTTTTCACTTGGGCCATTATGATGGATGTGTAGTGCTACCCATTTTTGGTTTTAAGTCAATTTTTCCCTGAGAAATAGAGTTTAAATGACTTTTCTATAGTTAGCCATTTGAAAAATAGGGAAATTTTAAATGTTTATGTAGTTGAATGCATTTATGTATAATTCCTAGTTTTAAAAACATAATAGAAAATTCTCTCAATTTATTTTTTCTTTAAATTTACTTACGTTATCTTCTAGTATTTTTACGTTTTAATGTTTTATATTTAAACATTTGACTTTCTGAGAATTAATTCTCATGTAAGTTTGTTGGTAGCAATCAGATCTGGGTAAGTCCAGATACATTTTATTGCTTGGGCTAATCTCGGTTGGGTTAACCTTTGTCTTCTCAGCCACTGACTGACATGTTGACTTGTCACTGGTGTTGATTCTTCTTTCTGTGAGTACCTCATGAAGCATCTGCAGACAGCTGCCATGTCCATGGGATACACGCAAATATCTTTTCTTTTACACCTAACAGTATTTTCCTGGTTAAATATTGACCATATTTTCAGCACTGGAGGCTCATGAGTTTTTTCAAGTTAATTCAACCTTTCAATTTATTCTATATCTCACTTAATATTTCAGGGAGAATCACAGGATGCGCAGGCTGTTCTGGAAATAAATTTCTCTAGTGCCCCCATCATATATCAGACTTCCAGTTGCCTCTGCAGTTCTTGAAATGGCTGTATTATTTTTTGGTAGTAGATTTTTCTCTTTCTCATTTCTAGTGTCTTCCTACCATTTTCTGTCTAACCTAAATCTCTTATATTAAAAGAAATCCAAGGCACTAAATTTCAAATTTCTTTATGTACAGTACTGTATACTCAGTTCTATAGAAGTATCTAATATTCTAGATCCCATCATCTTAATCAGAGAATGAAATATTTATTTAACAAACTCACCTAGGAAAAAAGAAAATATCTTTAATTATTTAGCTCTCATAAAGTGTGCTAAAAGTCATTATCTTCTGAGGTAATCATGGCTGAAGCATAGTAGGGCTCAATAAATAATTTTGAATGAATGAATCAACTCAGCTTATAGTGGGAAAAGTGTTCATGATCCTTATCAAAAGAGCCATTAATCTAACTCGTAAATATTCATATGTTTGGTATATTGTAGAATTTGGACTGTGAAGATTAAAAAAAAAAAGAGGAACAGTGCCAAAAACACATTGCTAAAGCCAAAATTGCAATTAGGTTTTTTGGAATGGAATCAACATTTTAAATATACCTTTAGAACAGAATAGGTAGTTAGCAATGTATGGACAAAAAAAAATCAATGTTATATAAAAATCTTATTTATAGATACTTCAACAGAGCCCTTTTGACACTCATTCCTGCGATCTAACTTTTCAAGGACAAAGTATTAGCCTCAGCTCTGATAAGAGTGCCTCTTCTCTTTTCCTGGTACCCTCTTTTTAGTCTTTTTTTCTCTCAAGCTGGGTCAGGTGTTCTTCCTTTTTGCTCCCAAGACTTCTTGTGTCTGTCTCTACCGTTAAAATTACCATCGTTTTTTTCAATGAACAGTAAATGTGTTTGTGTCTTTTCTTCCCAGATATCTGTGAGGGCAGAGACTACTATATCTATTGCTGTGTTCTCAGCACTGTGCATACTTAACACATTGTGGATCTACTATACATAATTCCTTTACAGAAACAACTTTTGAATTGAAAGGCAAAGCAAATCACTCCAGGGCAAGTAGACTTAAATAATAGACTTTCTTCTTTATTCACATACAGCTCATCTGTGTAGTAGTGTCCTAAAGATAATTGATAGTAGGTAATATTTATTTATCACCTACTATGTCCAGGCCACATGAGATAGTATATTAATTTTCTGGGGCTTCTATAGAAAATTATCACAAAATTACTTAGTCTTAGAACAACATAAACATTCTGTCACAGCTCTGGAGGCCAGAAGCCTGAAAGCAAGGTTTAAGCAAATATTTTGGCCATGCCCTATATCTATGCTGAAGTATGGAAATTAAAAAAAATTGTAGTTATCCATATGATTCTCAATCACAGAGATTGGACACTTGCTGTTTCATGGAGCCGTCCTCCACCATGGAAAGACCTTGGCTTTTGAATTTTAAAGCCCAAATTCTAAAACTTTTAACCTGAGAACCTCATATGCATAACTTAAGCTATGTTATCAGTTTGTTCATGTCCAATATGGAGATTTTTACCTTACTTGTTTATTATGAGTACATGAGGAAACATAATACATAAATAATGATAATAGCTACCATATGCTGAATTCTTACCATGTGCCCAACATTGTATTCAAACCTTTTCATGCGTTATTTGTGTATCCCTGCCATATGACAGAGCTTAATAATAGATTCTTCTTTTTCATGGAGCCTGTGTTCCAAAATATTGTGCGGTATAACGTGAATAAAATAAGACACTTTTCTCCTGAAAGTCTTTAAGTGAGCATATTCATTAAATCAGACTGCATTCCAGAACTGGGAAATAAGGAATCAGTGTATTCAGACTACAGTAAGATTTAGATAAAGTATGTATTCAAAGCAGTGAAGCCACAGGGAAAGTGAAATAGTCCAGGCACTTCCGTGCAAAACCTGGTTTTATCTAATGCTTGATGGTTTCTCTAAAGCCAAAAAATGTTTATGCCATAATAGAGGCGCCTATAATGCAGAGATAAGACGCTTGCCCAACGTTCTTTAAACGTATAAAATATATAAAAGGACTTTAAGAAATCAGAAGAACTATAAAAATTCTATTAATGACAACAACAACAAAATACCATTTAATGGTTAAAAAAAGAGCTAGGCTAGGGAAATATGACATATTTTGGAAGTTTAGCAGATGGGAACAAAGTGAAAGCAATTATACTGCCCTGTGCCTTTCCATTTTAGTTGTGGTTGTTGTTCATGATGTTGTTGTTTGTTGATCTTGTTTCTAAATTCTCTCCAGCTTAGTCATTTAAAGTTTTCATATCCAGGGGTGGAGAAAGCTTTAAAATTTGCTTTATGTGTGTGCATTTGTGTGGGGGTGAGTGATAAAAATTACTCAAAATAGCATCTTCTACCAATTATTTTTAATACTTTGTTAAAAATAGTGTTATTATTTTTGTATACATTATGCTATGTTCACCACAAGTGTAGTTATATTTGTCACCGTGTAACACTATTACAATATCATTGACAATATTCACTAGGCTGCACCTTTCATCGCCATGACTTACTCGTTCCATAACTGTAAAAATTAGTGTTACTTTTTAATAATATTACACACAGAGAAACTTAAAGCACCAAAAATAATGATGCTGCCAGTAATTTTAGGTAGAAGGAAGCTTGTCATTTACACACCAGAATGAATTAAATCCAGTAATGATCAGATTTCAAATAAATACGTATCAAACCTCAATTGTGATGCATCCAAAGGATTTGTGATATGTTTTAAGATTCTATTTTCACACTTAAGTTCCACTTCAACACTTTATTTAAGCTATTACCTTTAATTTAAAAACAGGCAACTTTACACATTTATTGCTATGTTGTTTGTTCTTGATCAAGTAGATCAATAAGAGACAAATACAACTGCTGAAGCAGGTTGCAACCTTTTCTCCAAATTTTGTCTTCAGTCAAAATCTTTCAGAACTTTAAAAAAGTTAAAGCAGAATTCCATTTTCACTACTTTTTTTTATTGTTGATCCCTCAGTGCTTTCAGATAATAAGCAAAGCGGGAGCTAGAAATGTTGAAATACTGTCAACCAGGTTTTCTCATTGAATTTCCAATCTAAACAGAAATCTCATAAGGAAACTACTTTCACAGTATCTCAAAAAAGTATAGGGAGTTTAAATAGAATCCCAAAGTTTGGATTATTATGTAAAACAATCCTCAAGGTACCCAAGGTTATCTATATTGTCATTTAGTCCTTTTTTTTTTTTAATGACACAGAAGGGACTGAACAGAAAACATTTCATAATGATATGAAGTTAGTGAAATACTAATTTTGTAACTCATAATACATCAGTGGAACCAGTATAGGTATTCATAAAACTTAATTGAATTACAATATAGTGAAAAATGTCAAGATTCTCAAAGTTCTTAATTGTTCGCTGTTTAGTTCCATATTTTTTAAGATTGATATTTCCTGTTCTGTAAGAGCTCATGCTGCATTTTAGTTTGTTAGTCTAATATCTTTGTTTTTTTACACAAGATTTTTTTCCCCCTATAAACATTGCGTATAAGAAAAAGAGGTTTTGGATTATTCTGGCATGTCTCTTTCTTGGAAATTGACCTTAAAATGGCTTATTAAAGACTGAGAAATCCTGCAGTAGAGCAGCCTTCTAAATTTATTTAACACAGAATTTCACAAGTTTTTAACATAAAACTTTTTTCTTACAAAAGAGTTTTCTTCCCAAATATTAATTTCATTTTTCATTAAGAAACAATAGTTCAAGATGGAATGTTCCTTTTCCTCTCCCCGGAAAGCCTGCTGAATTGTCAATCAAAGGTGCAAAGGGTTCAAATGCATAACACTGAAGAGAAGGAAGTGGATGTCATCAGTTTATCAAAGCTGTAATTGGATTTGTGGAAAATGGAAAGTAGATGGAAGGGTGTTGACATATAATTAGAACAGAGAAGGAAAAATGCAGATGTTCCTGAGAAAGACACAATGAAAATGCCTTTGTTTTCTTTTCAGGGCCCTGGAGAGCCAATACAGCCAGAATTCTTGGATAAGAATTGCAGAAGTATAGGGCTGACCAGCAAACGCTGATTAATCAAAGAGTCTACAAAGAGCCTTGTTGTCTAACAATGTTTCCTCTCTCTGTGTGCTGAGTAACTCACAGTCCAGCCATTATCCCCAGACAAAAACCACAACACTGAATACCTTCTATTACATTCGAAGAAGAATTGGGCTTTTGATAGTATCAGTGTTCTTGAGCAAATCTAGCACTTTCTAGCATTTGGGTTGATTGTGTTCATCTGTCTGCTTTCTAGCCATGCACCACAGAGCAAAAATTATCAGTTGAAGTCTGTGTAAGCAGAGTTTCTAGTAAATTCTCTCATAGGTGGAGGGGTGAGAGGACTATGGAAGAAAGCTCACCCAGGCAGCAACAAAAAAATGCAAGCCAACTGCTAATATGAGTCAATTTAATCTTCATTTTAAAATAAGAATGGACATCCAAAGTTATAGCAAATATTTGAGAAAAACAGAAAAAAAAGTGGAAAAATATAAATGAAAAAAAAAATGACTAAGCTGAGAGGAACCAGTAATTCAGAGTAAAGAAAAATTTCAAAAAAAATGTAATTAGTATTCTTAGAGACGTGGATATATAATATAATGAGATGTGGATATATAATGAAAAGAGATGTGGATATATAATATAATGAAAAGCTAGAAGTTTATCATGAAAAAAGAAACAGAGAAAAGGAAATAATCCATTAAAACTAAAGTGTGATTTCTTAAAAAAAAAAAACTTTAAAAGTTAATTAAAATCATGAAAGTAAAAATCAAGATTTTTCCAGAACATCTAGCCTAAAGGCAAAAAGTTGCAAAATATGGAAGAGGAAGAGAAATGGTTTTTAAAAAGCTGACCAGGGGCGCCTGGGTGGCTTGGTCGGTTAAGCGTCCGTCTTCAGCTCAGGTCATGATCTCACGGTCCGTGAGTTTGAGCCCCGCGTCAGGCTCTGTGCTGACAGCTCAGAGCCTGGAGCCTGTTTCAGATTCTGTGTCTCCCTCTCTCTGCTCCTCCCCTGTTCATGCTCTGTCTCTCTCTGTCTCAAAAATAAATAAACGTTAAAAAAAATTTTTTTTAAAACAAAAAGCTGACCAATATGATCAATTTAAGAGGTCCAGTATTCAAGAAATTGGAATTAAGGAGATAACAGAGAACATGGGACAAAACAATAATAATAATTAATAATAATAATAGTAATAATAAATAGAAGAATATTTTTGAGAGTTAAATATAAATCTTCAAATGATGGGGTCTTTAAGTGCCAAATTCAATAAATACAAAGTGACTCACACAGCTCTCATAAATTTTCATAAATACAAAGATAAAGTCAATTTCCTATATAATTTATAATCTAATCCTTGAAAACTTTGTAGTTAAAGGACAAGGATGCCCAAGACTACCCCAGGCACACTGTGACTTCTGGTAACTTTACTTGTACAGGAACAAAATTGAAAGGAAATTTCTATTTAAGTTTCCATCAGGAGCACTAGACATTAGAAGATAATACAAATGAATTTTCAGCAAATTTAGGGAAAATGATTATAAATCGTTATAAACTCATTATAAAAATTCCTGGAACTTTACAGAAAGTCCGAAAAATTTCAAATATAAATTTTCATAGTCTTTTATGAAAAAGTCATAGACCTTTTATGAATCTTTCCTGGAAAAAATGTTTGTATAATAATTAAATGGAAACAGTAATCTAGGAAGAGAATTTATTAAGATTAAAAAAAAACAGTAGAAATAAGGAACAGTAGAAGTCCTATGTTAACAGCTAATGATGCAGTTATCTCCTAGAGCAAATATTTCATGCTTTAACAGGAAAGTGTCGGCCTCTCACAAGGGATCCTTTAGAAGAATGCGAACTCCATTCAACAAATATTTTAATTAAGATAAAATGACCATGTTAAGGGTATAGTAAAAGTGGGTACTCAGGGAAAAGGCAGGGTAATGATAAATCCTTCCAAAAGTACAAAATGCTATTCAAAAAATTGTGGGCAAAACATGAAGTACTTGAAAATGTGGCATAACTTTGATCTATTCAATTTTTCATAGAATATTATTTTTAAATGGCACAAAATAAGTGTCATAGGGTGATAGACTAATATTTGCTTTCTTGTACGTCCATTCTGACATATTGCTTGGTTTTAAATTGAATTTTATTTATATAATCATAATAGATTAGATGTCATTTATTAACTTTTTCAAAGTTTAAAATTAACCTATGGCCAAAAAAAACTTAGTTTTAGAATAGGATGCAAATGTTATAAACCTTGTCAGTACAAAAATAATGTTAGAACTGGCACAAATTGGAACGTGAAAAGGGGAAAAAGAAGGGAGTCTCAGTTCCAAATTTTTGTTTTACATATTGTGGACTTAGAGAATGTTACCTAAATTGACTGGTCTGGGTGCCTGGGTGGCTCAGTAGGTTAAGCATCTCTCGATTTCAGCGCAGGTCATGACTCAGGGCTCTTGAGTTCGAGCTCTGCATCAGGCTTTGCAATGACAGCAGAGCCCACTTGGGATTCTCTTGATCTCCTTAGCTCTCTGCCTTTCCCCCCATCCTTGTTCTCTCTCTGTGTCTGTCTCTCTCTCTCTCTCTCAAAATAACACAATAAACATTTCAAATAATATTAAATAAATTATTAATTAATTAATTAATTAATAACCTGGGTGGCTCAGTCGGTTGAACTTCTCACTTCGGTTCAGGTCATAATTCAAGGTGTGTGAGTTCGAGCCCTGCATCTGGCTTACTGCTGTCAGCACAGAGCCTGCTTTGGATCCTCTGTCCCCCTTTCCCTCTGCCCCTTCTCTGCTTGCACTCTCTCTCTCAAACATAAACAAACATTTTAAATAAATAAATAAATAAATAAATAAATAAATAAATAAATAAAACTGGTCAAGAATCAAAAGCCTAAGTATGTAATTAAAAATTTTAAGATATTTGATATGAGATAAAGCAGTTATTTAACTTTTATAAATTTAAAGGAAGAATATATGAAGTGGAAATGTAAATGAGCTAAAGCCTTATTTTTCAAAGTAGAGATTCAATATTTACTATATAAGTTTGATTAATGAAGAAATAGGTATATAAGCATATTAGAATTTATAAATAATGACTCTACATTTAATAAGAGAAGCATTTAAAATGCTTGGCTTTGACAGAGGGGAATTTGAGTTAGTTGATAAGGTTGAGAACTTTCATTTTTATGCTTTTTTCAATTGTTTGCCTTTTTTTTTCTTTTAACTACATGCTAAACTTACATTTTATAACCATAATTTTTAAACTTAAAAATATAGTTATTCAAACTGTATTTATACTGTATATAAATGTATATTTTCATTAATAGAATCACACTATACATACTATTTTGCAATCTGGTTTTTTAATTAAATTAAATGTTTTAGACAATTTTCCATGTCTACACAAATAGGTCTAACATCCATTTTAGTAGTAGAATGATATTTGACTGTATCACATTTGATCAAACATTTTCCTTTCTCCTCAGACTGTAAATAGTTTCCATTTATTTGATATTATAAATTATATGCAGTGTGTGTAAATTTGTGACTTATTCTGCAAATTTCAACTTAGAGCACACTTATGGAAAAAGAAATATCAGATAAACTTGTAAAAATGTATATATTTCTACATGACTTTCCAAAATATTTAAACCAATAGAGACACCCCAAAGGGCACAAAGTAGTGCCTGTACCCATATCCATACTGACAAACTTTAACATGCATCAGAATAAATTGGATGACCCTAACCTGCATCCAAAGTTTCTAGCACTAGAGGTGTGGATAAATGCTGATCACTTGTATTTCCGGTAAGTTCCCTGGTAATGCTGATGTTGCAGATCAATGCACACTACTTTGTGACCTACTGTATTAGGGATGAGACAATGCCTTCTTACCTGAAAACATTCTATTTTGAATTATCATTACATGGCTTCATTCACAGCATAAGGACTTTACAACAGCGTAATAATTCCATTGTCCCTCCCATTCTATGTGCTATTGTCATTTATTTTATTGCCAGATACGGTATAATAGTAGTAGAACTCACAAAATGTTATTGTTTTTGCTTCTGATTGTCAGCAATCTCATGGAGAAATTTAGAGAGAGAAATAATCTTTACACTTACCGCATCTCATCCTGACCAGTGTACTTCATTCTCTCTGGTAGATAGAGACTGCTCTCTGGAATGGTTTCTCTTTAGTCTGAATCTCCTTTAGCATTCCTTGTAATAATAGTCTCCTGGAGAGATAGTCTCTTAGCTTTTGTGTATTTGAAGACATCTTGATTTTTGAATGATATTTTTATAGGGTATAGAAGTCTAAGTTGACAGTTTTAACACATTCAATTTTTTTTTTTCTTTTAATACAACTGAAAAGTTTCTGTATCTGGAGGCTAGGGTTTCCCTGTTTGTCCTCATTCTGACTTTGCCATGTTATAACCCTCCTTTCCCTGTCACACACCCTTTACTCTGGCCATATTGATTTATTGTCCTGTTTGCTTTCTACACTCACTTATTTGCTTGTTTTACTTAAATCCCAATCCTTTGCCTCTTCCAGCCAATATCTATTATTAATAACCAAATCCTCTTCTTGCTTCAAAGTCCATCCAAATGCACCTTATGTATGAGGCATTTCATTTATAGTGAACTATCTGAACTAGTCTAACTCCCAGAACACCATCTGACTCTACGTGATGGTGATCATCATTATAGAACACTTACTTGTGTCACCATGCTGTCTCTTCTAAACTCTGTTACAGTTGGTGATAAACTCTGTTAGAAAAAGAGCTTTATTACTGTCTTATTTATCTTTCTATTTCCTTAATTTCTAACATGCTTGTTCCATAAATAACATGGATTACTTCTTACTCAAAAATATCCCACACAAGATGCAATTAGCATAATAAGTATATTGTTGACTAGAATAACTTTGCCTATGCTGCTTCATGAATTTTAAGCTACTAACATAATTTCCTAATACATTTTTCTTTTTGAATCTAAATGGAGACGATTGACATGACTGATTCATGGCATATGGCGTGCCCATCTGCAGTGAATGCTGTGCTGCCCGGATCCCCCTTCAGAAATGAAGGACTTGTTCTCCAGTCTCTGGGAGACCTGATGGCAAGCAGTCCTCAGCTGTCAATTGCTTTCAGGGACCGCTTCAACTGCAGAGAACCACTGTACCCAAGACCACACCCCTGGACATTTCTTCTCCATAACAACTGACTAACATGACCAAGTTCAGTTTATTCTCTTCAAGACAAAATAAAACTCCATGTGAGGTTAACTGAGGCTTTATGGCGATTGCATTACACCTTGACTTCTCCCCCTGCCCAGTTATGTTCTTCTCTTCTATACACATGGATTCTTGGAGCCTTTCACAATACACCCCCTCCCTTCTACTCTTCATCTCAGAGACTGTTTCTTGGCGAATCCAGGATGAAGCACAAGTCCCAAAGCAAATGCTAAATATTAAGACGTCTTTCATTTGGCAGACAATATACTTTAAAGTTCTTCCCTTCCTCCCTGCATTCCTGATCCACTAGTGTGTACAATAAAAACGCAATCAAAACACTTTATTACTCTAGAAAACTACATTTGGTCTAAAAGTTATAATGAATTCAAAAGTCCTATTTGCCTCATGCTATCTATATGCCACTTATTTCTCATTAGCTCATAGAGTGCAGGGTATAGTAAAGAGACGAATATGTAACTCAGTTTAATTTGTGAACATCACGGGAATAAACGCTGACAAATAGTTAACATAGGTACATATGCAGAGATCGAGACACTGGTCTGAGCCAGCGTTTGCTAGGCAGTCTGATATTATACAGCTTCAGGGAAGATAAACTATAGGTATTTATAGAACTGGTCATAAAGCCATTTTGCAAAAACTGTTCCCTTTTTACCTGCTGACTGAAGCAATATTTGATTACCGTGGTACAGAGGCTAGATCGATTGTACCTTTTTACTAGAATAAAAATAAAAACAAATTCAAGAGAGATGAGGAAAAGCTTTTTTGTTCCACTTAATACCCATTCAAACTGCTTAGATCCTGGGTTTTAAATTGAACTGGAGCTTTTTTAGGTTTCTGTTCCTTTCATGGGTAGGGAAAAAACATCCCCAAGTTCAATATAGAAAACAAAGAGTAGGTACTTAGTATACCTACTTAGTGTCCACTAGCCTTCTGAAACATTGAAATACATAGGTTTCTCATGGGACAAATATAAATTTTCTTTTCTGCTGTTCAGTACTCAGTTTTACTGTAAATGAGAGCTATGAAAAAGAAAAAGTATAGAACAAATTCCAGAGAAAAGAGGATAGATGGGAGAATACAAAAAATCCTAAGTAATCAAACTATAGTTTAGTCAAGGATGGATTAATGAGAACAAAATCGGTGTTTCTGTTATACAACCTCTGAATATGGGACTATATAAAAAACCCAGATGAGTCATAGTACAAGCATTCCCCAGAATGTGAATGAGTTTTGATTCAAAAGAAGTGTAGAAGGAAAGGAAAAGGGAAAACACTGCTGTAGGAAAAGAGCTCTCTGTCCAGGGACTTCCCGCAATGGAGCAGAACGTCCATGACATTTTTGTGGAACCTCCACGAGGACCATAATATATCACTTCTTGAATTAGTGTATGTGTATCATGGATAAGCATATAGGACTCATAAAAATTTAATTTCAGTTTAAAACTTTGTTCAAATCTTGATCTGTTTCACTATATTGAACAAAACTATTTTTTGGATTACTAAATTTTGCTAAAGCATTCTTCTGACCAATTAGGGAAATGTGACAAAAATATTTTCTCAAAATTCTACTTGCAGAATGAAACTAAAATGGTTCGGTCATATTCCTGAGTATTTAGACAGAAGCAGTGTTTTAGGTAGAAAAGTCTATTTTGAAAAACCAAACTGTATTCATTATCTTTCTTTGGAAATGTACATGGAATTGAATGAAATAAGGAGGAAAAGCGAGAACAGAGGACCAAGATTCATTTATTCATTATTCTTTCATTCATTTGTTCATTCACTGGATACATTTTAGTTTTCTTAATTTTGGTGAAAAAGGAATATTTTACACTGCTCATTGTTTCTGTGCTTGTCTGTGTTTTCAGACTGGTGTAACAAAGTACCACAGACCAGATGGTTTAAGCAACAGAAATTTACTTCTCAGAGTTGAGGAGGCTGGAGTCCAAGTTCGGGATACCAGCAAGGTCAAGTTCTGGGGAGAGTCCACTTCCAGGCTGCAGCCAGACATCTTCTGGCTGTGGCCTCAGAGCTCACGGGGGCTCTCTGGCACCTCTTTTATAAAACACCCCATTCGTGAGGTTTCCACTCTCATGATCTAATCACCCCCCAAAAGTCCCACCTCCAAATAACATCGCACTGGGGAATAAGTTTCAACTTATGAATTTTGGAGAGGATACAAATGTTCAACCTCTCTCAGTGCTCAAAGATTTGTCAACTGGGGGAAGCACAGCCATTGAGACAAACAATTAAACGATTTGGATGTGGTGCAAACTTAAAAAAAAAAAAAAATTAAAGTGCACACAAAGCTGCCCAAGGCACCAAGAAAAACTTCAGAAAGAAGGGAAAGTTGGCGTTAGAAGTTTGCCAGGAGCAGGGTTTCTCTAAAGAGGGGCCAAAGGGCCATTTGGCCTGTGCCACATATTCAAAACAGAACCCAGATGTAAACTTTGTCCTTATCTTCAAATGAGGCACATACACTAGAAACTGGTGTGAAAGTTTGTATGTGTGTGTCTGCCAAGTATACTATTTTTTTAAATGTAAGCATTTAAATTACCCCACAGGTTAAATCCTGTTGATAATATTTTGACCTTTTCAGTAGTAATACAGTAAAACCTTGGTTGCGAGTAACTTGCTCTGTGAGTGTTCCACAAGATGAGCAAACATTTCTGATACATTTTAACTTGATAAACAGGCTATGTCTTGCAATAGGAGTAGTTATGTGATGCCAAACGTCACATGATCACAACTGAGCCAATGGTTCTTCTCTCTCTCTCCCTCTCTCTCTCTCTATTGCTGAAGGGTTGTGGGTGATTGTCTCCCATGCTCAGATGCTCAGTCTCAGGCCATGATGTTTGGCAAACATCAGTGATTTTTCAGAATATTGGAAGGTGCCCACAACTGTCACTAGTGTATTTTTTGTTACTTCAAAGCACCTATGGACAGTCCTTTGCTTTTCCATAAAAGAGTAAGCTTAGGAATGCTTTGCTTCATTCTAGGTCATTGAATAGGTTTCTTGTTAAAGTTGCAGGAAAAGAAAAAGATTCCTTTGAGCCAATATAGATAGAAGTGATTTCTGTTACTGGTAGTGAAAGTGGTTCTACACAATAATCCTCCTCTCTCTTCTCCCTCACACCAGCCACAAAGGTTTTGAAAGGTAAGTGCAGGTTAATTTGTTTTTCTTTATATTTTGCATTTTCTTTATTGTTTTGTATTATATTACAGCATTGTAATCATTTTTATATGAATATATTTGGGTGGTGGAATAAATCACATGTGTTTCCATTATTTCTTATGGGGAAATTCTCTTTGATATACAAGTGCTTTGGATGACAAGCATGTTTCTGGAATGAATTAGGCTCGCAAATTAAAGTTTTACTGTCTAGTGATTCAGAAAGTGGAAGAGACCGATACTTTCACAACTCCTAAAAGGCCCTGGCTAGGTGTGTTCTTTATCTTATAGACATCTTATAGATCTTATAGGTGTAAACATAGAGCCAACCTCGCTTCCTTCTATCTCACAGACTGGAAGCAGTTTTGTTTTTTTTTTTTAATTTTTTTTAACGTTTATTTATTTTTGAGACAGAGAGAGACAGAGCATGAACGGGGGAGGGGCAGAGAGAGAGGGAGACACAGAATCGGAAGCAGGCTCCAGGCTCCGAGCCATCAGCCCGGAGCCCGACACGGGGCTCGAACTCATGGACCGTGAGATTGTAACCTGAGCCGAAGTCGGATGCTTAACCGACTGAGCCACCCAGGCGCCCCTGAAGCAGTTTTTAATAGTACGCTATAGAGCACATAACATTCCTATGTATGTTCACTTGTCATGAATGTTCCCAACTCCATTCTTTTCTACTTACACCCTCCCACCCAACTTCTGAATGTCTACTCCTGTGACTTCCACATTCTTAAAAAATATGTTTCATAAGAAACTGTTAAGCCTAAGAAAGAGTATATCCAACCACATCAACTCAGGAGCTAAATTTTATATTAAAATTCTCTGGTATTCATTCAACAATATTTGAATGATTACTATGGGCCAGACAACATTTCAAGACCTGTAATAAATAGTGAATAAGATGGTGGGGGGGGGGGGGAACCCTCTATCCTCATGGAGCTTATAATTTAATTTTTTTAATGTTTATTTATTTTTGAGAGGGAGAGAGAGAGAGAGAGAGACAGCCTGAGCAGAGGAGGGTCAGAAGAGATGGAGACACAGAATCCGAAGCAGGCTCCAGGCTCTGAGCTGTCAGCAAAGACCCCAATGCAGGGGTCGAACCTACAAACCACGAGACCATGACTGGAGCCAAATTTGGAAGCTTACCCGACTGAGCCACCCAGGCACCCCATGGAGCATATAATGTAAAGAATATTTTTACCTGTTATTTATCTAATTTTACATCCAAACAGAACTTCGTTATAAGAGAGTTCTCAGGAATATATTTCATACAGAAAAAAAAAAGAATAAAAAGTGATGACCTTTCTGCCACCCTCACAACAGGTGAGGTTTAGAATAAGCATATAAAAATGGCTTGTGTGACAAGATTGTTAAAAGAAGACTGAAAACAGAAAAATATTTAGGAGAGATTTGTTTTCTCAAGTCAACTATCAAATTTCTTTGCAAAATTATTCCCTCCAGGAGGAAATTCTCTGTCAGTAATGGTGAAAAATAACAGATTCTAAAGCAATATTTCCATAGTTTTCATTTTTGGACATTCACTAGTAAAATATGTAACTTTTCTCCCAAGGTGGAGTTCTGCTTTCCCAAAGAGGTACTTAGACAGACTGTTGGCTTGGGTACTGGAACACTAAATAGTCAGCTGGCTTGGAATTCTCACGTTGCCCACCAACACATTTGTTTTCCCAGAGTCTATTTAGCCCAGCAGGAGATGCGATGATACCACCGAGAGCCAAGCTGCTCCCAGTAACGCTGGATGTTGCCACTACTTCCTTAATTACTCTGGTCGTGCATATGGCTGAGCATTTACTGTGTGTGAAGAACGTATGACATATGAATCATTTTATGGCTAAATCTACACTTTAATCCTTTTTTTATGAGCAAAGGAACTAGGTAAGAACATGGTATGTGGGGAAAGAAAGAAAAGGAAGTTATTTCACTTAAAAGGGAAATTTCACTCACCGAGATGTGAGATGGACAGGTGTACATCTACACATAAAGATACTGAAGGGGAACACAAGATACTGCTGCAAAATATGCCTCTTTGATATATTGATTATTTTAAACTGGTTATTTTAAAGAAACAACTGACAGGGCAAAGCTCTGAAAACTGAATAGAAGTCACCCTTCTGTAAGATACATTTACCTTTATAAGGGAAATCTCCATGGGAAACTTGTCTCCCTTATGGTACCAGGAAGAAAAGGATGAATCAGTGTCCAGCAACTGTTATCAGTAAAGAAGGCCCAGATTTAACTCTTCATAACAACCCTATCTTTGTCTCCTGTGATTTTCCTGGTAACCCCCCCCCCCTCCCCCGCACATGACTGACTCTCCACGCCCAACATCTTCTTTGGTTTTTAGCTGATACTTAAGGTGATGGCTTCAGACATTTCAGAAAGCTAACTTTCCCTCGGTCTCTGTCATATGTACAGGAGTCATACATGTTTTCAAAGTTTTTTTTTTCCTGTTAATCTGTCTTAGATCAATTTAATAATTAGACCAGCCAAAAAAGGAAAATTTTCCACCCCTACAGTTTATAGGCATTATCTAATTATGTAGCAGTGCTTCTTAATGGAATACAGCAAACTTCTGTCTTCTAGTAGAACCCCACCTTCATCCTACTTCTGACTCCCCCTGCTAGTTTTAGAAGGGCCCCTGAGACCTGGATAGAGAGAATATTTCTCAAAATTCTCCTTGTACCTTAAAGTAGTTATCTGACTAAGTTCTGGCCAATGACATATGGACAGAAGTAATATGTGCTATTCATTCTCCACTTTTCTTTCTCACTCTCTTCATCTGGACCATGGTGGTGACAGGCCTAAGCAAGCCTTTCCATTAAAGTAATGAAGGACAATATCACAGGGACAGTAGAGCAATAAGGGAGATTTGTATATTTATACATCTATGTATTTCTATATAATGTACATAACAGGACATTCACAAATCTGTTGTATGAAAATCATTGCATTAATTATGCCCCTTACAAAATCAAATATGTTTTTTGTTAAAAGATTAAATTATCCTGTCCCCACATAACAGAGATTTCTTTTAATAAATATTCTAATAACTTCTTAATTTTGCAAGACTACAAAATATTCCTATTAATCATTTTTTTTGATGCAGCATGTTTTCAGAATATTACCTGTAATAATTCACTAATGCTTTATGTTCACATCTTATGTTCTCTGGCAAATTCTGGTTTTGTCTTTTCCAAATTCAAGTTCAAATTCAGAATACTAAAATTGTTAAGACCTCTTTTCACGCCTAACCTAAATTTTGGCTCCCTGGAATGGCTATCAATAAAACAAAGATTTACTTCTTCATCTTATTTTTTAAAAAGATTAAGTGGGTGCGAAGGAAGGAAAAGTGAAAGTAATCAGGTGCTTTTGGCATCCCTTAAATTTTAATGATGTAAAAAACTATTGGGAACCCTTTTTTCCTTTATGGCATTTGCAAGTTAACTCAGACACTCAGACACACACACGTACACACACACACACACACACACACACACACACACACACTTTGCAAGTTAAAGAAACATTCTCATATTTAAGAATAAATACTGATATAATAATTTTCTAAAAAAACTATTTCTAGCTATCTATGTTTGCACACTATTGTCAGAGGCTATAATAATCCACTTTATGAAATAAATTAAAATATCTGATTTATACCTTCATGATTTCTTTCCCCTTCGCATATCACTAAAACAACCTGAAACCAGTATCTCCTTCTCCTGCCTGAGGAATGAAAATTCCTTTATTTTGTAACTCTTTAGATAATTATTTATACCTTAGGCAGAACTTTTAGAGACTCCATGGGATAACTGTGATTTGATTTTGTTAGTTAAAGGCCATATTTAAAACCGAAACTTGACACTGTCCAGAAGTGTCCAATATTATCATAAATTCAAATTTATTTTTGGAATATTACTCCTAGGAGTTAAATCAATTCAGATGAAGTTAACCGACTTTGAGCTTGCCAGGTACCAAAACAAAAGCAAACAAAAAAGCCCAAATATTTATACAAACATCACATAAGCTTTAAAATGTTTTGGTCTTTTTTTTTTTTTTTTTTTTTTTTGCTTATTTTCAGTTTGGATTAAGGATTTTCTATGTTGGTAAACTATATTTTATGGAGAAATTTATTTAAAATTTTGCAAGGGCTTTCACTCAAAAAATCTTCATTGCTCTTATCCTCCAACTTCAGGAGAAAGTAAAGAGTTAACATGAAGTTCTAAAATCAAAAATTAGCAAAGTTCTAAGAACTTGAGACCTGCATTCTTCTATATAGTAGCCATTGGCCTTATGGCTATTTAAATTTAAATTTGAATTAATTGAACTTAAGTAAATCAAAATCTAGTCCTTCCATGGTGCTAGCCACATTTCAAGTGCTCTATAGTAACTATGTGTGGCTGAGTGCTGCTATATTAGTTAGTAAAGGTAAGAGCATATCCATCACTACAAAAAGTCCTATTGGACAGCACTGCTCTAGAACTTCCTTGGTTTTCTAGGATAGCTTGGTGACACAAGATCTGTCCTTATAAGTTAAGAAAAAGCTACCCCATGCATCACTGAATCTCATATTTAGCCAGAGATTCTATCCTGTAGAAAAGCAATGTGGATAGAAAATATTCTTGAAACAACAAAATCTTAGCACTAAACAAAAAGAAGTAGCTTTTCCAAGATAGTCACATAAATGACTCCTGTGAGATTTGAAAGAGAGAGAAAGTGAAGAAGGAAAGAGAGAGAAAGTGAAGAGGGAAAGAGAGAGACTGATTCACCAGTTTACCTCTAATGGTAAGGGTTTTATCATACTATTAACAAGGATCTCCAAGAAAAATCTTGATCCTTGGATTTATGTTCCTCAATTTAAAAAGACAGGGTCATCATCTCTCATTCATTAGATTTAAATGCCTTTGGAAGAACTTGAGCTGACAGTAGCCTACAGAATATTCCAGAAGCTGACAATCCTGAAGAGAGTGACTGAGAAACTGTTAACATCCTCCTCAGCTTAGCTAAGCTTTAGACAAGTTTCTTCCTGACTCTATGCCTCTGACTTTTCTGAGTGCATTTACTTTAAGAAACTTGTAATTATAAATTCTTTCTCTGCCCCTTTGAGATGTAAATCATTTTAAAAAGTCTTTTGCTGGGTGTTTCCCTCTCTCTCTGCTCCTCCCCCGTTCATGCTCTGTCTCTCTCTGTCTCAAAAATAAAATAAAACGTTAAAAAAAAAAAAAAAAAAAAAGTCTTTTGCTGGTTTACAGGAAGGTCATTCTCAGGACCTGGACCTTGAGCCGTCCCTCTGTAATGTACTTACTGAAGGACACAGAATCCCTATCTCCCAGTCTTTGTAGGTTTCTCCACCTAACTTTGGTGGTCCCCTTGCTCCAAGTTGTAAAACTACCTCTTGCCATGAAGATAAGAGAAAGTTTACTTTTCTTTTGGGTAAAGAAAATTAGCAAACACAAATAACCTAATGTCCCTCTATTCTAGCTCTTAAACACTCTGCAGGCCTTTGTTTCCCTGGACTTGGCTATCTAGCCTTGGCCTATGCTCTCTCCTATTATTGGCAAGAGTATCAGAATAAAATCAATGTCTGTTTGTTTGCTTTGTCTGGTGCAACTTTTCTTTAACAGCAGATAGCTGACTCCAAGACTCTTGTTTTATATGGCAAAACAAAGTCAATAACTTTCAACCAAGAAGCTGAAATAATACTATTTTCCCAATACTTCTGTACTTTTTTCTGTAATACAGTCTTGTCTCTTATCATATGTCTATGCTGTCTGGTGATCAGTTAAGGGTACTCCTTATGCTCTCCTCTAACTTTTCCCACTTCCACCTTCACAGTCTTTTAACTGCCACTTAATGAAAGAGAAGCCTCTTTCAGACCATAACTACTGATCTGAGCCTAGCTATTGCTAACTGTGTCAGCCTTCACCTGATCCCGCTGATAAAAATTCCAAATACTGTTCTTACCTTTTTCAGAAGATTGATTTCCTTCTGCATGTTCCTTTAAGTATTTACATTTTTCTTTCATCATTAATTCTAACTTTCAATCTCATTAAAGTAGACTTTGACCCCATGTCAACAAAATGCTTCTACTGAAATCAGTACAGTACTTTCATCAACACATAGTTTGATAAGAGTAGAAACAAATATAAGGACTATCTTTTTTATGTCATACTCAGCTTATTGCTTTGCAAGTCCTGTTTAACTTCAGTCAGAAAATCTGCTCTTTTAAAGGTATCAAAGATTATCTCACTCCTCTTGCCATAAATGATTCTTCTATTCCTGATAAATTCTGGGGTCCCATTTTTTCTTCAATGAACAACAATTTTTCCCTGAAGATCAAACAAACTAGTTTACAATATTATCTAGTGCTGTTATGGATAATCACATTAGCTCTTGATTTCCTTTCAGCTAGTTGAGAAAGTGTTATAGCAAATACTTGTTAGTGTTTGTAATGAAAATTCCATGGTCAGGCCAATAAAGAAAAAAAAAAGACATGACTGAAAACACTAATCTAGACTGTGAGATACGTGTTTTGTAGTCAGGGTTTGGTCATCTAGTCTCCTAACTTCAATCTATTATAAGGACGAATACTCTTTTTTTTTTTTTTTTTTTCCTAGTAAATGTCTGTACTGAAGTTGGCTCATGAAAGCTTTTCAGTCCTAAAAGTTACTGGGTAGCCATTATCAAATTATATGATAACTTACTCTATAACAGGAAGAGAAAAAGCTAACCTTAGTTCATGTAGACAGAGTGTTGCTGGCACAGTTTTCCGATTAGTAAATTCTCAACAGTATCCTGCTGCCTGCTTTATCAGCCTTTGGCCAAAAGAAGTATTGAGACAAAATAAAACAAAACAAAAACAAAACAACCAAAACAGAAGTAGTCCAGGAGCTATAAGCTAGTGGCTGGTGCAGTTGCTACCAATTAGACCACGGTATTTCCCTGATGAACGTGATCAATTTCATATGGTATCAGCATTCGATGAGGAACCTCCATGACTATCAAGCTTGAAAAAAAAAAAAAGAAGCAGACCCCATGCTGCCACAAAATATTACTAACCGTCTCCTGCTTCCAACTTATACTATTACTTTAATAACAACTATAGCTTCCTTGCTCTTCTTGACTCTCAGAAAAGCTACCCAAACAGCAAATTGCATTTATTTTGGATAGCATCCAATCCAGAACAGATCCCTGCTTCCTTTAACCTCTTCCCAATTTACGTCCTGTAGTAAGTCTCTTCTAAGTTGGGTACCTGAAGATTTCACCAGGTGTGATCTTTTGCCTTGCTTAGTAGAGAAGACTTCATAAACCTTGGGGCACCTGGGTGGTTCAATCAGTCAAGCATCTGACTTCCTCTCAGGTCATGATCTCACAGTTGGTGAGTTTGAGCCCCGCATCAGGCTCTGTGCTGACAGCTCAGAGCCTGGAGCCTGCTTCAGATTCTGTGTCTCCCTCTCTCTCTCTCTGCCCCTCTCCTGCTCGCATTCTGTCTCTCTCTCCCTCAAAATAAATGAACATTAAAAAGAAAAAAAAAAGAAGAGTTAATAAACCTAACTTTTTTAAAGATTTTGTTATTTTATTTTGAAGTTTATTTATTTATTTTGAGATACAGAGCACATTCAGGAGAGGGGCAGAGACAGAGGGAGAGAGAGAATCCCAAGCAGGCTCCACGCAGTCAGTGCAGATGCTGATGAGGGGCTCGAACTCGTGAAACATGAAATCATGACCTGAGCCGCAATCAACCGTCAGACGCTTACCCAACCGAGGCACCCAGTTGCCCCGAGATTTTATTTTTAAGTAATCTCTCCACCTAACGTGGGGCTTGGATTCACAGCCTTGAGATTGAGAGCTGCACGCTGCACCAACTGAGCCTGCCAGGTGCCCCATAAACCTAACATTTTTTTTTTTTATCACAGGTGCACTTCCTGTTGGTCTTTGGCTTTGACATGGGCCAAATACTGTTCTAGACGGGGCATTCTAAGGTAGAGATGATAACCAACTTTCTCGAGGTCACGCAACCAGGTAGGGGAAAAACCAAGATTCAAACACAAGGGGTCTGACTCAAGAGTCCAATGTCTCAGATATATGCTGTGCTCAAATGATGTGATGTGAACAGAAGCAGCACCAATAGAGTTCTATTCAAGCTGTTGCTACTGAATATATGAAGCCAAAGAGTTTGACACATTTACCTCAAAAAACTCTACAAAATAGATAATCTAATAGTGCCTATGTACCTTAGTGCAAAAGAGTCTAGCGATTTGTTTAAACATTTATGATGATATAGGTTATTCATGAGATTACAACTCATTTGACTGCCTGGGGTTTAAATAAAATTGTAAATATAAAGGAAATCAGTTGTGCAAAAATATGAACATGCTTTATCTCTGTAATCCTTTTCTCTTTTCTCTTTTATCTCCATAGGAATATGCTAGCATAGAAGAATTTATATTCTAACTTAGTAATAAGAGCAAAAAAGGTGAAAAAGGAAATAAGAGGTTGCCAAAAGTGAATCTGAGTGGTGTCAGGTCAATGTTTTTCTGGCTACACAGAACTATTGTGGGCCTAGGAGAAATCTGCAAAACAACTGACAAGAAGTGTTTTAACCTATTTTTCTTATGAATTTCTCATTCTGTTTCATTGCCTTATATTTTAGGAATTTTATTTCCTGTAACTTCGTATGATACAAAATGATTATATTCTAGAACCAATATCTTCCATCCATAGAAAACACAAGATGTATTTTGCAATCCTTGGGGTCAAGCAATTGATTAAGATGAAAGGTAATTACACATATGCTATGGAATGCATATTTGCTTTTAAGTATATTTTCTTTGAGCAAATTATAGCTCTTTTGCTATATTTTCTGTGCCTAGTGGCAGGGCAATTAGTAATCCGAACTATCAAATCCTTTTGGAGATAATGGAGCTTAACAATTCTTGTGTTATAATTGCTTTTCCAAGGCCCCTCCTCCTGCCTGCCTTTTTGCCCATCGCTTACCCAGTACACTTAATCCTGTTTAAATAGCAACATGTCAAACATGTCTGCTAATCAACTGGCTAGCATCCCCATGGAGATTTCTGCAGTTTTAAGCACTGCATTTCACTGTGTAAGGATTTTTTCCAAATATTGACTTTTGGTTTTCAAGGTTACTGATGATGTGCTCTGGCACATTAATCATTCTAACCACCTTAACAAAGAAGCTCATTAAAAAGACAAATACATTTATCAAGCAAATCATCAAGCAGATTATATACTTTCCACCCATAATAGATTATAGCTGAATAAATGACTTGGGTATTTTATAATTAAATATGCAGAACCCTTAATATTTTAATACTCATATCCTTTATTGAGGAATGCAGATGAATTTTATAGTATATAATTAATCAAACAAAATTTAGTTGCAATTATGTGAATTAAAAATAGAAATACTACTTTGAGTATGCAAACCAAATAATATTTTGATATCACGATAAAGCATCAATTGCGAAGACATTTGAAGTTCAAATGATTGGAGATTTAACTTCTGTAGAACAACAATTGAGTATTTCTGGTATGTAACAAATACACAAGTTTCCGCTGTAGGTTGGAGAGACACTAACTAGTCCTTTGCCCTCAGGCTCCTCTGCAACTAGAGTGATTATTTCTTTTGTCAGCCAAATAATACTTTAAAAGCTTGAAAATGGCCTAAAAGGTCAGTTTCCTGTAAGTTCCAATGTTATCTTTCAGTTACATCTCTCACCAACCTATCACACACAAATCTAAGCTTTGTACGGAGAAGTTTGCTTTTCTATCTCTGGGTCTTCAAATTAACGGACCAGATAGCTTCGGATTGCAGCTTTCAGGCAGAGGATCTCTCTTAGCAATTCCATATTTCCTTTTTACCCTACTTTTAGTTTCAAAGTAAGTTATCACTTTCTAGTAGATATGTACAAACTATGTACAAAATAGCTAACACACTTCATAATCCTTAAGACATTGCTATCAAATCCTCCAGTGCTGCTCATTGGATCCCAAATAATAACAGGCTAGAGTTTTCATTAAAAATTTTTTGGCCATTTAACAAGGCTTGCAGACCTTGGTTACTGGTGTCAAAGGAAAAATTGCACCAGATAAAGTTAAACAGATAGGAAAGACTTTATTCAATGCTATTGCAATAGGGGAGAAAGGAGAAAAACCAGAACTGGGTCTGAGCTCAACCTGGCCAAAGCAAAGGAGAATTTTTAAGAACTGAGGACAGGGGGAGTGTGTCATAGGCCATCAGCTTTTGCTAACTGGTTTTCCTAAAGAAAAAGTAAACTTTATTGTATCTTCATGATAATATGATAGGAAAAGATAGGATTCAGCAGGCAGAGAAGGGGATGCTAGGGCTTGAAGGACTCTGGGTAGGGAAAAACACAAATTTTAAAACATTTCTTCCACTATTGTGGAGCAAAATCCCTCAGGTGTAAAGTTTCTCTTGAAAATGTAAGACATCACCTACTCCCCACTCAGATTTCCCTCAGGAATTTGACAAAGACCTGACTAAAAATAAGCACCCCTCATACAATGGAAAAGAGCCAATCAAAACAGAATGACTAGGGATTTAGAGTTACCTAGCTGATATGGGTAGAACCTGAGAAGGAACAAGGGGGGCAACCAAAATCCTATGAAACAAAGTCCCTTGCCCATAGCCTGTGAGTATTCACTTTTGAATGCCCTCTCTCTCGGTAATGAGAGGTTTCAGACCATTCCTTCTTTCTAATCTTATACTTTAATAAACTTTTGCCTGCTGCTCATTTTATTTTGTGTCCAGCTTTTCATTCTTCGAAACAGGGAGACAAGAATCCTGGGCATTGAGGTAAAAAATCCTTCCATAATAAGAGGTGTGTTACAACCTAGAGCAAGGGGCCCCTCAGAGTTAGGTCTCTACCCTCCACAGCGATTGGAAGATAGGGGCTCTGTCTCCTTCAATGACTATATATCAAGGATGGATCCTGGATCCTGGATTGTAAAACTAAAAAGAGTTCTTTCAAAAGATATATATATCTTAAGAGGGCAGAGAAAAGATTTATCATTTCAAATTTTCTACAGTAAATCGTCAGAAAAGGGAAGTCAGGGGCCTAGAGTCAGGAAGACACCAGCCCAAAGTTTAGTCAAGGTGAGGAAAGTATTAAGGTCCTCTTGGTCACCAGCTAAGTGGGTATTTATTGCATTTGTCCTACCTCCCAATCTAGTTCACATCTTAAGTTCTGTTTCTTATAAGTGTACAATTATTATATCATATTCTATATTAAAATTCTTTATTGCAATTAAGAAAACTCAACCGGGGCACCTGGGTGGCCCAGTTGGTTAAGCATCAGACTTCAGCTCAGGTCATGACCATGTAGTTGGTGAGTTTGAGCCCTGAGTCAGGCTCTGAGCTGTCAGAGCCAGGAGCCTACTTCAGATTCTGTGCCCTCCCCCTCTCTCTCTGCCCCTCCCCCACTCACACTTTTTCTCTCTCTGTCTCTTTCTGTCTTTCTCTCTCTCAAAAATAAATACACATTAAAAAATTAATAAAAAACAGAAAAAGAAAACTCAACCTAATTTGGTTTAAAGAAAGAACTTATTGAGGAATACAAAGATTCAAGCAACTCAAACTCCCAAAACTAGGCTGTTTCACACTTAGTAAATCTGCCCCTCTTCTATGTGTTAGCTTCATTCCCTGGATGACCTCCCCCATGAAAGGAAGATTGTTTTAATAGCAATAGGGCTATGTTCACCTTTGGGGATAGAAAAAGAGGGGGGTCTTTTCACAACTATTGAATAAAAATATTGAGTTTTACACTGACTGGACTACTGTTGAATCAAAGCTTATGGCCAGAGCTCTTGATGCACTAATTTTCTCTGAATCTGTCGCTGTGGCTCTGAAGAGGAAATTTCCATGACAAAGTAGGGGATACTCTGGGGTGAAGGGTAGAGTTAATCTCTCCAAATCCCTCTCTCTCTCTCTCTCTTTTAATGTTTATTTATTTATTTTGAGAGAGAGATAGAGAGAGTGAGCAGGGGGTGGCAGAGAAAGAGGGAGACAGAGACTCCAAGCAGGCTCCACAGCAGTCAGTGTAGTCTGATGTGGGGCTTGAACCCACTGTGAAATGAAACCAATAGCCAGAGGTCTAACCGACTGAGCCACCCAGGTACCCCTGTCCAAACCTCTTGATTGCTAAGCAGTGAAGGAGAGGAGGAATGTATTCTCGAGGTGCAGGATGGGGGTGGGGGGCAGTTATCAAGTCTACTATGCTGTAATTCCCAAGCATTCTTTTTAAACCTTGAACAGTCCCATAGTTCACCAACTCACACCTTCTCCCACTGCAACATCACCCTTCTCCTTCCCCTTCCTAACTTTGCTTTAGGGTTACTGTAATGCATATTTTAAATCTAAGATCTATCAATTACTACTTGTGTGATGGATAGCAACTTATTAAAATCTCTCTATTATCCATCTATAAAATAGAAGTTAAAATTCATTCCTGATAGGGTGCCATGGATATTAAGAGAATCATCATTTGTAATGTAACTTACTCCCTACCTGACTCAAGGAAGAATTTCATTTGAGGTCAATCATCTTCCTTTCTCTCCCATTGTCTACAGCAATAGTTGAAGCTCTTATGCCTGGATTTTCACACACTTAATTATCTCAGTTAACATATTCATTTATCACTTTCTTTAGTGAAATCAAAAGGATTTTTTTCACCTTTCCCTCAGGGCATGCCATGTTTTTTTCCTGAAGCCTTGGCTCACTCTGTCTTTACTACCTGTAGAACCTCTATGCACCTTCATCCCATTGGCTCTCTAAAATGCCTTATCAGAGGTGACAAGCCCTAGCTAAAACATTTCCCTGAACCAGGCACTCTTAGAAGACCAGACTGTTGTCTCAGATTCCAACTCAGTTCCACAGAGAAAGAAAACATAGCAATCAACAGTTGGCCTCAAGTCAGGCAAGACTGAACTGGACTTGAATTGGTTCTTTCACTTATGATTTGTATGAGTTATGATTTATGCAACTCCATGTTTCTGAGCTTTTATTTAATCTGCTGGGAAAAAAAGGAATATGAGTATTTATCTTTTGGATTGTTGTCAAAATTAAAAGAGGGCTGAGACCACTACTAATACCTAGAATGTGCTGTAATTTTCATTACCGTATCAGACTTTGCATACCCGAGGCCCTGGGAGCAAGTCTTCTAACTGTATTTATGTAGACAATCAATCAAAAGTTGTTTAAACATTTTTAATTTTTATTTATTTTTATTTTTTTCCAATATATGAAATTTATTGTCAAATTGGTTTCCATACAATACCCAGTGCTCATCCCAAAAGGTGCCCTCCTCAATACCCATCACCCACCCTCCCCTCCCTCCCACCCCCCATCAACCCTCAGTTTGTTCTCAGTTTTTAACAGTCTCTTATGCTTTGGCTCTCTCCCACTCTAACCTCTTTTTTTTTTCCTTCCCCTCCCCCATGGGTATCTGTTAAGTTTCTCAGGATCCACATAAGAGTGAAACCATATGGTATCTGTCTTTCTCTGTATGGCTTATTTCACTTAGCGTCACACTCTCCAGTTCCGTCCATGTTGCTACAAAGGGCCATATTTCATTCTTTCTCATTGCCACGTAGTACTCCATTGTGTATATAAACCACAATTTCTTTATCCATTCATCAGTTGATGGACATTTAGGCTCTTTCCATAATTTGGCTATTGTTGAGAGTGCTGCTATAAACATTGGGGTACAAGTGCCCCTATGCATCAGTACTCCTGTATCCCTTGGGGAAATTCCTAGCAGTGCTATTGCTGGGTTATAGGGTAGGTCTATTTTTAATTTTTTGAGGAACCTCCACACTGTTTTCCAGAGTGGCTGCACCAATTTGCATTCCCACCAACAGTGCAAGAGGGTTCCCGTTTGGCCACATCTTCACCAGCATCTATAGTCTCCTGATTTGTTCATTTTGGCCACTCTGACTGGCATGAGGTGATATCTGAGTGTGGTTTTGATTTGTATTTCCCTGATGAGGAGCGACGTTGAAAACATTTTAATTTTTAAAAAATTCATTTATTTTGAGAGAGAGAGAGAGAGAGAGGGCACAAGCAGGAAAGGGGCAGAGAGAGAGAAGCGGTGGGGAAAGAATCCCAAGCAGACATTGCCCCAACCAGCACAGAGCCCGATGTGGGGTTCAAACTCACAAACCGTTGAGATCATGACCTGAGCTGAGGTTGGTCGCTTAACCAACTGAGCCACCCAGACACTCTTAAACATTTTTATTTTGAATTGTTTTATTTTTAACTTGTCTGGACACTCCCAGAGAATATTTTAACATTATAAAGAAGTATTGTAAAACCTTGATACATTCTTCTTACATATTTTCCTAAATTAGAAGGGAATGGATAAGAAATCTCTCTTCCATGGCCTTTCAGATATGATCAAATAAATTAACACATTCAGAATAAGAATAAATTTAAGAAATAATCTCACTTGGTTTCTTGGAATAAAGAAAATTTAATAAAAACTCATCTGGTTAGGAATTAATTCTTACTGTCATACGTTGAGAGTCACAGAGGGCCACCACTCAAAATAATGACCCTCTTCCTTGTTCTGGTGCTGAATAATTTGAGGAATAAAAGAGCAATAGGTATAAAAAACACATTATTTTTATTACTCCAGATCAGAGGAGATGATTTAAGACAATATTAGCTAATTTATTGAGCTTATACTGAACCTTAAAATTAGGCAGGTTTAATCTCCTCTCCTCTGAGAGTAAATAAAGGCAACACTGAAGGAGGTAATGTTCTCCATGAGGGTAAAAAACAGCCTCCAGATTAGCCAAACATCATCTTTATTCCCCTGATGCTGCTGGCTCTCCTGAAGAAAAATGAGTTACCACAGAAGAACAGGCATGCCTCCCAACTGGGCAGGAATCTCTGAGGCCACACCTGCTCCCAAAAAGAAAAAGGGAGAAGTGGCATTCCATGTGCCCAGTGCTTTCTGACCAGCTCTCACCTAGAGAAGTTTCTTCACCTTCATTATGGTGGAATAAGTGGTAAAGTGGAGAGAAGATGGAGCATGTTTATGGGAAACCTCGCTTGTGCAAACCTGAGGAGCATGGGGCAGTGATGTTCCTCTTTAGACTCTATCTGAGGTCAAATACATTACCCTTTCCAAAAAAGATATACAAGTAATATGCAGCTCTCAGATCTGGTTAACACCCACACACACACACACACACACACCACCACCCCTCCCCCAACACAGTTTTATTATTGACAAAGTACTTTTTATTTGCCTTAAATTAAGGGACATCAAGACATATCATTTTAATTTTTATTTTATTTTAAATTTTATAAGTCGAGCTTAATTTTTAGTTGAATACTTCTGTTTTCATTATATTTATTTTCACAGTTCCTATTTATGACAATTTTACTTGTTTCCCATTTGTTTCAGTGATATTAATAATTTCCTTTTTTAATTCAAGTATGAGTTAATTTCCTGACTTTATTAGATGAGTTATGATACAGGTTATATAGAGATGCACTAAAAGTTGTGCAGTCAGGACCTAGAAATCTAAAATTTCACAAACACTAACAGATAATAATGATCTACATTCAATTTGGTCAGTGTCATCATATTCCCCCATAGATCTGAATGAGTAGAGTCAAAAACCTTGTCCATGATACTTTGTCCAGTGTTCACCATGTCCAGTGAACTATGACCACTGATGCTCTTCTTTGAAAGCACTTTTTACTAGTGGGTGCGTTAATGGCAAACAACACCCAGATTTTGAAGGTCTTGGAAATGTAGCTGCAGCTATGCCTCTTACCAGATTCTGAATTTTGTTCTGCATTTTGCTGTGAAAGTGCTTTAAAATTGATGAGCAGTCTTGGGAAAGATCCACTCTGAGGTTGTGGCAGATGTGATAGCATCTGCTGTCACATTTTAAAGTGAATTCTACATGATCCAGCTCAATGCAATGGAGAGCAGCATTCGAAGTGGGAGGGGCCACAGCTGTGGCTGCAGCAGACCTTCCAGGGATAGAGCCTATTGTGGAGTCGACGTGGATCCAAAAGACTGTGAAGCTTGCCTGATGCAAATTCAATCACCATCCCCTCTCCACTGTCATGCCAGGTGCAGAGAAGAGGGAGAAGGAGATGTGCCAACTGTTACTCTTGGGATCATGATGGACTTCATTCTGTAATGAATATTCTTGGTATTTTCTTACTCCAAAATCTCATCAGCTTGTTGTTCCTCCCCCTGCGCCCCCATAGACAAAATTCAAAGATCAATATTCATTCTTTTAACTAATACTTATTGAGCTTCTGATGTGGCAGGCACTGTGAAACTCTAGGAATTCAGTAATAATTGGGACATTTTTCCTCTCAAGGACCTTAAGACTAATGGGAAAAAATAATATGTAAGTTAAAAGCTATATTCTAGAACTGAAAGCTATGATATTGGCAACCAATGAGGGTTCATAAGATATTCCTAACCTAAATGTCATATTGGAGGGATAGGAAATAGCTAGGTAAAGCCATCTGCAAAGGGCAAGTGGACTTTATTTTAAGGAGAATGCAAAACAACTAAAGGTTTTAAACAGAGGGGGACAAGATTATTTCTGTCTTAAAAAAAAAAAAGTTGTGGAAGCAGGCAACTCTACCAGCTTTTTCTGGAGAGACTACCTTTCCTAGTATGTATGTTAATGTACATTTTACTTAAACCATACAAAGGAGCCAAACCCAAGCCCAGGAACTATGGACTTGAGTCAAACCCTAACCCCAGGCTATGGCAGCCCAGGAACCAGGAGCAAGCCCCCTGAGAAAGATAATGGTAATAAAATGATAATTTCTGGCTCCAGTTGGGAGCTTTGAGCTCTGCAGCTCCCAAGGGCTACTGATGGCCATGCTGAACCAGATGGACTCACTTGGCCCAACTCTCCATTCAGACATATCCTGTCATTCCATTCCTTAATCTCAGGTCTGTCTGTGGTTGAGAAAATCACAGTTTATTGTTGTTGTTATGAGACAGGATATAATGGTGTCATGAGTCTAGTCTCAAGATCCAGTCCAAACCCAGAAAAGACTGAATTTCAAGGATAGCCTTCGTTCATCCTTTCTCCTACTCACCCCTCTCTCAACTCTTCCTCACAAACCTCCCACAACTAACACCTACAGCCAGAGCCTGCGGCTTGCCCCTAAGCACAGAGCAGTAGCCCAGGGCCCTGTGCTCCAAAGTGTGTCCTGTGCTCGGGTTTGATGCTGCCTTAAAATTCTTAATAACTTTATATTTGAATTTGTGTCTCTTTTAAATGAAGTCAGTGAAATGAGCATATACCAGGTTCGTGGAGTCTTACCTTCGGGGTGGTCTCCCCTCCCACTGCCTCCTGGGGAGGGGTTCTCGATGGTCTACTTTTCTGACCCCACCCACCAACCATCCCCTTCTGAAGCCAGCCAGGGCCTGGAGCAAAGAGAGGTTCAGGGTCCAGTGCCCACACTAGCCTGCAAGTCGTTGTGCGGGGCCCTGGGAGACTAGGAAGGCCAGCTCATATCTGGCAAGTATTCTGTATCCCAAGGAGTGCAGCAATAAAATAGCAATTTGAAAACACCTTAACATGAGCTCCAGCCCCGCATTGGGTGAATTCGAGCTCCACTTCAGGTGAGCCCCGCTTCTCTTTCTCTCCCTCTCTCTCCCTCTCTCTCCCTCCCTCCCTCTCTCTCTCCCCCTCTGTGCCCCTCCTGGGATTTTCTCTCTCTCTCCTCTCTGCCCCTCACTCACTTGCACCTTCTCTAAATAAATAAATAAATAAATAAATAAATAAATAAAAATAAAAAAATAAAAACAGCATAACAAGTAAGAAAGAAATTACAGAAAAAAAGGAAAACGTTTCTTTTCTGTTTTTTGAATAAGAGACAATATTTTCATTTTGGTCTGCCACCCACAGCTTACATAGAGATAGATGGTTGTACTTAGAGCTAAGTAGCTGGTGTCCTCCTGGAATGAGCCAGGAGATCTCGGTGTGACAGGATCCTCTACTCTCTGATGTCTCCTACACACTGAGAAGGGGGTTGGCATGATTGCTTTGATTCCTTTTGGTCAGCCTTACTTGTTGATTGTTTATTGTCTGATTTTTAGGGGCACTAGTTTATAGTACACGCCGGGTAGGCATACTTTCTGGAAGAGCTGTAGCTTGAAGTAAATGAGAAATACCAATTGGAAGGCAGGCCTTCATAGGGAAATCCAGCAGAGAGAAAGTATGAGGTAAGGCTCTGAGTCATGACCGAGAAGGCTACATAATAGACCACCACTCTTCTAATGTAGATGTTTGGAATTAAGATGTACATAATGATTATAATCTTCCTTTACCCACCTCATTCCTTGGTGACCTACTGAATCTGTGTTGTTTTGCGCTGTGTGACCGAAAAATTCTGTTTTTACATAGCAATTAACACACAATTAACACAATAGAATTTGAAGAAACTATTTTTGAAATATAATTTGCACATTCTGATTAATTTCTAAAGAACTAGCTGTTTTTCAAATCATCGTTTGTGTTTATAATATGTTTGTGGAAATATTATAGAGAGGAAATTAAAGGGATTCCTCACAAGAACAAGACACTATTGGGAACAAAGCTATAAATAAAGATTAACTGCAATTTTTACAAGCAGGCCAGTTGCCAGAATAACAAAGAATTCTTTAAAGTGTTTTATCAGTTGGTTGATTTTGTGTGAAGAAAATCACTATTGAGGAAATGTAATGAAATGTCTTCAGATGTGAAAATCAGAAATGGGACTAGGTTCCATCCTGTACACTGAATCAATTGAATAATTAAAAAAACTTGAAGTGATGAAGTCTAGATATAATTGATAAGAGAAAAATGTAAGCTTAATTTGAATGTAGTTAACTTAATATAACTTAATATAATGAGGCCCACTCAACTCTTTACAGGATGATTTAAATTATTGGTATTTCATGAGGGGAAAAATAGATCCCACATCTTAAATAAATTAAGTAAATTAAAACTTTATATTGAATTGAAATTCAATGAGATTTTTTTTGACTTGTAAAAAAATACATTTTAAGGTTAATTTGCTTGGAATATGTGTAGATGATTGTTTCTGACCTTTTGCACATAAATGTCATATTTACATTTTATAAATAATGAATTTAGGAAAGTTCACTCTGTGGCCGAAAAAATCAGAAACTGAAAGTTTCTTCATTTTGTAGTCTGTCCCTTAAGAAAAGAGTGCTGTGTGCAGCTTTCTCCAGCTCCCAGAAGGGTTCAAGGGCACTGGGAAAGGCTTTAATAAAGTCACAAAATTGTATGCTGTCCTCAGTGCAGGTGTGCTCTGCTCCTGGGAGCAACACAGATGGAAAATAGCAGAATAAGCACTGTAGATACTTCCAGATTTAAATCCCCAGCGAGCACATCATCAAGGTGAGTTTGGAGTTCAACCTCTGTGGTCAATCTCACAAGGATATATTTTCTCCCCTCTGCATTATATTATTGTCTCCCTTAGCCATCTTGTAATTCAATGATAAATATTGTCTGAGCTGTTATATAATGTAATTTTGTAATTTATAATAAATGTAATTTTAAGACCCGTTGTTAAGTGCACTTATTAAATGGCAGGCACTGCAAGGCCCTGAAACTATAGGTAGGCACCGTTGCTGCCCTCTGGGCAGGACTCTAGGGATGGCATACATTAAATAAGAAACTATAAGCATTGAGGCACCTGGGCGACCCAGTCAGTTAAGCATCTGACTCTTGATTTCAGCTCAGGTCATGATCTCACGGTTGTGAGACTGAGCCCCACATGTGGCTCTCATGGGTCAGGCTGCTTATGACTCTCTTTCTCACTCTTCCACGGCCCCTCCCCTGATCATTCTCTCAAAAATAAACAAACAAAACAAAACAAAAAGAGAACTATAAACATAAAGTGAAACAAGAAGGATGCTGGGATGATACCGAAAAGCCAGAAAAAGCCCTCCCTGTATAGCAAAGGAGATGTTTCAGTAAAAAAAACTATTTTAAAAGGGGCAGGGGGGGTGGAGGCAGAATGAATAATAATAGAAAAGTAGGAACGCTTGGGTGGCTCAGTTGGTTAAGCCTCGGATTCTGGATTTCGGCCCAGGTCATGATCTCCCAGTTCATGAGATGGAGCCCTGCATGGGGCTTGTCGGGACAGCAAGGAGTCTGCTTGGGATTCTCTCTCTTCCTTGCTCTCTTTCCCTCCCCTACTCACACTCTCTTCTTCTCTCTCTAAAAATAAATAAATAAACATTAAAAAAAAAGTTCAGATTTGCTAAACCACACTTTTAGTAAAGCAATTTTTCCTTGGCTTATAAGATAAATGAGTGTTATATCATAATAAATCTATAGAAATATAGAGGCAAAGTATATTTGCAAGATATACACAAACATAAAAATAGGTAAAATTTCAAATTATGCTTTAGTAAATATAATGCAGAGTTCTATTCTAAACTCTATCTAGTCTTTTAAGAGACAATTCAAGTTAATCCCACACATCCTTTGTTGAATGCCTACGCTGTTTCATATACTGCATGTGGCACTGAAGGGAATAACGAGGACACACGCATGGCTGTACTGTAGCAATAATTGCATCGGAATGTTGAACGTTAGGAAAAAAGAGATGACCTTGATCTTTCAGTGTTTGGAGACTTTCTTCCTAATCTTGCTCATTTAAACTAAACTAATTTATAGAAAATAATAGTTTAGTTATGTTGGTTTATAAAAGATAAATTATTTACAAATTTTCTTTACTTACCTAACAAGACTGTAGATTTTTAAAATGATATTGTAAGCCCACTGTATTTAGTGGATGAGGCGATTAATTTTATGAAGTCCAACAATTCTTTTCCTTCAAACAATATCTCACACAAAAACAGACCATCAGCTCCCCTACTCCAGCATTAACTGACTGCCAAAAATGCCCTCAACTGACTTATTTTAACAACTGACATAATTATAAACAAAAGTTAATTCTGATTTTCGTTTCGCTTTATAACTAAATCTTATTTTTGTGAACATTTCTTTTAGGCTTTTCCCTACTAGTAAAAAATAAACTGCAAATCATATTTTCCATTTGGAATAGTTCTCATCCCCTAGGAAAAAATCAATACATCAAAATTAAATTTCAAAACTGCATTAACAGCATCTTGGAGGTCAGGTATTCTAATAGTCTGTGAGTGGAAACCAAATTATGGAGTTATTATATGCGGACAATACAATTATTTTTACCAACTTTTACTTTAGAGAATACAACAGAAAAGGAATTAAGTCTGGTATAAAGATTCAGTTAGAAAATAGAAGTGTGTTTATCTATGTCATCTTAATACCACTGAATTTAATGATTCACATGAGCATTTGTTTTAACTGAGGGAATCTGAAGTAGACTGTGGGTATTTAAAAGCTTTAGCAAAATAACAAAATTAAAGAATATAGAAATTATTGGATTTAAGCAATTGACCTCTCTTGCAATATGCTAACTCCTTAAAGACATCAAAGTATTGTTTAATAGGATTGAAAAGCTGGAAGAAATTTTAGAAATCAATGAATCCAATCACATTCATTTTAAAGAAAACGAGAGCTGTAATAGTGAAATGGCAGATATGATCCTCATTTTCAGGCCATCAGGACAGTTATTATATAACCTCCTTTTTTCCACACCTTATTCCTTCAGGTATTGTTGTCAGCATTTGAGGCCTAACTTCTTGGGCAGTTTTGATACTTGTGGTGATCATGAGTTATGTTTGTATCTTCTGCTCTCCGAGGGCAGGAATTTGTATCTGTTTTATCATGATGTGTCCCTTGGCACATAGTCTTTGTGTAGCTAAGTGAGTCTTAAAGCAGGGAGATGGATTTGGAGAACGAGAACTTATAGTAGACTCATTTTCAGGACCCGAAAACTGTTCCGTAATGATATAAAAAGCCATCATAATTTTTACCTGGTGATTCTTTGAGGATTATGTTGTCTTTAGAGAAATCTTGCTCTTTCCTTAAATATGATGTGTCAGGGACTGCTAATTGAGACCTTTATGCCCATTTTGCCCCCCCCCTCCTTTTTTTTTCAGCAGCAGGCAAAAGTGTATTAGAATAAAATATAAGACTAGAAAGGAAGAAGTGTAGGAAAGCTCTCTTTACAGAGAGGGGGGATTGGAAGTGAATATCCCACCCATTTTCCCTTCTCAATCTGATTATAATATCCTCTGTTTTTGCTAGGGCACAACGAAAGATAAGTGTGTGTGTGTGTGTGTGTGTGTGTGTGTGTGTGTGTATGTGTGCGCGCACAGGCATGTGTACACGTGTGTGCATCCATTTTCAAAGGATTAGTTACAAAAGAAATAATTGCAACACAATATGAATAAGTACGTGAAAACACCTTTAGAACCACAAAAGTAATCTTTAACTCATTACCTGGCAAGGATTTGAAGAAAGTCTTTACAAAACAGAAAGATTTCTTCTTCTGGCCTGTCACTTGTCTCCAATTTTTTGGGATTTTTCAAAGTGTGCTATCTTCCACACTAGCTATTGAGTTCCAGTATCTAAAACATTTACACATTTGAGACCTTAGTTTAACCTAAATGACTTCAGCTCAGGTTTATGCTGTGGGTCCTAGAGAATTTTAGCTCTTAGCTTTACATTCGTCTATCCAGTAAAAATTTCTTGCAGAAGTATTTACATTAAATACATTAAATACTCGAAAAAATTGTGTATACCAAACACATTTAGTTCCCTTTCTTTCTTTGTTTTCAGTTTTCATTACCAACTAATGAAAGTAAAATTTTATAAACTTACTCCTCTGAAACTTAGTGTAAGACAATGAACTTCATGTCTTTGGGAACTACCTATTATTATTCATATTAGTAATATAACTCTCTCTATATTGATAATGTGAATAATTGGAGCAAAAATTTATTGAAAACTTTTTATGAACCAGCCATGGTGCATGCATCACCTCAGAAAAATATTGTTGCTGAGCTCCTATCATTATCCTGACTTTATAAGTGGCTAATTAAAGCTTATGGATACTAAGTAATGTGCCCAAGTTGACATGGCTAATAAGGTATTCCGTCAATATGAATCTAGAGCCCATATCACTAACCACAAGATACTGTTTTCTATGGTGCTTATCCACTTAGCAATCTTGAAATCCGTATTTTTCTGAAATATTTGACTTAAAGATGGCGAAAGTCTCCTGTCACCGGATAATGTCAGAATTTTCACGTTATTTTGCTAGGAGGCAAGAGTAAGCATTTGTTGCTCTTTTCTTCCACCTCTGAACACAAGCAAGTTAGATTTTTAGAAAAGACCATGACAAATAACTGAATGTGGTCTGGATCAATAAAGCAGCTGCTGTAAAACAGCCTTGGGCCCTGGAATTTCTGCTAAACTATCAACATCTAATGTCAGAGTGTTCTTTGAAGGATGAAAGTCAGACTGATATCTTAAAAGTAATTTTCTTTTTGTGTGTCAGTGATTGAATTTGAGTCAGTTTTCCAAATTGTTTAATAAGACAACACAAAACGTGATTCCTCATATCTCCTGCAAATAAAGCAAATGATGATTCACAGAATTCTGAAGGTGTCTTAAGGGGGAGAAACATCCTAGTCAAACAATTACATATTTATGTATTATGAAAATTTCACATATAACCAAGTGGGATAAGACGTTGTTTTTAGGATTGGTTCTATTGAATCGTCTAATCATTGATTTTTACTATATGTGTGTGTGTGTGTGTGTGTGTGTGTTTACATATACGTATCTATGTATACACACACACATATATGTACACATACATATATACATATATGTACATATATAGGCAATATATATGTATATTATATATGTATATTTATATATGTATATGTATATATATGTGTGTATATATATGTATATGTATACACACACACAAAAAAACCTTTTGGTAAATTACATTAAAATATAAAAATAACATTATGGTTGCTAAAAATACCTTAAAAATATGAAGGCCAATTCTCATACAGTGGTAGGATAGGAGGTATGAAGAGATAAAAGGACATAATAAGTTTATTTCTTTACTAGAGAGTGATATGTGATAGTAGAGAGCCATGAGCTGAATTCTCCATATTGCTGGATATGTGCTTTGTGATTGGGACAAGTCTATGATCACTAGTTTTCCCTTCCATAAAGAAGTTTCCCTTAAGATGCTTAAGAGTTCCTCAAGTTCTAAACTTTTGGGGCTTCCTCTGGTGATCTTTTTATTTTGGTCCTCTTGGAATAGCAAAAAGGAAAAAAAGGAAAAAAAAAGAAAAAAAAAGTGCTTTATAAGTTGTTCTTCCTGTCAGTAAATTATAGAAACTATGTTTCCTTTTGTAAAGAAAACAGGATTCCAACCAGAATCACATGTGTTACTCCCATCATAATTGCCATTGCCTGAGGAAACAGTAGGAACGGGACATTGAAGGTTAGAATTTCTACCATTTTCCAGAGTGTACAACTGACCACTTCACATTTCAAATTTACTTTTTCAACCTCTCTCTTCCCATACCCTTTCTTAGTTATGATACTGTTGTTCTTCTGTGAATTTTCTCTAATAATATGTTATCTGAATTTTTAAGTAATGCAACTTTGATAATGTACTTCTATGTTATATACTATACTTCATAGTAAGCTTCTATTGTTGACCTCTACAGTGATTATACTGAAAAGCATTCAGAAAAAATGCAACTACATGATAAAGAGAGTTCTGAGTTAAGAACAATAAATTAAAAGGCATAAACATTTCTTGCTTTTGTACTGCTTACAGTAAATGCTTTTGAATAGTACGAAGAATGTCAGCATGCCCGTGGGCAAATACGGTGGGCACATAGACTGCTCCTGATTTGGGTGCTTAGAATTTAGCTTCCAAGTACCATCCCCCTAAAGGGAATGGTGATTTTAGGTTGCTAAGAAATTTGAAGATGAACCTAGCAGAGCTTATGCTTAAAAGCAAGAAAGTGATAGCTTTTGTCCAAAGGACAGAAGAGACAACTTGAAAGGCCTAGCTAGCATTTACCAATGATGTGATTATCTGAGCATCAAAAAGAATAATAAATGCAAATAACTAAACACATACTATATCAATAAATCTCCATAGGTTCATGATGAGTGTCAAATAAATGAGAGAAAGCCATATAAATGACAAGCAAATAAATCATTGGAAACTATTGGAAGTAATGAGGGCACCTAGAACTTATTCTATCCCTTTCATACTAACTGTATTTCAGGGAACCAAATAGTTTCAGCTGAGAAGTTATTTTCTTTACAGAAAAACTCAGTCTAACTTGTTAAAGAAATTGTAAAATTAGAAAATAACCATTTGCCACACTTAATTAAATAATTGATTCAAGCAATAACCATCAGTCGATTAACCATCAGATGAAAGGGTGAGGCAAAACTTGCAATGGAAGGGTCAAGTGTTAGAATGTTAAAACATTCTAACCACCCAAGAAGTAACAGTGGGACTACACACATTATTACTTGCCTCTGGATATGATGCAGTGTGATGCTCACAATACTACTCACGAAGTATTTTTTCCCCAAATGTGAGGTCTGAATCTAGGGCTAATCTGGAGTTACAGGAAGTAGAAATGAGGATGTTAGAGAATCAAATTAAATGACACCAGAAGGAAATAAACAGAAAAAAATTAGAATATGATTCTTTCTACAGGACAATGGACACAATGTCTATAATAAAGAAAAATAAATACATTAAAGATAAGGAGAAGGCTAAAATGCTTTGCTCTAGCCTAAAGGACTTAAGAGACAAAACAACCAAATATAACATGTAGACCTTGTTTCAGATTCTTGTTTGAACTGACGGCCAATTGCTAAAAAGCACAAACATGGAAATTTGATTATGGACTAATCTAAGATGATATCAGAATGATTTTAGTTTAGTTGGATACAATAATAAAACATAGTTATATTTTAAAAATCCATACTTTTAGTGCTACATAGCAAGGGTGAAATGACATAATGCTTGGGATTTATTTTAAATAGTTCATTAAAATGGATAATAATTATAAATAGAGAAAATAAGACATTTTGAAAATTGTTGTATTTTGGTAATGTCTTTATTGGGGATCATTTAACTATTAAACATGTAATAATTCTTCCTACTTTTATGATATCTAAGTTTTTTTTTCCTGAATAAAATTAATCAGTAGTACATTGAGTCGAGTTTGGAATCTCATGAAGGTAAAAGGTATGATTGCTTCTAAGAATCAATTCAAACCTGTACTTCCTTAATCTTATATTTCTTTAAAAAACTAGAATTGAGTTCAAAATGTAATATGCTATGTCAAAAGTAGTTGGTACAATGACCATATACATCCAGAGGGTTAAAGATATTGAATATCACTGAATTTCATGCCTGTCTTATACTATTAAAGCATAAAACTCCAAACTTAAAGACCTCTGTCTGCAGAACATCATTTCCCTGTAGTATGGTGTTTTTCTAAGCACCAATAACTCCTAGGATTATGGGCTCTTTCTACCAGGAGATAACTTTTTCTAGAATTTCTCCTAATCCCCTATGCATTAGTTTCCTATTTTCAGTTTTTACTGAAATGAAGTATCACAGGCTGGGTGGCTTAAATAACAATTTTTTTTGCTCATAGTTCTAGAAGAGTCGAGAAGTCTAAGATCAAGAAATTGGCAATGTTGATTTCTTCAGAGGGCCTCTCTCTTTGGCTTGTAGGTGGTAGTCTTCCTCTGGTGTCTTTCTTCACATGGTCTTCCATTTGTGTTTGTGTCCTAATCTCTTACAAAAACACAAGTCATATTGGATTAGAGCCCATTCTAAAGACCTCATTTTACTTGAATTACTTCTTTTTTTAAAAGTTTTTAAACATTTGTTTATTGTGTGTGTATGTGTGATGAGAGAGAGAGAGAGAGAGAGAGAGAGAGAATCCCAAGTAGACTCTATGCTGTCAGTGCAGAGCCCAACACAGGGCTGGATTTTACTAACCATGAGATCATGACTCGAACTGAAATCAAGAGTCCAACATTTAAATGCCGGAGCCACCCAGGCGTCCCTTGAATCACTTCTTTAAAAGCTTATCTCCAATATAGTCACTCTCTGAGGTACTGGAGGTTAGGACTTCAACATATGAATTTGGTTGGGGAGACACAGTTCAGTGCATAAACCCCATTAGGGCCATAAATGCAAATTAAGCAAAATTTAAGAAAACTAAGGTATCTAGAATGATAGTTGACATTGGCAGAAGGAAAAATGGGACTATTTAGGCAACAAAGAAAAGTATTGCCTAATAATAGAGATGGCCTTTGAACCCAGCCTTGGATCTTCTCAGACTCTATATGTGACAATCAGCAGGATAGATTTGTATTATCTATTCCATATGAGAAAAATCCCTTAAAGTTTGCAAGTTAACTGTTGTACTATTTTACATTCAACTGCCCAGTGATCAGCTTATGATATAAGTTTAACTCTGCCTCTTTTATAATTCATCCATATTCCATTTTACCTATCAGTACTTGCTCACAGTGTTGTAGACTTTTACATTTCTTGGGCTTTCATTGAAGAGTTCATTTTGTTACTTCTAAGGATGCTGGATTATTCTTCTATCATGCCTCTGTTACCTGCACCCCATTGCACTGAGATGTTTTCTTAGCTACAGTTTTACTGGGAGATTTAAGGCAAGGTTCTAGGAGTGGGTATGTTTTTACTGTGAACTGTGAACAAAATTCTCTTTCAGAAGTAGGTGAAGTATAAATGATAAGTCTAGCAACTATAGAGTTTTCTGGATTTCTGAATTGACATGACCAATGATTGTGCATCAAGAGTGAATTTGGCAAAGCATCACTTTATTCTAGAATTTCCATTGCCTACATTTAATGAGACAAATGCTTGATGGGTTTGCTAATTTAAGTCTGAAGATTAATCGAGTACTTTGTGAAAGACTAATAAATATGTAAAAAGAAAATAAAAAAAAACTCTGAAAGCAAAGCCTTCTCCATTTTAGCAGGAATAAATCTGTCTTCATCAGTAGCAATCACCAAGATTAATAGTAATTATAATCAATATACAAAAGACAGATTACATCTGACCATTTATTTCACCCTTTTTTTAATTCAAAAATTATCAAGAGTCTGAGAAGAGACAACTACTCCCTGTGAGGAAAGTGTTCCTCATGTTAGGTAAATTAACTCTTCTAAGGTACTAAGGTTATCATTTAGTAAATGGTTTGTTTTGTACATGAAATTATTCCATGTCCTTTAAATGCTCACTCACCTCTATGCTATGAAATACGTGCAGTTAGGCATCTTTTCACCTTCTTCCTTTGATAGAACTTTAATCTTTAAAATAGTCCTAAATTGTGTTTATTTTATTGAATAAATAAAAACAAACCACTCTAAAATATTCATATTCCATTTTAAGATTCAAAAATGTGTTTTTTACAACCCAACTAAAAATAAAAAGCCCTTTGTATTATTCTTTAATAGAAGTAAAACTTATTCTATGAATTACAGATAATTGTATGTCAATTCACATATTGTGGTCTGATATTGAAAATATTTTTACTAAAAAGCCTCTGACAAAATATGATTGATATAAAATCCTTTTTAAAAGTCTGGATTGATGTATTATAGTTGATAAAAATAAAATAATATTGTTTTTTCTACAAAGACAATAGCTCTTGATTGGTTATATAATTAAAACTATTTCCTGGATCCTAATTTCTTCTAGGATCAGTCAAAAAATATTAAGATCTTATTAGGCCTTATATGATCTGCCCTGCTTAACTTTGTAAGAATTTAACTTCTAGTAATACCAACTCCTCTCTAAAACTGCATATTAATTCATTTTGATACAACAAATAACTTCTTTAACCGTTCATGTGATAACAGTGGCTAAAAAGAAAGCTGATCCAGGGAGTTTAAAGTTTAGCAAGTGCCTTGCAATACCGTTGTTGAATTTCTTTTAGTTCATCAAACACACTGAGTATTCATATCTCTCTCCCACCCCCTTTAAATCTTGGGGCTTCACAAATACTTTCTTCTCCCTGGAACACTTTTTCTCTATTCTTTCCCCCAACCCTTCAGTCTATTTCATCTAGGTAAGTACTATTTAGCCTGCATGACTCTGTGTGAATTTTGTATCTTCAGAATAAATACTTCACAGACATCCCCTTCCCACTCCACTTCTATGAACACAACCGTTCTGTATTAGTACACTTACCATGTGTGCCTCAATCACAACAGATCCTCTATCCTTCCTTAATACATAACCGAACTGGAGATTACTACCAGCAAGAGAGAATCTTCTAAGTTCAAGGACTTTGTTTATCTTGTTTCCTATTTTATTCCTATCATCTAGCAAAATACCTGGGACATAATGGCTGTTACTAAATATTTACAATATATATTTGGTGAACTCTGTGACAAACACGTGAGGCATGTATTATAAGACAAAATCGAGTGACCATTTCTTCCTTTGATAAGTCTGAAAGATGAGCACCGATGGCTTTGTAATAAGGGCACAAGGTGCACCAAATACCAGCTGTGCTGTCATTTTTGGAATCATCTCACTTCCTTAGAACATCTAGGTTCTTCCTGAAGTAATGGGGAAGTCATTATTTTTTGAAACCATCCCCTCCATTACAACCTCAATTGTCCTATGGTCGTGGTTAACAATGAACAACCATCTACTTCTTCACTATTTTCACCTCTTTGTCCTGGACCTGACATTAGAAGCTCACCAGAATTCTAATCCTTTTTCTGATAGAAAGATGGTCATATATCTGAAGGCACTGATCATACTCTTCCTTTCTTTCTTCCCAAATCCTTTCTTCTTAAGAAAAGGTACGTGAGGTTTCTAAAGGAGTCCTTATATGGGGTGGCTTCCAAATTTTCTACATCTTAGTTCTCTCCCTTTAAAGGTACTCTAATTTTTTAGGGGTGCCTGGGTGGCTCAGTTGGTTAAGCACCCAACTTCAGCTCAGGTCATGATCTCATGGTTTGTGGGTTCAGGCCCCCTGTCTGGCTCTGTGCTGACAGCTCAGAGCCTTGAGGTTGCATTGGATTCTGTGTCTCCCTCTCTCTCTGCCCCTCCCCCGTTCATGCTCTGTCTCTGTCTCTGTCTCTCTCTCAAAAATGAATAAACATTAAATTTTTTTTTAATTTTTTTTAACGTTTATTTATTTTTGAGACAGAGAGAGACAGAGCATGAATGGGGGAGGGGCAGAGAGAGAGGGAGACAGAATCGGAAGCAGGCTCCAGGCTCTGAGCCATCAGCCCAGAGCCCAACACGGGGTTGGAACTCACCGCGAGATCGCGACCTGAGCTGAGGTCGGACGCTTGACCGATTGAGCCACCCAGGCGCCCCTAAATTTTTTTTTTAAAGGACTACTCTAATTTTTCACTGTTCCATTTACATGGAATTAAATATTACTTCTCATCTGGATGACAATTTTTACCGATTATCTTATTTTAATACCTTTCAGTTGCTGCTTTATATGAATGGTTTATCCTAAGCTTGAGGAAAGCCAAAAGCTCTAGGTCATCTTAATCTGATGGCAATCTGGTACATTTCTCCCCATGTTTTAGAGTCTTCATTGAAATCAGTACTGTGGTTATCAAGACCATAGATTTGGTGTGTAGAAGAGATTTCCTGAAGGAAACTGCATTTTGTAGTGTCCAAGGCAATGGTGACTTACAGAGAAAATCTGGATGTCATCACTCTGACTGCAGGGTATAAAAAAGACCAAGAAACAGTAGGGCAGTGTTGACCTTTAGACTACAGCATAAGTCTACTGAAGAGAAATGTGCTTCTTGGTCTCTCATTCTAGCAAAATATCGCATGCAGACTGGAGAGTCTTTGCTCAGAACAGCGTGTCTTCTGTTTAAACGACAGGCTCTTTGCTCCCACTTTCAGACTCTGGAAATTCATATCATTTCTTATAGCAAGAATGTGGAAAACACAGTGTTCTGACACCATTTTACAGCTATTCTTGTACTTTTTAATTTTTGTTAAGTGCATTTTAAAATTAAAAGGAAATCTTTAGGACTCCAATTGAGTTTTAGCAATGAATCTGCAGTCCATTATATTTTAAGCCCTCAGACTTTTGCCTTCTTTCCTCTTTTAACATTGAGAATATGGGATACAATAAATTACAGGTATTAGATTTCTGGCAAAATGCAGCTTAGGACACTGCACGTTTTAGCACAAAGTGCAAAAAAAATCAATCTTTTCTGCTGTCATAAAGCTTATTGAAAACTGCTATTGTGCCATTAAAATTAATGTAATCGCTTTTCTCTTTCTCTCTAAGTCCTACTGCCCTTTTGGCCAACCCCTTCAGGTCACCTCCCCTCCAAGACAATGAGCCCTTTCTGCTTCTTCCCCTTAAATTAAACACTGAAACTAATGCTGTGAAATGTTGCTTTTCTAATTCATATTTTACACAAAAAGATTTAATTTTCACATAAAATGGCTGAATTTCCATTTGGATATTTCCCATACTCTTTGCATCATTTAGAACCCACTGCTATAGAAACGTAGAGAGAAATGGGTTCTCTTTTTGAAATATGCTTGAAAAAGGCATCAAACCTGAAATAATTTACAGCAACTTTTTGATTTAAGACAAAACTTTTGGGGTTTTATTAGGCTTTATAATGAGGCTTGGAAGTTATCTACAGTATATTAATATTTAAATGTAAAGAATTATATACTCTATGCAATACAGATCTTAACTCAAATGCAGTAACTATGCATTTGGTATTAATTTAAGCATTTGCTTAAGAAAATGTCCTCTCATTCACAACATTCTAAAATTAAGCTTATACCAAATTTTCCTTTACTGATATTTAACCAGCTTATGGGTTAACCTCACTGACCTTGTTAATACATGGAAGAAGCTTGGGGGCCACTCACCTCTGCAGGGATTTTGGGTGCCTGGCAGCTACTATATGTAGGCTTTTTGCTTAGTGAGACAATTGGAGATCCAAGTTCCAGGCCCTTGAACTGGCCTCAGAAGGGGCTGAAAAGTCCTTCTTTATACCTCTTTCCTCCAATCCCCACTCCGGTAAAATATTCATTAGCTAATATCAAATTGCTAAGCCCTCCTGGGAAGGTGAATTCATCCCTGGTCCCTGCTCAACACAAGCAACTTCTCTTGGCAAAGTCACTAGTCTTTGACCCCTATATAGTCAGGATTTGATGCAAGTTGCTTTTATGGACATACATGCTAGGATTAAAATAACATGAACTGCAATAACTTATAAAATCCACAAATTAATTTATATTAAATTTGCTTACACATTTTTTCTCTATCAGGTGCACGCATACACTCTCACATCCTATTTGGTGAAGGGAACCTACAAGACATTTAACTGTGTGATTGCATGCCATGCTCATGTTTATTTTCTTGCTATTTGCAGAAAGAAACTGCTTCTACTCTTGTTTTAAGAGAATATTTTTGGTACTTGCCAAAGGGAACCAGTGGGAAATTAAAGACACAGTTTGTCGTTCACCATGCACTCACTAAGGAGAGAGTCATAGGCAGGAATTCCTTTTCTAATTCATCGTCATAGCCTTTCATCTCTTTCCTTACATACCTGTCTCTTTCTATCTCCTCTGTACTAAGATGGCACTCTGTCCCACGACACCTTGGGGACAGAGGTGTAAGTGTTCCTGAGTCTGTTCCTCTACCCCACGTCCCCTCCCCCAAGACACTCAGCCATCACACATGGAATTGAAATTCAAATCAACACCAAAATACAAACACACCTTTTAGACTGTCTTAAATCATCCCTTTGCTTTTTATGATTCATAAAATGGAACACATAACCTAAATAAATGACTGCCTTCCTTAAGGTCTCATTTTGATACGAGTGGTATTTTAAAATAATAGCATAAATTGCTAAAGGAAGAAAGAACTATTAAGAGATTTGAATTCCAATTAACTGTCAGTGATTGCTTTGTAGCTCTGGGTCAATTGCATTGAGAATTTCAGAGATCGGTGTTTTCTGAGGGTGGCAAAGGACAGGATCCTGGAGGCTTGCAAAGCTCCTCCATACCCTTTGAGACCGTCAGTTAAACTTCAGTTATCTTGGAAATTTACTTAAGGAGCATACCTCATTTCCTAAAGTCAGAAAAGTGAGAAAGATTTTCTATTCCTTTATATGTTTACATTGGACTATTTTCTTCACTTTTCTCAGGTTCTTTTGCCCTTGTCCTTTGTCTTTCCAATCATTTGATTAATAGCAACCCTCGGAACAGAACATTTGAGACTGGCTAATTGAAAATTTTGAATGGATCAAAGGAGTGTTGGAAAGGAAAATTTCACATATCAGTCATGGAAAACCATTAAATTATATCTTATAGTAACTAACATTAAGTGAGGTTTAAAGTATGCCATTCAATAAAGGTATTATTTATATTATGTACACTCTACAGAAGTTCTTGTATGATATTATCCTAATATTACACATGAAGAACTAGGGTTTGAAATCTGTCAGTTTAGCTTTAAATCTTATAATAGTCAACAAAATATTATATAAATAGTTGGTGTGGAAGTTACAAAGATGCATGCATATGTTTCTTCCTTCAAACAATGCATTCCTGGAAATAAATATGGTACCAGGGAAAAAACACACAAAAAAGCATGGGAAATAGGTGGTATCTTTCTCCTGCTTTGTATTTCAATGGCATAATGCTTCTGCTTTCCTTCTGCCTTCTCATTTTCTTCTCCAATTCATAGTTGAGTACATTTTGAGACCGAGTATTCATGGTTGAACCACCACTCTTCTAGACGTGGTCACCTAAATGAGAGTGTGTGCTCTGATATGTTCTCAGCCTAGGCACTGTGTCAAGGCTGTGGGTTTCCAATGCTGTCACTGGATGGGTAAGTCTTTGGAACACTGGAGTACAAAACCAGGATGCCACTTTCTCCAACAGCTCTATTGGCAACCGAGCTGACATTTTGATTTCCACATGGCTGTTTCCTCCGTCTTCCTTCAGTAGATGTCAAACTTTGAAAGGATGGGAGGAGGAGGAAAAAGATTTATTAGTCTTGTCAAATACCAGCATAGCACCATAGGATAAATGCTGTTTCAGAACTATCAAATAAAATGTCAAAATGTTACAGGGCCCGCTGACGGGAGTCACCAATTCTGCCATAAGATTAAAAGCAGCTTTCATAGAAAAGGTAGATTTTAGCTCAGTCTAGATAGAACAGCAATGATGATCCAGAAAAGGTTGGGAAGATGCCAATTTTAGGAAGATTAAACACAGCATATACAAAGTCAAGCATAGGAACTTTAAATTCGTTTTAATCCAACCACATGTGGCATGGTAAAAAGGGTAGAGAGCTAAAATCAAAAGAATCATCATGACCAGATGACAAAACAAAGTCATTTTTATTTGGTACACAAAAGACTCCACAAAAGTCTATCAGGTAACTGACAGGTAACATGTCCAGAGGAAATGAAATCTGGCAACAGTGTGAAAATGGCTCCTAGTTGGAGGAAATGAGAAAGCAGCTTCTTGAAGCAGTCAGAGAGATGATGCTATAAACATTGGGATGCATGTGCCCCTTCAAATCAGCATTTTTGTCTCCTTTGGATAAATTCCTAGTAGTGCAATTGTTGGGTTGTAGGATAATTCTATTTTTAATTTTTTGAGAAACCTCCATTCTGTTTTCCAGAGTGGCTGCATCAGTTTGCATTCCACCAGCAGTGCAAAAGAGTTCACTTTTCTCCACATCCTTGCCAACGTCTGTTGTTTCCAAAGTTATTAATTTTAACCATTCTGACAGGTGTGAGTTGGTATCTCATTGTGGTTTTGATTTGCATTTCCCTGATTATGAGTGATGTTGAGTATCTTTTCATATGTTTATTAGCCATCTGGATGTTTTCTGAATGGATTAAGAAGATGTGGTATATACATTCAATGGAATACTGCTTGGTGATGAAAAAGAATGAAATCTTGCCATTTGCAACAACATGGATGGAACTAAAGTGTATTATTCTAAGTGAAATAAGTCAGTCAGAGAAAGGCACATATATGTTTTCACTCATATGTGGAATTTGAAAAATACGACAGGTAAACATAGGGGAATGGAAGGAAAAATAAGATAAAAACAGATAGGGAAGCAAACCATAAAAGACTCTTAAATACAGAGGACAAACTGAGGGTTGCTGGAGGGGGGTGGGAGGTGGGTTAAATGGGTGATGGGCATTAATGAGGGAACTTTTCAAGATGAGCACTGGGTGTCATATGTAAGAGATGAATCACTAGGTTCTGAAGCCAAGACACTACTGTATATTAACTAACTTGAATTTAAATTAAAAAAAAAGGAGAAACAAATATGATAGAGGGGTAACCTTCATCAAGGATTTGGAGAACAAATGAAGAGAGAAGACTGGGTATAAGGTACAAGTCACATATATTTTATAAGATTCAGTGGCATCTTGCATATGGGTGGTAAAGGAAATTTTCTTGACATTTAGCATATATTTATACAATTTCAATTATGCCTTCTAAACATGTAATTAAACACTAAAACATTTACCATTCTTTAAGTACCATAGAATTTTAGGAGGAAAATAGTAAAAAATTCGATTAATGTATATCACTTTGAATTTTATAAAATGCAAATATAAGCTTAAAATATGATCCCAAAGGTCAGTTTCAGTTATAATAGGCTACATACCCTGATCAATCTGCTCTGCATAAAACACCAAAAATATAAGGTAAAGTATATTTAAAATTTTTTTAATGTTTATATATTTTTGAGAGAGGGAGAGAGAGAGAGCATGATCAAGGGAGGGGAAGAGAGAGGGAAACATAGAATCTGAAGCAGGCTCCAGGCTCTGAGCTGTCAGTATAGAGCCCCGACATGGGACTTCAACTCACCAACCATGATATCATTATCTGAGCCAAAGTTGGAGGCTTAACTGAATGAGCTACCCAGGTGAATCTAAGATAAAGTATATTTTAAAATACTTATAAATTCAAAACCTGAAAAATAAGATAAATTACCAGGGGAGATGGGGAAGAAAAAGAAAAGAGAGAATTTAAAAAAAAAAAAAAAAGAAAAGAAAAGAAAGAGAAAAGAAAAGAAAAGAAAAGAAAAAGAAAAAGAAAAAAGAAGGCAAACATAAATCTGGAGTAAGTAACAAGCATCAAAGCTAGTGGCTGATTTTCTTGGTAGCAGTTACTGCTCCCTGGAGGCCGTGAATTTCAGTTTCTCCACATGAAACAAGACATAAAAAGAGGGCCTGGAAAGATGGGAAGTTGTATTGTATGACAATACTGTCCATAAGCTCAGAACTTTGTTTTTTACAAAAACAAAGAAAAAGAAATTCACAAAGAATGGGGGTCATCAGGAAAATAACAACAAATAGAGTCAAACTCTCAATGACTTCAGAAAATGAAGATGATGGTTAAAAATGAAAAAGTCTCAGGTCATGATCTCGCGGTCCGTGGGTTCGAGCCCCGCGTCGGGCTCTGTGCTGACAGCTCAGAGCCTGGAGCCTGTTTCAGATTCTGTGTCTCCCGCTCTCTCTGACCCTCCCCTGCTCATGCTCTGTCTCTGTCTCAAAAATAACTAAACATTAAAAAAAAAATGAAAAAGTCTGTCAGTAGAAAATATTGGCAAGATATGGAGCACAAGGAACTCTTCGGAGCTGTGGTCTGGTGGGCAAAAAGGACCACAAGTTTGAAGGTTTATGTCCTCTACGCTGAGCTTTCTCTGCCATGGCAATATTGAGACTTTGAGCTGGATCACTGTTTGGGGGTTGTCCCATGTTTTGTAGGATGTTTACCAGCATCTCTGGTTTCCATCCACTAAGTGATGGCAGCGTTCCTTATTCCTCCTTCCAAAATGTCTCCAGGCATTGCCCAATATCTCAGGGAGGAAAAAAATCACCCCTGGTTGAAAACTACTGCTCTGTAATCTTCTACCCCTAGATATTTGTGGCAGAGGACTCGTGTATTTTGTGGTGTGTGTGTTGTGTGTGTTAGGAGTCATGCATATGAAGCAGAATGGTATTGTTTATAAAACAGAAAAATAGGTGTGACCTTAGTCTGTCTGTGAGTATATCTTCATACCTTAACATAATTAGTGTATAATTTCCCTACTGTGTAACTGTAAAAATGCAATGACATGTATCAGCTAATACTTACAATATTGAGAACATAAGAACATTGCAGAAGCATGCTTGGAGTTGGACACCATTTTTGTAAAGCCTGAAAAGATGCCAAACTAAAAAAAAGTATTTTGGGTGATATCTACTTACTAAAACTATGACAAAAAGAAAGAGAATAAAAGGCAAAATATTCAAGATAAATGACTACTTTTTGAAGGAAGGGTTGGGGTCACACAGTGAGCTTCAAAATATTGGTAACATTTGACTTCTTTATCTTGGTGGTGAGTACAAGGTTGTTCATTTTAATATTTTCCTGCACTTTATTTTTCATGATTTTACTCATATATTTTATAATTCAAATATAAAAATATAATGCCATATATGGTTTAATATTATTAGATGATTTGCTGACACCATTGTTTTGTCTCCTGAGGCTTCCTTTCTCTTTCTGGCAATGTGCCCACCTCCCTTTTTTATTTGTAGAGCTGTTCATTCTTACCACCACAGTACCCACGCCTCTCCAGTCGGAACTTACAGTTACGGCATGTTGCTCCCACGGCCACAGGGGTTGTCAGGGATCACAACCAATCATGGCACTTTTCATAGTTTTCTAGGGCTGCGGTAACAAAGTATCACACACTGGGTGGCTTAAGCCACAGAAATTTATTTTCTCACAGTTTCAGAGACTGGAAGTTCAAGATCAAGGTGTTGACAGATTTGGTTTTAGCTGAGGCCTCCTGGGCTTGCAGGGGGCCATCTTCTCCCTGTGTCCTCACATGGTCTTTGCCTCTATGCTGTCTCCCTGTGTGTCCAAATTTCTTCTTCTAAAAGGATATCAGTCATGGTAGATTAGGGCCCAAACTAATGGCTTCATTTTCACTTAATCACTTCTTTAAAGGCACTAACTCCAAATGCAGTCACATTCTAAGGTATCAGGGGTTAGGATTCAACACATGTATTTGAAGGGGACACAATTCAGCTCATAAGAGTACCCATGACCCCTGGCCCCATGAAAGTTCATTCCCAGTACCTTTGAGCTCAAACTGAAGGTCAGAGCTTTAAAACTCGTTGTTCCAAGGCTAGGAGGATGCAATTTTGTAATCTGCCTAAACTATACCCTCCCTCACATAGAGAAAACATACCTAGTTGTTGAGGGGAATAGAGAAGGCCAATAAAAACAAGGAGAGAGTGAGAATGATTTCTGCAACATTCAAATCTATTTTCAATCCTCTTTGGGCTTTCTACTATTTAGCTATCTGAGCTGATCCATTTCCCTTTATTACATATATTATTCAGTGTGTGCTTTTCTCACCTGGAATCAAAAAGTACTGAATAATCCATAAATCATTTTTTTTTGGTACGTGGGTAGAGTCCAAACTATAAATTAAATTCAAAAACACTTGCTTGCAAAATACAGAGTACATCTGAAACTAAAAGTTACTCCTGATTCTCTTAGATAAAAGACTTGGAAAATAGTTGCATATGATTTCATTTTACTTCAATTATTGATAAAGTATGGTGTTAGTGAAGTATTTTATTACAGATGATCTAATTTTGCCATCCTAACTAACTTTAGGTAACTAAAACGAGCTAACTTTTTTTGGTGGTTATCCTGCGTTCTGCATGAAATAACTACTCAGGTCCTACAAACATGTGTAGATGTAGTTGCAGCCTTAAGGCTTCTCATCGGAATCATGTGACTGTAATTGACAGATTCACAAAATGTCCATAAGGATGAGAACTCAGTTATTTATTATAGTTCTATCCATTTAACACTACCTGCATTAAAATGAACAGTGTCTGCCTATCTCAACTTACATGCTCCCTTAATACTTACCAGAACAGCTAGGTTGACAGTGGGAATCAACAAATCTTATGAAAAATAAAACAAAACTAAAAAAACCATCAGTTATGAACATTCATACTACCCATATTTTTAAGAAAAGTTTTTTTTTTAACTTTGTAGGTCAGTAAACATCTTAGACTACAATTGGTTTCACTTTAAATATTATTAAAGTAGGTCTTTTTGTTATTTTTGTTGGTATTGGAGTAAATATTTTTCTATTAGACAAAGATGAAAAGTAATCTGTGCATTCTGTCGAACAGAGCAGGAATCTGAAGGACTCAGTTGTTTGGATGACATCATAATGTAGAGATTTCACGTTGATTACTTTGATAAAATTTTTCTCGAAAAAGATCTAATAAATAAATCTCAACATTACTCCATTCTCCTTACCATGTGTTAGTAAATTTTGAAATTTCTAGTGGAGTCATTTGGAACATGTCCATCTATTTATGTATAAATATATAATATTAATATAATAGTAAGCCTTAGAAAGGACAGGTTATATTTCCTGAAGTGATATCCAAATTCATATAGAAAATGAATATATGATTTCATTTAAATATGACAGACTTAACACATACATTTATCTCCATTCCTCATGAAATACTTATAAAATGACAGTCAAATAATTTAAAAATCATAGTCCTCAAATTGATGAAAATAGAAGAATAACCTCGTCAAGCAAGATGTATCAACAAAAATTGGGAAACTGAAAAGTAGCTATCTGATGATAGCAGATTTAGCAGCTTGGAGAAAATTTTTTAAAAGCCAAGGTGATTTATGCCATGGAATCTAAATAAGTCTTAGGATCTGGAGACACACGTATCTCTCCAGGTTGTTCAATAGTAAGACTGGGTGAAAGTCTGTATAAGGAGTATTAGGGTGCCCAGATCCCTCCTAGTTAGCAGACTATTTAACCTTCTGCCAACTCAGCAAAAACAAGAGGTTGTTCCCTAGTAACTGAATGAGGGATATTCTTAACGAGGAGACATCAGGATTGATTCAGGGCAGGAATAGGTACCAAAGTTTGCACACTAAAAAAATGAATTTTCCCCAGCTCCTCTCACCCTTGCCTCCCTGAACAATAGCAAACAGGGGTTTAGATTCTCAGAAGGAGACCAGAAATTCTTTGTAGAAGAACCGAGTAGCTCTACAAATGTAGATTAATGTGTATATAAATAACAAATAGGGAGCGAAAGATTGATAAAAAGAACAAATCTTGGCTTCATGTAAGTCAAAAGTTTTATTGATGAGAGGATATTAAAGAAAGCCCTTTAGCATACATGACAGAGAGTTACCATCTTCTTCCAAATGCCTCAAAAAATGGTGCACAGATGCTAATAATAACATCTGAGTGAGTTTTATCTCAGGACTCTGAGAAGCATATTCATCTCTCTTTGACTGCCATCATTTTAACAGGTCAGAAGAGACCATCTCATCTGGATGAATATACCTGCTAAATGTCTTGAATGAATGCTACATCGTATGGTTGCAAGGCACTGTCTTTCCAGAACACAAACGATGTCCACCAATCACCCTCGTACTTTTCCCCAAGTATATTCCCTTCAGTATGATGAAACCAAATGTATCTTAGAAATCTTGACAATCATGCTAATTAGCACCATTTGGATTTTATCTTTCATGCAATTCGGTTAAAAAAAAGAGAAAAAAAGGTCCAATTCCTTTCACAGAAATCCATTAGCAATAAGCTAGAGGATGCACAGAACATCTTATTGTCATTTTAGCTCCTCAGTAGCAAATGTCAATAGTGAGCCAAGGTCCCCAGACATTAGAGGAAAGCCTGAAGTATGAAAAACTAAAAACAAAATAAGCAAGCAGCAAAATGGAAATAAAAAAGTCTCAGTGCTGACAGGAAAGAAGAAACTGTCAAATAAATCTTAACACCTTAAAGATAAAAAACGGTTTTATTGCCACAAAACAATAAAATAATGGTTGTTTCAAAGAAGTTTGAAGGTTTTTAAAAAATGTTTAATGATTTATTTTGAGAAAGATAGCATGAGTGGGGGAGGGGAAGAGAGAGAGGGAGAGAGAGCATCCCAAGCAGGCTCTGCACTATCAATGTGGAGCCTGATGTAGGGTTTGAACTCACTAACCATGAAATCATGACCTGAGCCAAAGTCAAGAGCCAGACGCTTAACTGACTGAGTGACTCAGGTATGCCAAGAAGTTTTAAAGAACAAGAGTTTTCCAAAATTAAAGATAAAATAGTAGAATTTTAAAATTCTAATAGGAGAGTTGGAAGACAAAGTTAAGGAAGCTCACAAGCAGAAAACAAAACACAACAGAGCAAAACTGAAATAAAGGAAAAAAAATGTATGAGCACTCCATCTCTCACCAAATGGCTGCAGGTGAAGCTGGTATCACTCACAATAGGGACATCAGGAAAGACAGGGCTGGGGAAGCCATCCCCACCTTCCAACCAGTTCCCGCAGGGACCTACTTTACCTAGATGGATGGCCCACGTGCAGACAGGGTGGGTGATCCCTTCCCTGCCCCCAACTTGGCTTTCTAGCAGCTTCTCAACTCTTCTCCCAGTGTCCCAGGAAGGCATCTTGCTCTCTGGAGGAAAGGCCATTACAACTGCGTGGCTAGAGAACAAACCTGGGGAAATACTGTTCTTTGATCTATGAGTCTCCCATACTCTACCTAACTGCACTCGGTGGCTCAAGGAAAGACTCCACTCCATGGGGACACCAAAGCAGGATCCTCTCCATTTGGATTTTGGGGAAGAGGCACAAAAGCACTCACCACTCTGTGGGCCTGGTATCTCCACCCAGCCACACCAGGCACCGGGTAAGTGTCTACCCCATGGGTGACATCAACAGAAATCCAACATGGTGTTCTGGTGAGCAGGTACATAAAGCAGACCAGACTAACACTGAAAGGGCTCTGAAAATAAAATTGTCCTTGGAACCAGAGCCTACACATATAAGCCAGGACTGACTTTTTCTGGCTAAAATACAAGACAATAACTTCTAAATAATCACACACTCTCCTAAATAATCAATAAGTCAGAGGGGCGCCTGGATGGCTCAGTCGGTTGAGCTTCCGACGTCGCCTCAGGTCATGATCTCAAGGTCTGTGAGTTCGAGCCCCGCGTCGGGCTCTGTGCTGACAGCTCAGAGCCTGGAGCTTGCTTCAGATTCTGTGTCTCCCTCTCTCTCTAATCCTCCCCCACTCATGCTTTCTCTCACTCTTTCTCTCAAAAATAAATAAACATTAAACAAACGTAAAAAGTAATAATCAGTAAGTCAGAAAGAAAGTCTAAAAGTCATTCTAAAAATATCCAAGAGGATGAAAATGAATCCTGAATATGAGGCCATCTGTGGCAGGCGTAAGACAGTAAGTAAAAGCACCCACCAATGCACACAGTCGTGCTACTCCAGCATACCGTGGATAACAATAAGATCCTAAAATACCCCACAGATTAAAAATCAGGGCCACAAAAAGGATACAGAATGTGAATAGAGTTTGACTTCTCAATAGCCATGATGGAAGCCAGAAATTAACAAAAGAAATTAATGAAGGCCTTTAATAATAGGATGGGAAAGGATTCGTTTCCTAGAATTTTATATCAGAAAAACTATCCAGTAATTATGTTCTTAAAATGGACAGTTTAGCCTCAAATATTACCTCTTCCACACTATAATTATCAATGGCTGCTAAAGCATTATATAATGTATGTTATTATGATAGTATGTAAAAATATTAGATTAGAGATATATGCTTAAGTATTAGAGGTGAATAGCCTATTTGATTTATAAACCATGGTGGTGTTTGATCACACGTTGAGAATTATCAAATTTGGGTGATAGATATATGGGGTTTCGTTACATGATATTCTTTCCTTTTGTACATGTTTTAAATTTCTGTAATAAAAGTTTTTAAAATGACCAAAAAAAGTTTTTAAAAGACATACTTTTAAAAAAGTATATCACTCCTTTCTCAGGAAAGATGTGTTTGACCAAACAAGGGTGTAAAACAGGAAGAGAGGAGAATTGGATACAGAAAGTAGGTGAATCCACACAGGAAAGGAGACAAAGGAAGACCCAGGGTGATGATATAGTGACCTCTCAAGACAATTCTCAGATAGCGGACTCCAAGAGTAGCAACTTCTCCAACTGATAATATAACAGTTGGAAGGACACAGTGATGCTGGATTCTTCAGGCAGGTGGCTTGGAGCCAAACACTAACTCTGTTATTTCAAATATTTCTGTAGGTAGCTATCTACTTTCTCCAAGTGTCAGTTTCCTTTATATGAAATAATAATAATTAATATGGTCTAGTTCATATGATGTTGTAAAAATAAATGAGATATTAAATTAGAGTAAAATAATTGTAATAAATAATAGCACAGAAATAGTAGTACTGAATAATAGTAATATACATGTTTGTGAATGATCTAGCGTATAACAGGCACCACAACATTCTTCACTTACATTATTACACCCCTTTTCATCACCCTGCAATATAGGTAGACTTATCCTTTGTTCACAGATGAGAAAATGAAAATCGGGAACCCTTAGGGATTTGCCTGAGCCAGCTATGAAATGTTATTTCCAAGCTTCAGTTCACTTCTGGCTACCTCTCAAAACTTCTTTCCATTAAAAGTTAATATATTTTAATTAAAAAATTAAAGAGCGCACTCAATGTAGCTTCTGATAAATTGGTGAAGGACTATTGTTTTAGGACATATTCAATTTCTACAATTATTTTCAATTTAGTTAACAAGGAACCAAATAGATGGGGGAAAGAATCTGCTTAGAAGGTCTGTGAAAGATCTGGGGGTAAATTATGTGTAAAGACAAATGAACGTGCCATGAGGAGACAGAAGCAACAAGAATATTTACAGCATGTCTAAATCTACTAAAATATAAAGCAACATTGCTTACATATCTTCTCTCAGTTTTGTCAAAATGTAAGATTGTACTGAAAATTATGAATGGCTACCTTTTCACTCAATAGAGAATGTAGTAATCAGGTATTAAATTTTATTCTCAGGTTATTTTTACCTTTATAATTGGAAAAATCCATACGTTTTCCCTATATGGATTAAAACTTTTTTTTTTTTTTTTTTACATCGTATCTATTTCTGTAAACTGACAGATCTATCCAGGCCAATCTTCCTAATCTTATGTGCAGGCATTCATAGTCAAGGGCATTCTATTTATAAGAAATACTTCCATTTTTCAATTATATTAATTTTTCAGCATATTTTACAACATTCATTCTTTAACCGATTAAACCCTTTGGTCCTATATAAGTGCAAATTTAGCATTTCCCTTTGGAATGAACTATGAAATTCTAATGCCTTTGTCTTCTCCTGTGTAAAAGAAATTTACAAAAATGCACAGGCATAAACCAGACAAATAAAGGTAGGTAAAACAACCCTCATAAATAATTAACATGAAGGGTAGCTATTGCTGGGTAAAATAATCTGCGCATTTCCCCATAAAATATTTACCGTTGTTTATATGTCAGGCCCAGTACTTATTGAATGAATCCTCTAGATTGTTTGCCATTTATTAATCAAGACATTGTCTTATTGCTGGTTCCCCATGCAGTGAATTCTCAGTCCTACACTTTTATAATAGCGTTAGAAACATTTCCCATTACTGATAATATTTCCTAATTAAAGATGATTCATGTCACAAATTCCAATATTCCATTATCAAAAGTTATACCTGTTTAGAAGCACATTAATAATGTGATATTGGCTTCAATAACTAAATAGCATATCCTTCTTTATTTCTGACTCAAAAACATCCAAATTAAGGGCACCTTTTGTTGAGGGAATTGGGAGAGAAAGAGATTCTAGGGAGTGGTATTAATATGCAGTAAATGGGGATAGTTTTAGGTCCTGGTCTCAAGATCACACTGTAAGCAAAATAAATAGGAGTCTATAGTGATAGAACCCTGATACTTGGATTTTTTAAAGTCCTTGTGAAGTTAAAATGCACAGCCAATTCTGAGAACCAGTAAGGTCCATCTAAGTGAGCACGTCCTACAAATAGCAATTCACCTGAACTCCCAAGCGTACCTCTTCCCAGTGGTCACCGCTGTTGTGCAGCTGAGAAGCTTCCACCACTTACCATGGCTGAACCAAAACAAAACAAAACAAAACAAAACAAAACAAAACAAGAAGACAAAATTAAGACAAAACTGTACAATATTAATGTGAAGGTGGAGAAGGAGGAAGCTTCTGTGATACAGAAGAGGCCTAACCACTTTGAACCTAAGGAAAGCGATGGTGAATTTGCGCGTGAGACACACCAAATTGCGAATGAGTGGGAGTCAATCAATGAAGCAGTTTCATCTGCACAAAGATACAGATGTGTTTCAGCAACAGGTCGATAAGGCATATCTATGAGAATTCTTCATTAGAAAACCCCAATTTGGTTTCCCCACATTCTGACTGCTACAATATATGTATGTCTTTACTTTTCTCTTTGATCTTTAAAATCACCTGTCTTACATGAAGTAACTAGTGAATATCCATGAGTTATTAACCAATTTAATTTTAATTGACAGCAAATGGAAGAGAGTGAGGAAATAGATCTGTAAAATTACCCTATTTCTCCATTTGAAGCATGTTCATATAACTTATAACTTATATTCAAGTAAGTTCTTTTGACCATACTGCAAAATAAAAACCTTCTCATTTGACACACTCCGCCACAATCAGAAAGCCACCCCAAACTTGAAACATAATGACTTCGAAAAATATTGTTCCCAGAGCTATCTTTTTCATGTCTATGGTATAACTATCAATGGGTTATGGAAAAAGTTTTCCTAGGGGCGCCTGGGTGGCTCAGTTGGTTAAACATCCAACTTCAGCTCAGGTCACGATCTCACCGTCCGTGAGTTCGAGCCCCGCGTCGGGCTCTGGGCTGATGGCTCAGAGCCTGGAGCCTGCTTCTGATTCTGTGTCTCCCTCTCTCTCTGACCCTCCCCCATTCATGCTCTGTCTCTCTCTGTCTCAAAAATAAATAAATGTTAAAAAAAAATTAAAAAAAAAAGAAGAAAAAAAAAGTTTTTCTAGTGAAAAACTTTAATTTTTACATTCTGCCAATATCTATGATTCTTTTCAATATTAGGCTCTTCCTCACTTCCTATTAAGTGCACATTTTTCCTTGTACTCATCACTTTTCTTTAGATTTGTTTGATTATATTTGTAAGTAAGTAAAATGAGAAAAAAAAGGACGGGGCAAGGGAAAATTATGAGACTAAGTGTGATAAGAAAAAAGTTTATTTAACATAAAAATTACTCAAATTACACAGTAATGAGAAGGATCTGTTTAAAATGTAAATGCCGCATCTTTTCAAATATAGGTTAAAACAAAGATTTCAGTTGAGTACTTAAAAAGAGAGTTGATGTTTTTGTTTTTGTTTTTGCTTTATCCCTCATCAGACCTTTACTATATATGCTTATTCTCTCTAGAATTGTCGATACTGCTAAGACAAACTAAGCCAATTATTTGAATAGATTGTACACCGTGTGGTTTATTTATTTACTACCTCAACCCATGTTTATTGAGCCTTTGGTATAGGCCAAATATTGTGTGGGTGCTGGGAAGTCAAAAACAAATAAGATAAAATATAACAACAGAGCATGTTGATGTCTTCAAAGAGTTTACCATTCAGTGAGAGAGAGAGAGAGAGAGAGAGAGAGAGAGAGAGAGAGAGACAGAGGGAGGGAGAGGGAGGAACCAAATAAGTTAAAACCGTGCTCGATGAGGTATGTCATGCTCTGGGGGCATGACTCAGGGTGGTGAGAAAGCTGACAGCTGGGAAAGGGAAATTGAGGAAAGGTCTGCAGGTTGATTCATCTGGGGAAAGGAAGTGGGAGGGATAGAAGGTGGAAAACTGAGGAACTTGAGAAGTTGAACATCCTCACGAGAAAAAACAAAGAACTGCAGCTAGAGTGAGAGCAGGAGAAGGACGCTGAGGAAACAAGGCAATTTGAACAAGGCGATTTGGAAGCTTGTGTGAGGAACTGCGGGAAGATACTGAAAACAGGAAGATGCCTTTGTCAGAGGGTTGACAGGACTACACCAGCCTTTGGAAAAGTGCACTTTGCTCATATTGTGAAAGGTCAGGTGGAGCAGAATATGCTGAGACAAGTTAAGAGACCATGTAAAGTCCAAGTGACACAAGTTAGCAGCAGTTTCATGTTAATATTTCATTAACAAATTTACATAACTTAGAACCATCACAGTTTGGAAGTATACTTTGTAGCTATGGGATGATGCTATCTTACTGGCCATTAAATAAAGTAGATTCCTTATTAAACTTGTATTAAAATGGAATCTTTATGCCAGCATTCATTAAAATAGCAGAAGAAAAAAAACAACTTGCAAGATTACAGGGATAAAAATAGAAATAGAGACTGCAAGAACAAAAGTTGATTGACTCCTGTATTACTGAGTGTGACATGAATTTTTACCTAAATTATTCATTTCCCTGCCTAAGCCCTGACTTCTACAGGAGGCTATGTAATCATCATTTTCATGCTAGTATTTTAATAAGTCCCTAATCAATTTTAAATTTCTCTCGTATAATAAATTTTCAACCTGAGAATTGGAAACCCTAGTGGTACTCTAATATGCATTACATGAAAATATAGGAACTGTACTCCTTAAGATAAAAAAAGAGGGTGTGTGGGATGGTGTATTCGTTTCTCCAAAGAAACAGAACCAGTAGGATTTATTTATTTATTTATCTATCTATTTATTCGTTCATTCATTGATTCATTCTAAGGAATTAACTCACAAAATTATAGAGGCTGGCAGATCCAAAATCTGCAGAACCAATGTCCCAGTTTGAGTCCAAAGGCTGAAAGCTGCTGGAGAACCAGGAAGAGGCAATGTCTCAATTCAAAGGTCATCAGGTGGGAGAATTTTCTCCTAGGAGAGTGTCAACATTTTGTTCTCTTTAGGCCTCAACTGATTGGATGAGGCCCAGTCACATTATGCAGAGCAGTCTGCTTTACTCAGTTTATATTATCTAAAAACACTCTCATGGAAACATCCAGAATAATGTATGACCAAATAACTGGGCACCCAATGGACCCCTCAAGTTGACACATAAAATCAAACACCAAAGATAGATTTAAGAAACTCAACAACAACAAAACTATACATAAATTTGAAAATTAAAATCTAGAATCTTATTTTTACCTGTCAGATAATTGCCAACTTCTTTTTCTTCTCACAAGGTGACAGTTCTTTTTGTGAGAAAGAAAAATTGAAGTCTACCTTAAAATTATTTATATTACATGAAATGCCATATCTATTTACATTTTTCTTTTAAAAATTAGATACAAGGATATTGTTTTCTTTTGCTTATTACTAAGTTTCCAACTTTGGCTATTAATGCTAACAGTATGTATTAACATAAGAGAATAAAATTATGATAGTCTTTTTTATCATTGTATAATGACTCTTTTAGCTCTGATAATATTTCATATGCAGTGTGATTGGTATAATATTTATATAATTACTCCAGCATTCTTTTGTATAGTTATTATATCACATATCTTTTTCTATTATTTTTATTTCAACCTATCTGTGTCTTTATAGTTAGAATTTCTATAGATAGTATATAATCATGTCCTGATTTTGAATCCACCTGAACATCTGACAGTTTTCAACTTGTGTGTTTAGACCATTTACATTTATTACAATTATTGATATGTTTAGATCAAAATTTACAATCTTTCTACTTCTTTACTCCATTTCATTTATTCTTTGTTCTTTTCTTGTTATATGATTTCTATTAGTTCCGTACTTTAGTTCTATTTTATGTCAACTATTGGCATCTTACTTTAGTATTATTCATTTTAGTATTATTTTTAGTATTTATTCATATTTAGTATTATTTTTAATTTATTTTAGTGCTAGTTTTATGGTTGCTTTAGGGCTTAAAATATACATTTTTACTTAATCACTGTCTTCAGATAATAATACGTGACTTTTGTACAGGGTAGTATTCTTACAATACACTTCCAAATCTTTCTTATAATCTTTTTTTTTGCTATCACTTTCATAAATTTTCTTTAAAAAATTAATGTTTATTTATTTTTGAGTGACACAAAGAGAGAGACAGAGTACAAGCAGGGGAAGGGTGAAGAGAGAGGGAGACACAGAATCTGAAGCAGGCTCCAGGGTCTGAGCTGTCAGCACAAAGCCTGACACGGGACTTGAACTCACCAGCCCTGAGATCATGACCTGAGCCGAAGTCGGGCGTTTAATTGACTGAGCCCCATAAATTTTCTTTTTCTTATGCTATAAACCTGGAAAACATTGCTACTATATTTGCTTTATTCAGTCAGTTATCTTTTAAAACAACTACAATAAGAAAAAATGGCTTTTATATTTGCCTTTCTTTTTACCTATTCCAGAGTTTTGTCATTTCCTTATGTATATACATACGATGATCAATCCTGGTATATTTTTTTTACCTGTTGCTTCTTTTCCCTTACTTCTATACAGCCAAATCCTGTTCCATTTCATGCCAAAGGCATCTTTTAATGGAAAAAGAAGAGGCATAGCTTGTACTTTAATGAAAGAATTACCACACTCTGTTGTGAATCTCTGCTCTCCACTGAGAAACAGAGAGCGCTTCTGCAATACCCCCATGAATTGAAGACATTTGTTGTTTTTACACAGATAAAAAACATGAGAATTAAAAAAAGAATTATATGAAAAAGAATTAGGTGTGGCTAATTTTTCTTTAGATTTATTTTAAAATGGCATGGTAATATTCGTTATTATAATATAAGCTTGAAATAAGAATTCTATTCACAATTGTATAAATTACGAAAGAAGGACCTAGTTAAAATATTTCACCCACTATTATGTAATTTTTTGAAACGACAATTATTTTCTGGATTGTCTCCAAAGAAAAAGCTACCAAACACTCTGTTTCCTCCATCACAGTGGCTAATGAAAGACAGATTTACATATATTGCATGCTTAGTGAAGCATGTGGTGACCTATTTCCTTGCTTTACAACAATATGAAGTGACCTAGATTCTTGGCTAAGTCGAGCTCCTAAATATTTCCTCTCCAATTTCTTCCACCCAACATAAGGAGGAAATAAGAGAGATTGAGCAATGTTTATTAGGCATTTTTTGAGCAGTGCAATTTAACAAATGCTTCCCTGCCAATACTAACAAAAAAATATTTTCTTGAATTATCTTAGTTTTGTTTGCATGTAGACTTTCTCATTTAGACATGAGTTTTTGGAAAGACATTTTTATAGGACATAGGAATATGAATTGAGTTTTTTTTCAATACTTTAAAGATTTCTCAATTATCATCAGAGTTGTGTATTTTCAGATAAGGAATTTACTCTAATTTTCACCTTTGTTTCTTCCCATGTAATGTGTCTTTATTATCTTGCTGACTTCAAGTTTTTCCTGTTTATCTTCTTTTTTTTTTTTCTTGGCAATTTTTTTTTGGCAATGTGATGTATTTGGAAAATTATTTGGCATTATCTTGTTGGATGTTTCTTCTACTTTGTTTTCTACTTATCCCTTGGCTAGATAATTTATTTTCCACATTCTTGAAGCTCCATTCTGTTTTTCCCCCACACTTTTCTTTCTTTGTGTACTTAAATTTGAGTAATTTATATTGCCCTATTTTGACCAATTATTTCCTCTGCTATACCAGGTCTACTGATGAGCCTATTAAGAAATCATCCAATTCCTGTTCACATGGGGAAAGAAAATTGTAGGCATTGTGCTGTTTTCACAAAATAGCGAGGAGCCAGTGTGACTGTGACAGAGTGAATGGGCATGGGTAGGCATGGGGTAGTTAGATCTAAGGAACACAGTCAGAGAAGGAATAGGAGGTCACAACAATTGTATGTCATAGTGAAGAGCTTCAGTTTCACTCTAAGCTAAACAGAAAGGTATTGGAGAGTTTGTGCAGGGCAATGTAATAATCTGCCCTTTATTACATGATTACTATGGCTACTCTGTCAAGATCAGAGTCAACAAGGGCAACAGCAGAAACAAGTCGCCCAGAGAAGAGGTTATTATAGTGATCCAAGCAAGAGATAATAGTTGTTTGAAAGGCGTGATGGCTAGTTTAAGATGTCAATTTGGCTTATTTACGGTCCTCAATTATTCAATTGATCAGTAGTCTAGGTGCTACTGTGAAGGGATTTTGTAGATATAATTAAAGTTCCTATCAGTTGACTCTAAGTCAGGAGGTTATCCTGGATAATCTGGATAGGCTTGACATAATCAGTTGGAAAGTATTAAAAGTAGGGCTGAATTTTCCTTGTAGATGGAGAAAAAATTCTCTTGTGGGCAGAAGCTATGGTTATGCACATGAATTCCAGCTTGCTTATCATCTTCCTTTCCAGACAGCCTGCACTACAGATTTCAGACCTGTTTGTCCAGTCCGCACAATCATGGAAGCTACTTCCTGACTTCCTTGGCATCTTTCGTTCCACATGCACATGTGTACACATACAGACACACACAACATGTGTGTGTCTATATATGTATATATGTGTATATGTGTGTGTGTGTGTATGGGTATATATACATGTATACCTTCTAGGAGTTCTGCTTCTCTGGTTGAACTCTAATACAGGAGGTAAAAAGTGGTAAGATCATGAATATAAGTCTGTAACTGGAAATCTATATATCCACATAACAAATAAATGCATAAATTTGATCTAAATATTCTGTAATATGTCATAAAATTGATTATTCAATAAATATAGATCTATAGCATCATTTTAGTGGCTATGTTTCCTTTTGTTGTATGGAAACCATTGTTATTTAATTGACTTGGCTTAATTCCTAGTTCAATATAATAAATAGTGTTGATTTGAACTCTTGTGTGTATGGATATTTGTGTTTGTCACATTTAGACATAAGTTTCCGGCTAATTGCACTGACATCACATTACAAAACTCTTAAAAGATAAAGTATTTTTCAGAGATACTTAAAGCCTCTTATAGTTAAATGTAACATAAGGTGATTGTCTTATAATACATTTATTTGGTAAAATTTTGTCTTTAAAAGTCCATGTTCTTAAAATATGTGTTGTTGATTATGTTAAATTATTTAATTACACCTAAAGTATGAATGCACACTTACATACAGGTTATAAAACTGCACTATAGGTTATAAAATTTACAAAATCATAAATAGAAAGTCTCTGAACATTATGACAAAGTAATGAATTTTACTCCCCAAAGAACTTGCTAAGATTAATCCAGAGTCCATTGCTTTTAAAAGAAAATTAAATGACCCCATTTTTCTCTGTTCATTCATTATTTATGCAATAATCCCCATATGATTTAATGGCTTGTTTCAAAGTGGAGTTTGTGAAGTCTCTGTGAACAAAAATATTACAAATTGAAGAGAGGCTAGCTAGTGGGCTTTTGAAAATATAAACAGACTCGTACTAGCACCGTGAACTCCACACCTTATCCTTAACTTACTGATATTTCAGTGGGCAGAGTCATTTTATGAATTCAGGGGTGTTGATGCTTTGATAGAGTCATCCTCTACATATTAAAGATTTCTGCAAGTTGACATTTCCCAAAAGGACGGATAATAAAGGAGAAAGTGGGGGTGGGAGATTTTTCCTTGTTCTCACAGCTGTGAGGACTGTTATTAGTGAAAGGCACTCTAAGAATATATTTCGGTTTTGACAAGCAATCTCTGTCAAATGATGGCATGTCAGCATTTGGTGATATTTTGAAAAGAATGTCAGGTGCGATTGAGGAAAGAATCACTAGTTTCTTGGATGGTTAAAACAATGCATTACAGTTGATTTCTGAATGCATTTGATTTCATTACGCCTAGCAGCTTCCTTTCTTCTCATTCTTGAAAGATGTTTTCTCTATTTTGGGGATGGGAAGGAGAAAAAAATAGAGTTCTGTGTTAATCTAGACTTGTTACCTCCCCACGTCTATTTGCAATTACAAGTGCAGCAGAAATACTGGAAATCCTCAGTTGCTATTACTGATGCAAAACCTGCATTCAGAGACTTGGCTGCTTCAGTCTGACATATGTAAGTTGTTAGTTTTTTAGCTGTTTCATGTATGTCAAATCCTGTATTTCAAAAACTCTTCTAATATGAGCTGTATTTTCTTTCTTGCTAAGGAGAGCAGATATTATCTTTACCCTGATTCTAACACAAACAACTAAATGCACAATGATGACAGAAATTCTCACTTTGCCACTTACTAGTCCTATAACTTAGATAACTTAGGGCAGGTTAAGTGTGTGTGTGTGTGTGTGTGTGTGTGTGTGTGTGTGTGTGTGTGTTTATACATGCATGTGTGCACATACCTAAGGTCTCTTGCTGTATAATGGAGACACTAATAGAACATATCTCGCAGGGTTACCACGTGGATTCAGTGAGTTCATGTGCGGTTCTTAGAGTATTGCCTGGCACATAGTAAGAGTATGGTCAATGCAGGCTTTTATTAGGCATTATGTGTCAGTTGGCGTACTATATGCGGTTATTTAAAGATGACATTGCAGACTCTTGCTGTTGAAATTGATTTGATGAATCAACAGTAGCCAATACAATAAAACATATATCTTAAGCATATATTCTGTAATTTAAAAATGCAGCTGGTATAAACGATAACTGTTTTAAAAGAAAACTCATTTCAACAGCAGATTCCAGTATCGGCTCTATCTACTGTTGGGTCCAGGACCTCAGGCAATCAGATTCAGAAAATCATAGACATTTGAGAAGAGTATTTGAAGCCAGTAAATCTGAACTAATTATAACTAGAGAAATTGAAATCAGAAATCACATAGATAATTAGTGGCAAAATTTGAACTCCCTGTGCCGTGTTATTCAATATGACTGCATTAATGCAGCCAACAAATATTTATTAGCAACCACTCTAAGCCAGTCAATCAATGTCAACATCTATAAAATGAGACTGGATAGACACATTACATAATGAACTTTTGAACTCTAAAATCCTCTTTCTCTGTGAAACAAAATTAAGAATCATTCTAACCACTTAACAGATTCATTAGGTTTTTCTAAAATGTGAATTAAACTTTGAGACAATATACTTAAGCAATTGAGATTTCAGAAGTCCCGGTATCTACCAGGGCTTGGGGAAACAAGTTAATTTCTCCGAACTTGTTTTCCTCTAAGGAGTGAGAACACCTTGCAGGGCCATGATACGTAAAACAAGTTCCGGCTGCTCACCAGGGCTCGCCATTCCCACACTTGGAAGCTGGTGGGTACACAGAGTGGTTAACACCAAGTTTTTTCATATGACCCCACGTGACTCGAGAATTGGTGAGGCTGAGTGGGTGGGGCAGTAGCTTTTCAGAAATCAAAAGTTTCTTTCGACAAACTACATTGTAGCATTACCATTGCTTTTCCTTCTGCAATCACCAAATGTTAGGGCTATACAAGGTATCATCACTTAATTTTTGGCTGAGGAAATTGAGAGACAGAATTACCAGCTAGCTAGTTGCAGAATAGGAGGTACAACCTAGTTTTCTTCTGAATTTTCTTTTTTTTAATATATATATTTTTAAGTTTATTTATTTATTACTTTTGAGAGCGAGAAGGAGGGGGCATGTGGAGCAATGAAGGAGCAGAGAGAGAGGGAGAGAGAGAATCCCAAGCAGGCTCTGCACTGACAGTGCAGAGCCCCACACAGGGCTTGAACTCATGAGCTATGAGATCATGAATTGAGATGAAACCAAGAGTTGGATGCTTAACCAACCCAGCTACCCAGGTGCCCCCTAAATTCTATTTTCTGATTTTAAGTGAATGAGCAAATGACATTTACTAAGTACCATTGTCTTATGCACTATTAGATGCTTTAATACATCATCTTGAAACGAATATCTCTATAACATTTTATTTTATTTTATTTTATTTTATTATTTTAAGTTTATTTATTTTGAGGGACAGAGAGAGAGTGTGTACGAGTGGGGGAGGGGCAGAGAGAGAGAGAATCCCAATCTGACATTGCAGAGCCTGATGTGGGACTTGGACCCACAAACCATGAGATCATGACCTGCACTGACGTTGGACGCCCAAATGACTGGCCACCCAAGCACCCATCTCTACCGTTTTATATTTTTGAGGTTATGTGATGCTTTCAGATTTAATACTGTTATGTCTTTCTTGATAATTTTTCACTATGAAATGTCCACATTAATCTCCGTCAACAATTCTTTTTATTTTTTAATGTTTATTTATTTATTGAGAGAGAGAAAGAGAGAAAATCCCAAGCAGGCTTCACACTGTCAGTGTGTCAGTGTGTGAAGCCTGACACGGGGCTTGAACTCACGAACCATGAGATCATGACCTGAGCAGAAATCCAGAGTCAGAGGCTTAACCGACTGAGCCACCCAGGTGCCCCTCTAGCAACAATTCTTGATGTAAAATTGGTTTTGTTTGACATTCATGTAACTATAGAAGCTTTTTTTGGTTGGGGTTTACATGATATAACTTCACCCTTTTATTTCCAACCTATTTCCTAATGTTTTAGGGGAGTCTTATAAAGACATGGTGAGGTTTAAAAAAATCTATTGTTACCATTTTATATTTGAAATTTAGAAATTAGTCTAAGTGTATCTAATGTGATTACCGATAAATTGGATTGATAATAGCCATCATACTATTTGCTTTTTATGTGATCCTTAAGTTTTAAGAACTTGTCTCTCTTTTTTTGGAATCTTCCACAAATTTAGCATTCCATTTTTCTCTTTATTAATTCTCTCTCTCTATCTACAATTACTATATGCACTGTTGTATATTAATTTACCCTAAAGATCACCACATGCATACTAGGCCCATCAGTCACTGAAAGAGGTATTACAATTTTTAACTTTGATTATTGACTTGTCTACTTCTCTCTATAATTCTGCCAAATCTGGTTTAATGCATTTAAATCTTTGGGGAGTATAGATGAGCATTTAGAAGTGTATCTTGATAGATTGATGCTTTTGTCATTATAAAATGTCCTTCTTAAATTTTTTACTTTGAGTCTACATTAATATAGCCATATCGATTGTCTTGTTCTTGGTGTTTGCATTCTTTATCTTTTGATATCTTTTTATTTTCAACTTGGTAGTGTCTTTAATGTTTCTTATGAACAGTATATAGTTGCACCTTTCTTTTGAAGTATTTTTACATTTTTTGATGCTCATTTTTGGGGAGAGAATGTGTGTGTGTGAGCAGGTGAGGGGCAGAGAGAGCGGGACACACAGAATCTGAAGCAGGCTCCAGGCTCTGAGCTGTCAGCACAGAGCCCGACGTGGGGCTTGAACTCACAAACTGCGAGATCATGACCTGAGCCGAAGTCAGATGCCACCTAGGTGCCCCTGAAGTATTTTTACTCTGACAATATCTTCCTTTTAATTTAGTGTTTAGTCCATTTATGAGACACTTTCAGGTCCTTAAATTTATCGTTTCAAAATGTAATCATTTCAAAATCCAACTATCCAAGGTAGACTGAAAGACATGTATTTCACTTAGGGGAAATTAAGGTCTCCTAAAGGTGGCCTGGTGCTATGGCAGGGTAAACAGAGAGGCAACCAGCCTCATTTTCCTTTTGCAGGTAGAGGCAGGAGGAACAACCCTAGCTCAAGATGTCCATGTGTTAACAATATCTTCCCTTGTATAAGCCCACACATGAGGAATGCTGGCCACTGAAATGACTCACAGGAAAGTGTTTAGACTGATTCTTACAGCTCCTTCACAAAACTTCAGGAAGGCCTGGTAATAGAGAGGTACACGTTGTCACTCAAGGACTTGGTCACACCTCTATTATAAGTTAATTCAGATTAAACAGAATATGGCAGCATAAATGGCCTCTCAATTTCTATAGTCACAACAGCTAGTGTGAAGATCCAAATAGAATACAATCACCGCCGTGCTTTTCTAAATTCTGTGTCAACTCAAATATTCCATCAACGTTAATGATATTTGAGTGCCTTGACAAAGCAGTTGCAGCTATGTTATGTGTAAAACATATTAAATAAGTTCTGTTCTGCAAATTTGTATTTTTCACTAAGTTTATTTTCATTATTCCTTGTGTATTTTTTTCCTATGGATGAACTTAAAAATAATTTTGGTTCTTAATTAAGATGCTATGCATGAAGATCCTGAATAATTGGAGACAATTGTTCTTTTAAATGGTTGTTAATTACACCCTCCTGGCACAGTTATTGCGTTATTACTACACTTAGGAAAAAGAAGCTGTGCTATTTGGACTCGAAATATTTCTGACATTTTAATGAACACACTACTTAGTTATACTTTACAAAGTTTTTCAGTGAACCACAAAGGATTAAAAAATGCCATTCAAGGGCTGTAGATAATTAAACTGACTGAATATAAGACGCTTCATATGGAAGTGAAAATTATGTATGAATTTTGTTGGGCTGGAACTATGTTTCACTAAATGACTTTAGATTTGTTAATTTTAAGTACAAGATGAAGGGTACCAAGGGGATACCTTGTTTTCACCTCAATTTGTTTCATTCGCCTAAGCTTTTTTATCTTTTGACACCCCTTTTGATTTTTCATTTTGGCCCTTGAATAAACTAGGGATTATTTGAAATAAATAAATGTCAACTTTGAAATACTGTGAAATATATTCATTATAATAGACTTGATGCGGAATTGGTGCAAATCAGTCACAAAAGAACTCCCAGATCAGGCTTCCAGTCCAATTTTAATAGAAATAAACTTTAGATAAATATGGTTTTCAGATAAGACAAGGTAAGAGTTTTTATCAGTTCCAAAATAATGATTTTACTTGCTTATCTACCGAGTTGACCATTCTCCACAGAACCACGCTCCACGCTCTTCTAAGTACCTCTGCTATCATTATATTAATGTCTTCCTATGTCTGCAAATTTGATTATTGTTCTATTTCCACGGATCATTAAGTTTTTCTATTCCAGCAGAGATCCCCGCATCCCTGAGGGACCTCTGCTTGTTATTTTCTGTTTCAATTGTGTGCATTTTATATTTACTATTAAAGATTTGAATAATGACATATTCTCCAAGAGGCTGTGTTTTTGATTATGATAAACCTCTCTGGAGAATTCTGTGAGGTTTCACATCTGGTGGAAAACTCCAATGAGAACACCTCTAATGAGGAGTTCCTGGAACAAGAAATTACAGATTATCTGTTTTTCTGAAAACATGACAAGCTAGTGAATGCCTTTCTTTACATAAAAAGTCAACTTCTCTATGTAGTAAGTGAAGATTTTCTAACCAATTCATTGTTTAATCTAAGTTAATTGATCAAATGTTTTAGTTATATTAGCTATTTTTGTCTCTAAAATATCTTGACATAAAAAATATTTCACAATATACATGTTGCTGGCCATGATCTTGTATACTTTTATTTAAAGCATGCTAATTATTTTATAATACCATCATTAAAATATTTTACACTAAAACTCTTATCAAACTTCTAAGGATTTCTCCGTTTGAAGGGAATAAAATTCTTACAATTCATGAAATCTTATCAAAGTAGTTTGTTAAAGGGAAAAAAAAACTTTTTTTGTATTATAATTCCATAAAAGCAATATTTCTAGCTATTGCTCTTGGCAAGGGATTAACGGTCTAAATTTTTTTTGGGGGGAGACAATAACAAGTATATGTTTTTCAGTTACAATTAAAACATATTTATAAAGGAATTATATATACTATTGCATGTAAATTATGTACTTCCATTCTTAAAATTGATTATTTCTCATTTCAGATTTTAAACTAAGCTAATGGAGTGTTTTCTTCCAAAATCTGAATTTCTTTCTGTAGGAAGTTACTAAGATATTACAATTAAGTTTAAATTCTTTACCAGTTCTTTATTTGAAACTAGAGAGGGTCTCGGATTTATGATGGCTCAACTTACAATTTTTCAACTTTGGGATGATGTGAAATTGATGTGTATTCCATAGAAACTGTACTTTGAATTTTAAATTTTGATCTTTTCCCAGGCTAGTGATATGTGGTAAAATGTTCTCTTGTGATGCTGGACAGTCCCAATCAACAACGTGACCGTGAGGGTAAACAACCAGTCTACTTACGAAGATTCTGTAACCATACAAGCATTATGGTTTTCACTTCCAGTACAGGAGTCAAGAAATTACATGAGATATTCAACACTTTATTATACAATAGGCTTTGTGTTAGATGATTTTACCCACTGTAGGCTAAGTTAGGCGTTAAGTGCAGTTTCGACTTACAGTATTTTCAACTTACTATGGATTTTTTGGGATGTAACCCCATTGTAAGTTGAGGAAAATCTATATTATTGTCAGAAAACTGGAAGCAAGAAAGAAACCCTGAATTTATCACAATAGGTTAGGAAACGGTTCAACAAGCACCACAAAATCTCACTAGTTTAACACAACAAAAATTTATTCTCTCTGACAGTACAGGTCCTCTGTGGGTCAGCAGGACCTAAACTTGGACTGATCAAGTCTCCATGTTGCAACTATGGACAAAGGTCCATAGGGACAAAGGTCCCTTTGTCACTGGTACAGAAAAGGAGAGCCCCTGAAGATTAGCCCTTGGAAATTTTACTGCCTTGAACAAGAATTGGCATGTGTCACTTCTACCCATATTTCATTGGCCAGAAGTAATGACATTGCCTGCTTAACGAAAAGGGGGTCAGAAAGTGTGTGTGGTGGGGAAGGGTAGAGAATAAAATATTTGGCAAATATTCCACTGACCGTGACACATGGACATCTGCCATCACTGACACCCTGGCTGTCACAATATAGGAACGAAAACCAAGTCCCCCTGGGGAAAGTCATATATCATAAAATAATAACTGAAAACTTGGGAGCCAATAATTTTCCTCCTATAGAAGACCTAACTCTGTTTCACATAAATAATCTGAAAAAAATTTAAAAAATGGAAAAAAAAATAGTCCTAGAAATGACATACCAATTTGTTGTCTACATTTCTCATGTGGCTTGCAACTCCTTGGTAAAATAAAAATATGTTCCTTGTGCTTTCTTCCCCCCCCCCCCCCCCCCCCCCCCCCCGCACTTCATGATGATATTTTGGATTTTACAGAGTACAGAGCTGGGTTTGAAATAGAGACTGGTTGAAAATAAAATAAAATGTACATAAATATATGTGGACGTTTGTACAAAACAAGGAACCAATTAAATATAAATGATTGGCAAAGGGACAAGAGAAGCAGGAAAGGCAGGTTTTGTCTAATGCGTAGGAGTTTCTTACGGCTGCTATAACAAAACACCATTGTACTGGTGGCTTAAAACAACAGAAATTTATTCTCTAAGAGTTCTTGAGACCAGAGGTCCAAAGTCAGTATCCCCGAGTCAAAATCAAGGTGTGGGCAGGGCTGGGCTTCCTTTGGAGGCACTAGGGGAGAGTCCTGCCTTGTCTGTTCCACTCTCTAGTAGCCGCCTGCATTCGTTGACTTACGGCCACATCACTCCAATCTTCAAGTGCAGCACCTTCAAAGCTCTGTATGCTCCTTCACGTCTATGTGTCAAATCTCCCTATGCCTTGTTCTTATAAGGACACTTGCAGTATTGCATTTGGAGTCCACTTAGATGATCAAATATAATTTCCCCATCTCAAGTTCTGTAATTTAATCACACTTGTAACAACATTTTTTTTTTTTTTTCAAGCAAGGTAACACTCACAAATTTCAGGTATTAGGTTCTGGTAGCTCTGGGAGTCATTATTCAGTCTACTACATCATGTGAAACCTTTGTTTGATTCATACTCTAAACCTAAGAAATCTGTCCAAAGGAGAAAGATCCAAAGAACGTCTTTAAATAAAATAAGCTAGAAAGAAGGCTGGTGGAGCTGGTTTTATTCCCCGGGGAACTCTATGCTTTTCTTTGCTTATCTTTTAAAGGGCACTGGCAAGTCTATCAGACCAAAAGTATCAACTCCTTCCTAAGCTTGTTATCTTTCACTGAAGTCACTTGAGACAGGAAGAAAGTAAAATGAAGGTATCAATGAATGGAAAGTAAACACTGAAAGTAACTGATGAAGAAGGTGAAGCAATTTTTCCTGACTCATAATTTTATCTATGATGAGTAGAGTTCATCTGGCTTCCAGACAAAAAAAAGAAAGAGGTATGTAAGTCATGGCATAGCTAAATGTCATGGTTTTTTAGTCATAAACTTTATAAAGGACACACTTATTCTTATTAAAAATTAAGCAGGCAGTTCTTCTATCAAACCTACAAAGGAATGTTTTGTTTATATTTTTGTTTAAATAAGGAGCTACCAGGAACTGACCTTCTAGCCCTGTACCTTTCCACTTATTGTGCTGTCCTGAGCAATCTCTTCAATTCTGTTGTTTCAATGAGCACCTGTACGTGGCTGAATATTGATTCCCTACCCCCAGTTTCATCACTTGGGAATATTTAGACACCATTCATCTACCTAGGTGCCTACTAGTTATACCAACTAGCATATGTTCCTTGGGTCCCTCAAACATGAGGGCTCCTTATCTAATTCTTCTCCAGCCCCAGACTCACTGCCTTGGCAGCAACAGTGTTTCTCTTTCACTTCTCAGTTCAGGCTTGCAGAGCAGCCAATCTTGATTCTTGCCTATCACTCATCACCCTTCTGTGTTAGTAAATCTTGCTACTTGGGTAAAAGCGTCTGCTAATATAAACTGGACTCTAGAAGAGCAGCACACCCCTGTAGCTCTATCATTTCTAATTCAAATGGCAGCCCTTCGCTCCTTCTCTAACCACTTCCAAAATTATTGACTGTTGGCCTTTCAGCTCCAGTGTGTAGAGTGAAATTTCCATGTAAGGACATTAACTCGAATTACGACTTAGCTAAAAATATTAAAGGGATAAGGAAGGAGTCTGGAATGAAAAAGATGTGATTGGTGGAGTATGTGTTACTCATGTATTAGACTAGGCTGCTTTCTATCCCCAACTGCAGGAGACAAGAGTGGGCCTAATTTATAGATGAGACTCCTCCACACATTGTGAGATGGTTTTTCCACTGAAGGATTTCTGACCATTCACAACAAATTCTGCAACTCCTAGGAGCTGAGATCTCATGACAATCCTTTATTTATGTCAGGATGACCTGTTTTAAGTCTTAATATTTTTCATTGTCATTTCTATATGCTCTGGTCAGACAGAAGACATACTTCCACATTATATCTGATCTGTGCCACTTCTGAGTCTTGGAGAAGATCAGTCTAACACACACACAGCACATTGTACACCAATGCAATGAATTATTTTATTGACTGTCTCTTCGGTTCAGGTGATAAGCACACTGTCTAAATACTGAGGCATACTGGAAACTTGATAAAACTTGAGGATCATAAATATCCGCAGTTATTCTTGGGTATCTGTGGAGAGACAGATTTCCAGGACTCATGTTTCTTCTCATCCCTGCTTCTCTCTTACTCTAGAGATTACTCTACTCTAGATTATCTTCTGTTCCATGAGAAGGAACAGAGAGCTTTTATGTCTCATGGTATTAGAAGGTCAAACCACCAGGAAAGAAAGGCTTTGCGCCCATTGGCTCCAGTCTGAGAAATCCCGGAAGAGATTTCAAATGTGGGAATCTGGGCGAAATGCCACCCTTGGTGCCCGTGTTGGCTACAGGACAGGATCATGACATAGCAATAACTGACCCGATAATGATGGGTGGTAGGACAGTCTGCGGCCACACCTGGAGAATATTCAATGACCTGTGTCAACATGGGAAACACATGTGGAGCTGTGCTATTACTGTGCACTGACGGATGAAGTAAACAATGGCACAAGTTACTTTGAATTAATAACTTACGCATTTTATTTTATTAATCATCAGGTTATGTGTATATTCAAAATTAGTGCCACGTTTATGTGGTACTTAAATAATTCTCATGTGATTGTAGGTTTGAAGACCATATGAATATCTTCTTGGTCTTCAGGCAGTTGCAGTACCAGGGCTAGTTATTACTGCATCACGAGTCTTACACTCCCGAGACTGACAGTTACTGCAGAAGACCAGTATTTAACCATCATCTGAGAAGCAGAAGGAGAGCCACTAAACCCTACGATTTGTTTCAGAGACTGCAGCAGAAATCATAATGGAGAGGAGGATATTGAACCACAGCAAGATAAGCTCAGCAGAGACATGCGGTCTGGGTAGAACCTAAGTGAATGTGTCAGCACCCAGAATGAAAGCAATGGGCAAGTGATAGGAGACCTATGATGGCAGAGCCTGGCAAAGAACACAGAAGGGAAGTGGGTTAGAATTGCCTCCACAGAACAAACAAGCAGAATAGAGAGGAAATCTGGTCTGAATGAGATGAAGCTCGATCTGTGGCGAAGTCGGAAACAAGAACTATTAGCACCAATATGAGTGAGGTGGAGCGCAGACAGAGGGGTCTCAGAGAATCACCCATCGAGGACCTGTACTTGGAAGGTATTTGGACCCCGAGTGACTCACGGCATCCTGGACTTGCATGACTTTGAGGGAGAAAGTAAAACATGAGCCAGAGAGGGTCACTGTTTCCCTTAAAGGACCTGTGGGCTTGGGCGTATAAAAATTTCAGCCAAGGAGTGCCTGAGTGGCTTAGGCAGTTAAACGTCTGATTCTTGATTTCAGCTCAGGCTATGACCTCAATGTTCATGAGATCGAGCCCTGCATTGGGTGATGCATGGGCAGCGTGGGGTCTGCTTGGGATTCTCTGCCTCTCATTCTGCTCCTCCCTTGCTTGAACTCTCTCTCTCTCTCTCCCTCTCTCTCTCAAAATATTTAAACTTAAAATAAAATTTCAGCCAAAAATTTTTGAGGAGAAGACAAACTGAAGTAGTCAGAAAGCATGTCATACAAGCTGTAAGATGGACTCTAGGTTCTGTGCAGGGGTGATGGGAGAATGATAATGCACCATCATAGTCCAACATGAGGAACAGAAAACATAGGAGGAAGCTGTTTCCCTCCCCTGTAGAAAAAGCAGAGTGGATGTCCTCGGAAAATGCATTTATTCCTGAGTGATTTATCATTTGATTCTTTCTATTTCTTCTGCCTCTAGTTTGCGAACTTTCAGGGAACACTTGCTTCTTCTTAAAATTCACCCTGCAAGACCCTGGCAAATGACCTCTTTATGACCGTCTATGATTGCGCTCAGCTCAGGAAAATCAGTTGGTCTAATCAAATGCACAAACCTCCACATTTGATTATTCTATCCCAAATAAAGAAATTGAGTTTCAAACACACTAAGTGTACCAGTGGAAAAGATGGACATTATTAAAGAATTTTTCTTCAGATTACTTTCCAGAGGTATTTCCAACAGACACACACACACACACACACACACACACACACACACACACACACAATCATTATTTTCTTTTCCACCTCTCCAAATACTTCCCTCATCTATTTCCCCAACTATTTATGGAGAAAACATTTACTGAATGCATCTGATATGCAGGGCACTGGGCTAGGCACTTGCCACATTTTTATTAACACCTGCTTGGATCCCAATTCAGGTTATAATTATGTTACAAATAGATCACTTCTAACACAGAATATTGCTGTAAGGTTAATTTGCCCTTCAACAAACCTACAGCTAAGTTCTCATATTTGCTACATTATTGAAATGGCCACATCATCCAGTGCAGAATGCATTACAAGATTATGAATCTGATAGCACAATAGAGTAAATTTAACAACAAGCTTAAATAATGCAGTAGAAGGATAAAAAAGAGCTAGGTAGAATAACATTGTGTATCTGATATGGACCTTTCAGATAGCTTGAGTCTGATATTTTTGGTGCAGTAAGACAATAGATTGATATGGTTTTCCTCTGCAAAATAATAGCCCACAAGAAATAAATTTGCATGGATCATACTCATATTTGAACAAAATTTTCCTCATTCTCTCAAACTGTTATTCACCATACTACAGGCTATAAAGGGATTTTCATCTGCTTTATCTTCTTGGCTTTTCCTGCTGTTTTTTAATTAAAGTTTAAAGAATTAAATGAAACAGGATGCTGGGGTTACACCAGAATGAGGAAGGATCAGGCCACCAAATCCACTGAGATGTAATGGGTCACGGGCTGATTTTGGAATTATCATTCACAATGATGTTTTTTCAAGTCCAAAGACTAAACATTAATGTTTTTTTTAAAACCAGACAGATTATAGAGATCAGAGTTCCAGGTCAGTTTCACCACGTAAAAGTATCTAGGAAAAAAACAAAACAAAACATGCTTTTAAAAGTATTTTGAGGCTTTTTTCTTTGCACCATCCTGTCAACTTTAGCTATTTGTGAATAATTAAAATTTCAGTTTCTTACATATCTTGAGAATATTTGGTCCCCCTTGAAATGGCAGCATTGAAGCATTCATATTTATAAAACTGAAATCTTTGAAAATATAATGTAGTTCGGAATATGGTTTTGTTATTGTCAACGTGGGCGGTGCTTACCACAGGGGGGTGGGAATGAGGAGTGGGGGGGGGGGGGGGATGTTGCGGAGAGGACACAGCCCCCGGCGGGGACAACTGCATCCAGCAGGGATTGCTGCGCGGGGCCTTGACCTCTCAGACCCCTGCTCCTGAGCTCTGAGGGCATGTTGCTGCTCTGTTGCCTTTGGGACCTGCTGACCCTTCCCGTAGCCGGAGCAGATGGCGTTGTGAGGACAAGTCCGTGGAGGTGGGCCCCAGACTGCTGCAATAGTGTGCACAGTCGCAGGTCGGACAGAAACACAAGTACAGGGACCATGAGAACAGATATCCGCCTTCTCCATCTCTGCCATCTGTCCTGTGTGAGGCCAGGGCAGGTGCAGGGTCTCCCCCAGGTAGCAGGAAGTTGGGGCGGGGAGGTGTAGGAGGCAGGAGACTGTGGGAGCAAGGGATGTGGGGGCAGGGACTGGTCAACAAAAACACTGCTGCTGTCTCTCATTTCTCTCTTCTTCCAGCAACGCCAACCCTTAGCTGACCCCAGACCCAGCAGCACCCACACGATCACGTGTTTGTCTTCGGAGAAGCAGGACAGGCCCTCTGTTGGTTGCCTCCGTCCCCATTTTCAACCTCAGAAGTCAACTGATCACCATGGACAAATCTGTTCTCCTCTCTGGGCTTCAGTTTCCCTAGATTGCAAAGGAAGCGGGCTGGACCCAAAGCTCTTCAGGCCCTATCATCTTTCACCTATTGCCATGACACTCTCCTCTGCCCCTTCTCTTTGGCTACTGGTGTCGTCCTGTTCCAATCACCCTGTGGTTCCCTATTTCCCATAGCATAACTCTGGAATTTCCAGATGCACTGCTCCAGGCGTTTCTGATCTCTTCAGCCTCAACTTTCACCATGCTAGGGTCCCTCCTTCCCCCGCCCCCAGCCCCTTATAGCTGGTGCGGTTTTAGAAACATGAGAAATGAAGTCTCTAGTTAAACGCCCCATGCCTTGAAGACCATATTCTTTGCTCGGGAAATTGCCCCTTTCCCCAGCCCTAAAGATTTGTCCCTGCCTCCCACCCCTCTCCCAAGTCTTCATGGCACCTGTATAAGTCACCTACATCTAAATTTGCCTCAGATAGGGATTGTTGGGGCCCAAGTCTTCTGACTTCTCTGACAGATGGGTCTCTTTCTGAGGGCAAGGCTGGATCTCCTCTCTGTGCCCTGGCCCAGGGCAAGGAGTTCACTCCTGTGAACATGGTCAAGGTTCTCTGAAAACTATCTCCAGTGACAATGATTCCTATAAATCTGGAGAGACCGTTTCTTGTCCAGTGCTCCCACATTAGGGAGGGTCTGAGCAGGGGTTCAGAATCCTTCAAGCCACTATGAGACTCTGGACTTGAAGAAATAATGTTAAGAAAAATACAAATAACCAAACATTATTAGTGAAGTCCAAAGCCACCAGGGAAAGAGTCTTTTTCCTCCATTCATTCCCATTATGTTATTTGTTACTATAGGAACCTCTTTGTCCGCGTAGGTTGTTGTAACAAAATGCCATACACTGGCTACCTTATAAACAATGGGAATTTTATTCCTCACAGTTCTGGAAGTTGAAAGTCTGAAATCAGGGTAGCAGAACCCTCAGGTTCTGGCAAGAGCCTTCTTCCAGGTTGCAGACTGCTGACTTCTTGCGTCCTGGTGGTGCAGAGAGCAGAGCAGTGAAAGTAAACTGTCTCCTGATTCTTCTAAGGGCTCCTCCACCCTTTTGATCACATCTAATTCTCCTTACCTCCCAAAGTCCCCACCTCCTACTACCAGCACCTTAGGGGGTAGGGTTTCAGCAGAGGAACTTCTGGAAGGAAGACAAACATTCAGTCCATAACAAAGACCATTGAGATAAATTTCTTATAGTAGTATGTGTAGGGATTTTATCTTCTAGTTTATCCCATAGTAAATGACAACTGCTGATTTTCTCTATCTCTGATATTCCCTTATATTAAAACAAAATGAAAAGGCATAAAACATGTAAAGATTTGAAAAGTTACAGTCTATAAGCTGATTGCAACAATTTGCATTTGGGGCACATTGTTTCCAGTGTTTGTACTGCCTTTTATGTTGCAATGGTAATGTACAGAATACTATTTCACTCTGAAGTTTACTCAATGTATATTTTTTGAAACAGGAGAAAAACATTATAATTAGTTTTAATGCTTGTATAATAGTTGTTTGGCAATTTCATGAACAGTTTGTGAAATGTTAAAATTTATTTTAATTTAGCGAATACTCCAGCTGAGCAGGCATTTTATTTTATTTTATTTTATTTTATTTTATTTTTTTAAGAAGATCCCTTCTTTTTTTAAATTTTTTTTTACATTTATTTATTTTTTGAGAGACATAGAGAGACAGAGCACAAGTTGGGGAGGGGCAGAGAGAGAAGGAGACACAGAATCTGAAGCAGGCTCCAGGCTCTGAGCTGTCAGCACAGAGCCTGACATGGAACTCAAACTCACAAACCATGAGATCATGACCTGAGCCGAAGTCAGATGCTTAACCGACTGAGCCACCCAGGCGCCCCTGAGCAGGCATTTTATTGAGCAGGCACTGATTTGATCACAAAATTTACATTTAACTTCAGGAACAGTTTTCAACCGACAGGTTTTCATAGGATTCAGGGCGTCTTGCTTTCTTTTTGGCAGGAAAATTTCCACTTGAAATCCCATTGCAATGGCACAGAAAATATCCAGACCATTATAAACCACGCTGTTATCAGAGGTTACAAGCAGGAAGTTATTTTGGAGGTTGGATGGAAACCTTGCTTTTCAGTCTATTCTTGGTCATTGATAATGCTCTTAACACTATACTATTATGCTCTGCAGAGCACATTTTTGCTAGTATGCTGATGATTCAGCTACTAAACACTAACAGTATACACAGTAATGTGCTAGGTACCACTGAGGTGAGGGCCATATTGAGTCTGTATACTCTTAATGACACTCAACGCTTCTTATTGAAAAATACAAAGATTTTAACACATTTGTGTGACATGACTGACCAAGTGAATCTTAATCCCATTGATTTCCTGAGTACAACTGCATAAGGAATTAAATTCCTACCAGACTCAATATTATCTTAATGCAAATATCCTATCTTGGGAAAAGGAAAATTAAACTAAGATCATCAAAATTTACAGACATTGCTATCATGTAATGCCTATTGGACTTAAAAAGAATAAAACAGGTTCACATTTCCTCATAATTAATCATTTCTATCATCTATCATAAATACTCATGTATTTTGAAAAAATAAAATGAATGAAACAGGGGTGCCTGTGTGGCTTGGTTGGTTAAGCGTTTGACTCTTGATCTCAGCTCAGGTCTTGATCTCGGGGTTGTGAGTTCAAGCACTTCATTGGGCTCTGCCCTGGGCATGAAACCTACTTAATAATAATAATAATAATAATAATAATAATAATAATAATATAACAAAACACTTCTGATAAAATTATATATATCTATGTTTTAATAGGTTCAAGTGGAATGCATTGGGATGTAGGCAAGTTATGTTGTATTTCCTCTCACTGTATTCCTCCTGTCTCTACCCCTTATGCAGACACAGTACTGAATTATAGAGTCTCAGATTCGGGAGGGCTCTTAGAGGCCTCATTTCCTCATTTTGCTGATGAAAGAACTGAGGGCTCGAGAAGGGAATTGGTGCCCTGGATTGTATGTGGCGATTTCAATAGTAATCTCTCTAACCTTCTTTCCCTCTGTTCACCCACAGCTATCCAGTCCTTAGGTGTGGACAAGGAAGGTTAGAGTTGAAACGGTCACATATTCTTCAAATAAAGCAACCTGAACACAATTCATGTTTTGAGGGTGCTGTACTCACTGTTTACACATATTCAACTTATAGTTTACTTAAATGTTTCCATTTCTTTACACTGCTGCATTTAAACTAATCTTTGCTTTGCTTGAGCGTACATCATGTGTGCAGATAGTCGTGTGTGTAAATATGCACATACACATGCTTGTATTTTTAACCTGATTTCAGTGAGTTCATCAAATCCTTATAAGAAGCATTGTGCTGGATAGCAAAGATACAAAGATGAATACAGCTTGGTGGTGGAGACATTTAGAAGATAATGTGATATATATGCTTAATAACGTGATAGAGGGATGTTTAGGCTCTAACAAGAGTACCCAACCCAGTCTGAAGCAGTCTTTGATGGTGGTCAATTTACAACCTTTTATAGGAAATTATGTAATACCTATACCAATGATGTACTACATAGTTAATATTATTTTTATTAACTTCTCAACATAGGATATGCTTTTAAGTTGTATAATACTTAATAACATTAACTAGATTAAATGGTTGAAATGTTTAATTAATTAGTTTATGTTCCAAACACATTAAATTAGCAGAAATATAGACCTTTTCCATAATATACTTGGAATATTTCTATTTCTGCTTTTGAAATATAAATGCATAAATGTATTTTTTTTTCATTTTTGAAATGCTTTTATTCTCACGTTAGTGACCATGAAGTTTAGTCTTGGCGACAAGAGTAGAACCTAGTGATTAATTTCTTACGTACGTATGACACCCGTGCTCATCCTGAAAAGTGCCCTCCTTAATGTCCATCGCCCATTTAACCCACCCCCTTCTCCCCCATCAACCTTCAGTTTGTTCTCTGTATTTAAGAGTCTCCTATGGTTTGCCTCATTGTGTGTTTTTAGCATGTGTGGGCTCTTAATGGATGAGTCTGGGGATAAAGACAGGGAAGAAAAAAAAGGAATCATGTAAGCACAACTCATAGCTCAGTAAACCACACAGCTTGATGTTTGTGGAGAGTTACATGGAGTCTTGCATTGGTAGAGTGTGAAGTTCAACTCAGAAAGTGGTACAAGAATAAAGGTAAAGAGCAAGACAGTAAGGACATGAAGGATCAGAGAGTCTGGACCCTATTCTTTAACCTATGAAAGCCATGGAAGTGTTTTAAAGAAAAATAAAGGTAGTCAATGTTTCATTTTCCCTGACGTTGATAGAAGCTGAGAGGATGGGTTTGAGGGCACATGATTAGTAGAACAGAGAATCGATGACGATTTTGCCTCATTCCAAGAAATAGGTACTAGGCAAGTGAATTGCACATGTTTTTAGAGGGAGAGGCATATTGATATATTTGGTTGGTGAAATCAACAGGAATTTCCTATTAGTGAGGGAGTGAGGAGTGTCAAGGCTTACCGTCGGGTTTCTAATTCCATGGATAGTGATGACACAATATGAACTATGGACTAAAAGAGTAGGTATGGAAAGAAGGATGATGGGTTTGTGTGCTTGTAAAACATCAGTTAGACATAACCAACAGGCATTTGGAAATAAAAATTAACAGAAGATGTAAAGTCAGAGGTAAGGTTTGAGTGATGTCAGCATATATAAGAGTTTGAGATACTCCTGGGAGAAGTTGCAGGGTGAGAACAAAGTGGGGTCCAAAAAGAGCCTGTAAAACAGCAACATTGAAGAGCAGACAAAGGGGTCTAACTAAGAGGCCAAATGTTCATTAGTCAGTGAAATAGGAGAGAACAATTGGTATGTAGTTTAGGAGGGAAAAAGTAATCTATGGTGGCAAATGCAGCAGAAAAGTCTAATGAGATGGGGACCAAAAAAGTACCCTTTGGATTAGGCTTTTGTAATATTTATACATTGTTCTAAACTATCAGAGTATTTTTTACTTTTCTTATTTTCTCATGAATACAATATATGAAACTACTAAGGAATTCTTCACTCAAAACACCGAGGCTGAACTTTCTGTACCCACCAGCCACCTATGGATATTAAACCCTTGAAATCTTGTTAGTCCAAATTGAGATGTGCTATAGTTGTAAAATATATACTGGATTTCGGAGACTTAGTATAAATAATACAAGACATCTCAATAATTTGAAAGTCTGAAACATAGTATTTTGAATATACAGGGTTATGTAAAATATCTTTGTAAGTTTACTTTCATTTATCTGCTTTAATTTTTCTCATGTGACCACTAGAAAATGTAAAATTACCTATGTGGTTTGTATTTGTGGCGGACATCGTATCTCTCTTAGTGCCACTCTAGGCTCTGCCGATTTCCCTGTGTGTGTGCTTTTTACAACATCCAGAGCAGCCTCATTTTTTCTGTGAATCTTACATAACCGCTGAGCCGAGTTCAATGCCCGTGGTCCTTTCTGCCAACGTGAGCAGACTCAATCCACAGTGGCCCTCCATTAACCTAAATACCTTTGGTTTACTGACTACGATTAGATTGTGCTTATGTACGTGCTATCTTATTCTCAATGATACAGATAGTTCTTGTTCTCTAACTAGTTCAAATTGTCATATTTTAGTTCCCTTTCTAGGTTTTTTATGTGTCCTGTATCTATGATAATATAAAGTCCTTAAACCCATAGACTGGAATAATAGGGTCTGGTAAAGGCAAACTATTTCTGTCTACCAAAACTAAAATAAATCTAGGGTAGAATTTTCTGGGTAACCCCATATGTATACTCTGACTTATGACATTGTAATGATTGAATTAGGATGATTAATATTATTTTATTATTAATATTAATGTTCTTATTTTAAATATTGTTAATATTTTATTATATTAATTTTATTTTTATTAACTTCTCAACATGGGATATACTTTTAAGTTGAATAATACTTAATAATACTAACTAGATTACATGGTTGAAATGTTTAGTTAGTGTCTTATGTCTCCAAAACATTAAATTAGCAAAAATACAGACTTTTTCCATAATATACTTGGAATACCTCTATTTCTGCTTTTGAAATATAAATACATAATTTCTCTGTAAAAAATACCAGATACTCCAAAATTTTTTGTATATGATGTATTTCACTGTCAGAGTCAAAAAACATGAATTTAATTATTACTCTCAAATTACACTAAATAATTCAACATATGCTATTAGTCAATACATTATTCAGTATTTTCTTCATAAGTAAGACATTTCGTTACTATAAATTAGTACTAATTATGAAAAATTATTTAAGAAAAAAGTTATATCAAACAAAAGAATTAGAGTTCCTTCTTAGGCATGACATCATCTATTAAATGTACAATACACTCATTTTTACTAGTCAAGAATGAACTTTTAATTTAAAACAATTATAATTTGTTTCTGGTGTGAGTTTCAATCTGATCAAAATAATAAAAGAATGTATTATTAAAATAAAGCTGGTGATTAGCCAATACTATTTTATCTTCTATCATCTACTTACTTGGTATTAAAATAAGTTGACTCAGATCATTTATTGAATTGAACTATTTTTACTTGCAGAGCCACTATTTTCCGTAAATAAAAGGGTGTTTATTCTTTTATCCCATTCTACCTTTTATACCACTCTCCACATATTTACACACAAATGAAGAAGTGATAACACGCTAGTATGCATGTATCACTTAGTTTATGCTATATTTCTTCCTCATATATAATTTGCATGTGAACGATTAGACCAAATATAAAAATAGGCTTGCTTACAACCTAGTTTGTCACCATTCTCTTCCAGATGGACTGGATGAAACACTATGGAACATGCCCAGGAAGAATGGTGTATGTTTGTGAATCTTCGGTGCAGAGCTGTGGCTGGTGTCCCTACCATGAATCTTCCTGAATTCCTGTAGAAGCCCACCTGGCTCACACAGCCATACAAAACAATGGGCAAGAAATCTTGCCCCTCATTTGACATAACCCATTATTTGACATTACTAGTCACCATGTTAAGAATTTAGACAAAATAATTTGGTGTCATACAGAAAAAAGATCAGGATAATTTACTTCTATAGGCTGACTATACTGGCAATCTTGGGTCAATGAAATCAAATAAGATCCAAAGAAATATTAAAAATAAAACAAATACTGGGGTGCCTGGGTGGCTGAGTCGGTTAGGCATCTGACTCTTGATTTCAGTTGAGGTCATGATCTCATGGTTTGTGAGATCAAGCCCTGCGTCAGGCTCTATGCTGACAACATGAACAACATGGGTCCTGCTTGGGATGCTCTGTCTCCCTCTCTCTCTTCCCCTCCCCTGCTCACTCTCACTCACTCTCAAAAATAAGCATTAAAAAACCCAGATGTTTAAGTAATATTGAAAATTTCCAGCTTTATTCCACTAAAAAAACCAAAAAGCCCTGGTTTATAGAACTATTTTAATGAGTTAACTTGTGTTAACTACTTTTTATTCTTAACTTTTCCTGTGTTAACAATGAACTATTTTGTTAGTGCCATTCAAATTTTAGGATTCTTTGTTCTAGTTCTGTAAAAAATACCATTGGCACTTTGATGGGAACCCCAGGTAGCCAAGCAATCTTGAGAAAGAAAAACAAATCTGGAGGTAATACATTCCCTGATTCAAACTATACTACAAAACTATGTAATCAAAATAGTACTATACTGGCATTAAAACAAACAATAGAGATTCCAGAAAGAAACTTACACATATATGTCAATTGATCCATGACAAAGGTGGCAAGAATATACAAAGGGAAAAAGACTATGTCTTCAAAAAATGGTGCTGAAAATAATGGACAGCTACATGCAAAGGAATGAAACTGGACCCATCTCTTACACCACACACAAAAATAAATTAAGGGGCACCCGGGTGGCTCAGTAAGTTAAGCATCTGACTCTTGGCTTTAGCTCAGGTCATGATCTCACTGTTCAAGGGTTCGAGCCCTGCATCAGGCTCCACACTGACAGTGAGGAGCCTGCTTGGGATTCTCTCTCTCTCCCTCTCTTTCTACCTCTCCCCATTTTGTGCTCACTCTCGAGAGAAAGAAAGAAAGAAAGAAAGAAAGAAAGAAAGAAAGAAAGAGATTAAAAATGTCTTAAAGAGTTAAATCTAAGACTTAAAACCATAAAACTACTAGAAGAAAACATAGGCAGTAAGCTCTTTGACATTGGTCATAGCAATAGTTTCTTGAACCAGTCTCCTCAGACAATGACAACAAAAGCTAAAATAAACAAATAGGATTATATCAAACTAAAAGTTTTTGCACAGTAAAGGAAACCATCAACAAAATGTAAAGGCAACTTACTGAATGGGAGTGAATATTTGCAAATCATACATCCAATAGAGTAGATATCCCAAATACACAAAGAGCCTCCCCCACTTACTATTTAAAAAAAAAGCTGATTAAGAAATGGTCAAAGAAGTTAAAGAGATGTGAAGATGGCCAACAGGTACATGAAAAAAAGTTCAATATCACTAATCATCAGGGAAATGCAAACCAAAACCCATAACGAGATATTACCTCAAAGCTGTCAGATTGGCTGTTACCAAAAGGCAAGAAATGACAAGCATCAGTGGGATGTGGAGAAAAGGGAACTCTCATACACTGTTGGTGGGAATGTAAATTTGTGCAGCCACTATAGAAATAGAATGGAGGTTCCTAAAAAAGAGCTGCCATTAATATTAAGAAAATTAACTTCTGGGTATTATTTACCCAAAGAAAATAAAAACACCAATTTGAAAATATATATATAACTTTATATTCATTGTAGTATTACTTACAGTAGCCAACATACTGAAGTAATCTATGTCCATTGACAGATTAAGGATAAAAAATATGTTATATATATAAAATGGACCCAGCCACAAAAAAGAATAAAATCTTGCCATTTGCAACAACTCCATTGGACCTATAAGTCATTATGCTGAGTGAAATAAATGCTGTGTGATTTCCCTCATATATGGAATCTAAAAAAAAAAAAAAAAAAAAAAAAAAAAAACGAACAAACAAAACAAAACAGATTCATTGACACAGCAGACAAACTGGTGGTTCCCAGAGCAGCAAGAGAATGGAGGGCAGACAACATAGGTAAAGAGGAGAAGAGATACAAACTCCTAGCTACAAAATAAAGAAGTCATGGAAATGTAATGTGCAGCATAGAAAGTACAGTCAATAATATTGTGATAACTTTGTACGGTGATAGATGATAACTAAAGGGAATCATTTCATAATATACATAAAGCTCAAATTGCAATGGTATACACCTGAAACTAATAGTGCATTGTTGAGCAGAGATGAGATTCCTGGCCTTCTGGTTGAGTCTTGCAACCTCAGAAGTGGGTGGGGGCTTTCAGGGCTCCCTAAAGCCACCCCAGCACACGTAGCCATGGACACACTCTTGCAGGCATATAGCAGTCCAGAGCAGCCTGCTGTCAATCATCCAGGGACCTCATATGAGGGACTGTTCTTCACTCACCCACTGTTCCTGGAGGCTCACAGGCTCTGACCTTTGAATGTGACAAGTCTGCGTCATTTGGAGGTGGGTGTCAAAGAGTGTTAGTGAGCAAGAGGAAGTGTGAGCCAGATCCTGACCAGGTCCAGGGTAAATCTGCTTAGCATCTCTGCTTGTGAATTCTCATGGATTGTAAAATATCTGGCTGACAACTTAAAATGAGTTTAAGTTTTGAACAGCCATCAGAGTGAGTTGAAGCCTAATGCTGCTACCAAAACCCCATAGTTAGATTTCCCCCACTCATAAGATAATAAATCACATAAACTCAAAACATTTTTACTTAAGAAATGGTCTCCTATTAGTTTCTGACATGTGAGCTGGGGACAGAACTCACCTCCTTCCACCAACAATGTAAATGGACAGGTTGAACTTCTAACTTTCACATATCAAGTTTAAACCTTAAAGTTTTTACGGTCACATTTTGTATTAAATGTAATTAACCTCACCTGTACAAAAATATTAATATGGAATATATAATCATTTTTCTGCCTCATAGCTCCTTGCTCCATAGTAAGGCCCAAATACATGCCTTATTCAAATCTTTCCTTAAAACATTAATGTAGATTGTTATTGTCTCCACTGTTTTTAAGAGAAACAGTGAATCAAAGATCAGTAGCGATCCCTCTTCTCTGTCAGAGTCCCTAGTGTCAAAGCACTCCATGGTGACTTCAAGAAGCCAGACCTGCTAGTGCCCCTCATGACGTGAGGAAAGGCCAGCCAATTCTTCAAACCTTGGGGAAATAAAGAAGGAAAGACCCATGGCACAGTTGGACCCCATTCCTAGGTCCCCACAGGAGGAGGAGCCATGTCCCCCTACCCACAACAGTTTCTTCCTGTGGAAGCCTGGTCACGGCCACTGCAGCCTATGGACTTTGAAGAGCAGTACCATCCATGGCACAAGCAGGCTGAAGGGCTGAGTTTCTGCCTTTCCAAGGCCACTGCCTAGTTGTAACATACTTTCCAGAGCACCTTCCAGTACCTTCAGACACTGTCATGTTGCACACAAGCCATCCAGCTCTCAGATGCAACGCTATCACCAGGGACCTGTCTTCTCTCTATTGTTCTGGGATGCACCCAGAGATGGCATTGTTCTCAAAAAAATCTAAATGCCACAGCACATCCATTGTCTGGTCCATGTGGAGCATGTTCTGAGCTTTGGAAGTAGCACCAGCTGTTTATTCTGCAGGGATAAGAGGAAGACAGAGACAGGGACAGGATTCAAGTGAGTAGTAAGACCATTGGAGAAACTGGGCAAGCAGCTACAAAGGATGTTGGAGAAGATGTTAGAAGACCCAGATGAAGAAGAGGAAATGGATTTTACTGGAAGGAAAAGAAATGCTGGTAAAGATGAGATAGGTGGAATCTGGGAAATAAAAACAGATGCTGTAGAAGCTAAAAGTTGAATAGAAAGAACCCATTGCCTCCAAATTTCAGCAAGAAAGAGGCATCTTTTATATAAAGGATCTAAAAGAGGAGTTTTCCTTTTTTTAACTTAGAAGGAGAAAAATTAGAGTATGAATCTGATGATGAACAGGGACACAGCACTTCTCTCTCTCTCTCTCTCTCTCTCTCTCTCTCTCTCTCTGGAGTAAAATTATATTCAACCAAAAAACAACTGAAGGCTGAAGCCATCGGCTCAGGATAGAAAAAAGACATGATAGTGTTCACTGGAAGTTTGTTGGATCCTATGCACTTTGAGACTCCTGCTGAGTCAGGAGGCAGATCATTTGGAAAAAGAAAACCAAAAACTGGGAAGACAAAGATTCTTATGGTAATGATGATGACAGCTTCCTTGATCTGACTGACCTGGTTGAGAAGAAGCCTCTGAACCAAATGAAGAAGGCTGAAAATTCGACAAGAAGTCAGAGACCTTTTAGCCATTTGTTGCAAAGTTAAATGATAGGGAAAAACAATTCTCTAAAATCTCTGAGAGGCTAAAGGCCTCAAAGAAAGCTCTGTCAGAGTCACCATCTCCAGATGTTTTAGATGCTTTCACGTCACAAACAAAATCAAAGAGTGCATTAGATGTTGTGTCACAGAAGAGACTACTCAAGGACTTGCGACTGAGGAAACAAGGACAGACGTAAAGGGCTGATAAAAACTGTAAAGCCCACAGAAATACCAGAACTAAAAAAAACAAACAAACAAAAAAACAAACCAAAACAAAACAAAAAAACTGGAAATCACATTGGAGATATAGAAAAAAAATTAAAAAGAAAGAAAGAAAGAAAGAAAGAAAGAAAGAAAGAAAGAAAGAAAGTTATACTGGTTGTCTTTGGTGCCATGAAAGAAGGAAACAAATCCAAATTAAGAACTGGAATGGTAGAGAAATTACCCCTCCAAACACCCAGAACTCCCTCTGACTCTAATGAAATTAAAAGATGAACTTGATGTGGAGGGAGAAGAGGCTGTGAAGGAGGAAGAGAAGGTCATGAAGGAAGGAGCATGGAAAGAAAAAATGTGGAGTGGAAGCAACAGGCTATGGCAGAAGTTAGAGCCATTAGCAGGACTGGAAAAGAGTCTTCTTATATGTTATAAAGAAATAAAACCCTATGAAAACATGCCTCAGTCAGATGGAACAGAATTATTGTTAACAAGAGTTTAGCAAAATAACTTCATCGTTCGAGGAACCCCTAGCACCAAAGAATGAATGTGAAAAATACAGAACAGTTAAAGAGAGAGAAAGCCACCAGTCCAAGCAAACATCCACCAAAACTTTCCTCTAAATATCCAGATGATCCAGACTGCTGTTTCCAAATTGTTCCCAAATGAAGCCCAAAGTGATGGTGGCAGGATGCATTTCATGCAAATATGTTTTGATTGTTTCAGAATTGCACAGGACGACATTGTAGACCGAGCGGCATGCGAAATGTGGGCTCCTATACCACAGTGAAAGGCCAGAGTAGGAGTTCAGATGATCACTTGAAAAATAACTGGTCTTTTCTTCCGTGTTCTTGGCTTCTACATTAATCTATCTTATTCCTATTCTCCTGAATTTGGTATTTATGCTTAAAAGTGTTTGTGTACAAATGTAACAATGGAGCAATATAGTTTGCAAATTATAAAATGAGGGAGCTGACTCTATCAAATAAGAAGGCAACAGTTTAATTATCATGACAAAGTAATAAATGCTTTGATAGGCAGTCCGGTTTTTTAAGTTGATTGGTTTTTTTCTACGGTTTTAAGTTTTATAATAAAACAAAAGTTAAAATAGTATATTTCCTTTCTAGATCACAAGTGTCTTCTCCTTTTGTAAGGGAGAAGATACACAGATTACATTTTTGAGTTTTGTAGTGTGAACTAATTTTTATTTTATCAGATTTTCTGAATATTTGATTTAGAATGTTATCTCGCGTAACAGCCATCAATTATAATGCTTATGAAAGCTTAGTTTGGGAATTTATAGTTTTTTATGTTCAAAAAATTATTTCAGATACATATTTTAAAACTATCTTTTTTAAAGTTTATTTATTTATTTTTGAAAGAGAGAGAGAGAGAGAGAGGGAGAGCGAGAGAGAGAGAGAATCCTGGACAGGTTCCATGCTGTCAGCACAGAGCCCAATGTGGCACAGTCTCATGAACCATGAGGTCATGACCTTAGCCAAAATCAAGACCCAGACACTTAACCAACTCAGCCACCAAGGTACACCAAGATACATGTTTTGAATGTATACTTTTTTTCATCAAATGAAAAAGAAGATATTTACTTTTACATAGCAAGAATACAATGTATTCACCAAGAAGACAGAATTCAGGAGATCAGAAAGTTTTGGTAAATAATCTTTCATTGAACATATATTAACACATTATTTTATGGTTACCTTGCTTTTAAAGTAGTTTTAAAAAATTCTGATGTCACAAGATAGCATTTTTTATATGACATTATCAATTTGTTACCTAGTGACAAGATTTTGAATTTTATATGTAAATGCATATAAACTACTCAGGGAGAAGTGAGAAATGGAGCAAAGTAAATGAGGATGACCTAGTAATATCTATAATCACTTCAGTACGTTCAGGATGTACTGGAACTTTAATAAGCACTGGTAAATTCAGTGTAAATATTTCAATTCTAAAATATCCATTCCTGATAATCTTTAAATAGAAAATAAATTAGTGTTGTACATACTTGGAATCACATATTTGTTGCATCTAGACTGAATTACACCTGTATATGTATTTTCTTTGGCTAGAGCAGGGTTTTATTGATTTTGTTTTAAATTTGAATGTTTCTAAATGGAGCAGATATTATCTGCTTCAGTATGTTTCAAAATTTGAAAATACTAACAGTGAGAGACATATTTTATGTTACCCCAGCCTATACTGTCTCCCTCCCCGCCCCCCCAATCTTGTCACTCACATACAGACATGTGCACGTACATGTATGCGTGCACGCACACACACACACATACACACAAATACAAAAGAGTCCTTACCCTTACTACATTTATGTTCTGATCTAGTCTATTCTATTCTTTTTTTTTATTCTTCGCCTTTAAAAGGACTGACTATGGCCCACTGAGTTCAAACTAAAGTCTGAAAAACATGCTCTACTCGCTTACCCTTGGCAAACACCTTTCATTACCCTTGGCATTACACCTTTTACATTACCTACTCTGCCCTCAAAGACATCTGCACTTGTGATTATTTAACTGAAGAAAAGAAAATTGTTCCAAAGTCTAAAGAGAAAATTCTCAGAAACTAACCAGCTGGCCAGACAGAGTGAGACTCTAACAATGTTGGTAGGGGAGCAGAATTTTAGATCCAGGAAGGGAAGATAAATAATGTGCCTATTACTATTTATAGTTGAGCACCAGGCTAGCCAATGAAACTTGGAAATCAGAGAGCATGTTTTGGCTGCAAGAATAGAAAAACCAAACAAACTGCCTTAAATAGTAAGGTTATATATTAAAAAGACATTGGCTTTTCATTGCTCCTTGAAGAATTTCAACCCTCAAACCGTGGCCCTGACATAACTGAAAAAGTAGAAGCTTGTTTTTTTGTTTTTGTTTTGTTTTTTTGCAGAATTAGTACATTCTAAAGTATATGAAAATACTACTTTTGAAATCCATTTTAGTGAGTACATTAGTGGAAATGAATTGGGGAACTTCCGTAAAGGATAATTGGCATACTAACATCATAGAAAGTTTTCAGCAGTAGAAAGGGAATTACAGGACTTTCAGTACTGATATTTCCTGAACTCAATTTCATAATCATATGTCCTGGATTAAACCACAAAACATTTAATATATCTCCAGCACATATCTAGAATACATAGAGTCAAAGTGAGAAAAATAGTTACAGACTTATGACATTTTTCAGGGAACAGTGTGAGACGTAAGAGGCTTGATATTGCATTTCACCTTCATGAAAGAACCAAAGTCTCTATGTGGATGTTCAGGAATGACAACCATGGAGGATTTTGTTGTGGAAATATTCAACGCACACTTGGGCATGACAATTTTAATTTAATAGGCTATATAAGGGGAATTGCCTTTCTATATATCTTTCTTGCTTGTTTTATTTTTATTTGTAACAGAAAGATAATTCCATGACATTGGGCCTCTGTGGGAGTCACAGAATAACAGAATGAAAAAAGATTGAAGAAAGAGAAATTCTCATATGAATAGACAGTGGCACATGCTGGAAAGTTGTTGAAACCAACAAAAAGGTATGTTTAGGATTAATGTTTTTCATGATCACATTTAACTGATGCTACAAAGACTGACAAAAACCCTACTTTAAAAAAATCATTTTACTTCTTAATAGTTTGTAAGATGTTCATGCTCTTTCCTCCAATACAGAGGAAATACCAAAACATAAGTAATATTTTCATTTAATCTTGACAGATAACCATATATATAGTAACCAAATATTCTAGGTTTTGAGACACTCCCCATTTCAAATGTTCTGTCATCTGTAAGAATATTTATACCTATCAATTCATATTTTCTGATTTGTATTATTAAAACACATTCACTCTACCAAAGATAACAATATGCATGAGAGTATTGACTTTATTTTTACAACCGTGTTCTTGTTTGGATCCTTCTTATTCAAAACAAAATTCTTCTCTTTTTCTTTCAACTACATCCTGTCACTAAGAATTAAGAAGTATTGCTAACATTTGTTATAATCAGAAATGTCAAAGTTCTAATTTTAAGGCAATGCCAACCTAAATTTCATGGTAAAATATCAAGTATTAAAGAAGTGATACATTGTGGCATCTCCATTAAATATTTCATAATTGTATGTTTTTCTTTATGTGGATTCCAGCTTTCATAACCTATGCCACTGAATTATCCAGTAAACAACTATGCCTACATGGTAACAAGTAAATTTTGAGAAATGAAAAACTCAACAAGCATGGACTTTTCATAAAATAAAAATGATCAAAAACATTTTTGCCAAATATTGTGTTTTAAATTCAAACTTACCCATGTAACTAGAGATGACGTTTAATTTTATAGTTTCTTGTTCACGCAGTGAAGGCCATGTTTGAGATCAATATTTTTAGGAAAAAAATACCCAAATTTTGTCAGTTTTGCAGTCTTGCATTTTTAATCAGAATAAGAGAGGAAGTATATAATTGGGAGGAGCAGTCTAAGCAGTGTAGGTTGGCAAGCCAACTTTGAGCACATTCAGAGTTGCTCCCCAATACTGTCTGTCACTATGACATACTGTTGGGAACATCCTGTAAGCCTGTTGTGAGGATAAAAAGAATTACTGTACCTAAAGTGCTCAGCACATTTAAAATATAAATACTAGTTGTTATGGTTACTTTGTCTGCAGCTATGGTTTCTATAAGACAGGATTACAGATTTAAGCATCAGAAGCATCATGGCGGTGTTTCTCCCTACATGGAGAGAGTTTTCAGTGAAGGCAACATAAAAATAAGCTGATATAAGAGATCAGAATGTTCAAGTCTATGATTTCAGTGTTCCCAATACCTGCTTGCATTCCATACTCTCTTGCAATTTGATTGATTAACGTTTTTCTTATGACTAAATTTAGATTGACCCAGATTTCTATCGTTTGCAGCCAAAAGAGTTCACGTGAAGAACTACCGAGTAAATTTAAGTACAGAAAATTGAAAGTTGCTATTCAAACACGGTTGGTAGAGTTTGATGGGGACAAAATAATAGTACTTCATCTACCTTCATGAGTTTGGAACAGATTGAGAGATGAGCACATGGAAAACAAAGATGAAAATATAATTACTATTACTGAAAAAATCAACGTTGATTCAAAGTGCGTGGACTTCTAGTTCTGGACCCCAGAATTAAGTTTTCCATTGGTCACAGTCAGAGCAGGGAAACCACAAGATCTCTGAACAGTCAGTTTCTCTAACTTCAGGCATGGAATAGAAAAAAGTGTGTGTTCTATAGATAGGCTGGCTGACTCAAAAAGGATACCTGCAGGGAAATCTTTATCTCCTCTTAGGGGGAAGATAGAGTGAAATCTTCAAAGAAGAGCCAACATTATTATTCCAATTGAATTCCCACATGAGGCCATGACTTACAGTGGTTACTCCCTAAAATAAAAGTATCTCTTTGAAATATCGTGGGAAGACTTTGGAATTGGGTAGCATTTAAATTTCGCTTCTTCACTTCTTAGATAAAGCCACTTAACGTTTTGAATGTAGATCTATGAATCTTTAAAATGGAGGATAATATTATCTATATTCATGTGATTGTGGAGGTTATATGAAATGTGAGTGAAATATAAAATAAAATTTATTATATGAAAGTTTTAAGTATTTTTAATTTAATGGCAATCATCAAAGTTTTACTTGACATGTTAGATATACTTTATGTAGAAAATGTCATATTATTTATCTTTCTTAAATCAGATTATATCAAACTCCAAAACATTATATTTCCTAGCTTGTGAAATTCAATCTGTTATTATCGGGATTCCCTTCTAAGTTCCAAAGTTATATGAAGATCTCTATGTTGGTATACTTATTGGTCAGGACCAATCCGTTGAGATTGGAAGCTTCATCAGTACCTAGTATCTAATGATCTTTGCTAAGTCTGGAGACCCCTATACCCAGGATTCAGTCAACCTATGTGCTTCATACAAGCTTCTCCTCACCAAGAACTGCCACCAAACTGGGGAACTAAAAAGGCAAGGAATCTATAGGACTTCACCTCTAGAAAAGTTGTGGATTCCCTCTCTTCCTGAGTGCCTTTTATCTTCTCACCCCTCTATTCCAGCATACTCCTACAAAGATACAGAGAAAATTGAAATGCAAAAGCCAGGTTGGAAGGCCTGCCATGGAGTTGCATGTACTTGCCTGAACTCTGAGAACAGAAAGCAGTATATATGATTAAAAACCAAAACCAAAGCAACAGAGAAATTAGTGGGTCTGCAAATTATTCTGACAGTATTATTTAATTTATTTTCCCTGGATATTTAAGAAAAATGTAATGCTCATGTAGAATCTGTTGTAGATGAATGTCAGTAGCATACTCCTCTTTTTCCTTTCTTTGTTCCTCTTCGGCTAGAAATTCCATTAAGGGAAAATAATATTTTATATATTTTTGGTTTTGAATTATTTTATAGTATGTGGTGAGAAAATATATACTTCTCAAAATACAATACATTTAAAAAATTGTAATTCTTATTTTTAGAATAACTTCAACATAGTGTATCCAGCTCACTCTGAAATGAAAACCATTTTTAATGGGGTGACAAAAACCTCATATTCTAATATTTGGCTTTTAAAATTGTTTCTAAACCAGTTATTATTTCATGAAAGGGGATTCAGAACTTTCCTGGAGAAAAAAAAAAAAAACACTAGCCTTTTAAAAAATAGTTTTAATCCCTGACTATTTGAGCTGTTCTGAGAGAACAGGAGAAATTTTAAACTAGCCAACAGAAAAAACAAAACAACAACAAAAACTAATATCAGCTGAAGCAGAAGGTTCTAATTCATTGGAACTTATTTATTATATGCTTGAGAGATTCTGTGAGCTGCATAAAGCTGGGTATTAATACATGGGCAAGCACAAGACAGACAAGGCAGATGTTGCATTAACCAAAACTCTCTGGAATTGGAGAGCAGCTGTGTGGTTTGAGATGGCCATTCTGGCACATAATTTATGCAAGGACCAAAATAGATACAATTCTACATTAAAAATAATAATAATAAAATAAAAAGAAGGACACTTAAGGAGAAAAAAGCTAAATTGCATTGTAAGACCTAGGTAAAATCAAATTATATCCCCTTAACAATGGAGTAGTCAATCATAATATATGAGAATTAAGGTTTTCCCCAGGCAATAAACCCTAAATTCCCAGAGTCAATTGAAATGTAAATCACCTAGCCATCATTTTAAATCTAATATATCTTCATTAACCTAAAAGTATAGCTAGCCAATGCAGAGTCCATCTCAATCATAATTCAGAATAGTGCCATTAATTCACAAATGACTTCTAAATTCTCATCTGTCAAGAGAATTAAGACCCTGACAGCTCTACAGCTCTAACATTCTGTATAGTAGGCTGCATGTTATAATGGAAAGAGAATCTGACAGAACCAGATTCTCTCAACATCATTAGTTACTAGAGAAGTGTTTTGGGGGTAAAGTCTTTCAAAATTTCCTGACCCTCAGTTCCTTCAACTCTAAAACGAGAATATCCTTACTTGCTATCGCATGTATGTTCCACTCCTCCCTCTTGAGCCCACACCGGTTAGTCTTCCTATGTCTCTACTGAGAGAGGTCTTGCCAAAGTCACTCTTGACCTCTGTAGTACTATATCTGATGATCAGATCTCCATCCATATTTTATGTGATTGTCAGCAACATTTTACAGAGTGTACTCATTTAACTTGACTTTCTAGGGTACCACTCTCTTTTGGTACAACTCCTCCTGCCTTGACTCTTCATTCTTGGTCTCCTTTCAAATTCTCTTCTTTATTCTAAAATTAAAAACTAATACAAAGAATCTTCAAACTGAGTGTTAGCATACATGTTGCTTTATGTTTTGACAACATGCAAAGTGTCTGAGGGTTTCATTGCCTACAACTAATCAGTTAGCTTGCCACAGTTTAATATATGTTGACAGAAAGCATGCAAATGCAGTTTATTCCTCACAGCAATAGCAGTAGCCAAAGTACCATTGCTGTGTCAGTCACCTTAGTCCCCATTTCTGTGGGGTGACGTGATGAAAGCTAGCTACTGTGTATGCACACAGTAGAGTACATTACAGGAGAGAACACTGATATCAGGGAGCCTGATCTTATATAGAAGGCTATAGGCAAATCTGTCCATCCTCTCCTCCAGAGAGAGACATTATTTTCATTACCCTAATAATATAAGTATATATGCAAATCTTGAAGGAGAAAACTAGTTTTATTTACTATCCTGGAATGTTAGGAAATTTATTCAAGGAGGGGGGAAATCCTTATCTTTAATATCTTGGAAACTAAGCAGAGCAAATCTTTGGGGAGAAAGATATTTCTATCTTCCCTGAGAGCTTGCTTATACAAAAATCCTTGAAAATGCCATTTGGAGCAAATTAGTTGTTGTTAATACCTACACATGAGAGACCAACAGAAAATTGTCTCCCAAAACACAAACTTATTTTCTTTTTACGTAATGAAACTGTGGTTTGCTTGCCCTGATTTGGCTTTGCCATTAAAATTAGTATTACTTTTTGTTGTTGTAATTTATTTCTTTAAATTCAAGTTAGTTAACATAGAGTAGAGTATTGGTTTTAGGAGTAAAATGCAGGGACTTACCACTAAGATATAACACCCAGTGCTCATCCCAGCAAGTGCCCTCCTTAATACCCATCACCCATTTTAGGCCATCTCTCCACCCACCTCCCCTCCAGGAACCCTCACATTGTTCTCTATACTTAAGAGTCTCTCAAGTTTGCCTCCCTTTCCATTTGTATCTTATTTCTTTAGATAACTTAGAGTTTAAAACAGTTTCTAATTTCATGTTGGAGTATTCCACAATAATTCCATATCTTCTTCACTGCAATACTTTCATTTAAAGTAGTTAGAAAGAAGTGAAGCCTATAATGAATATTCAAACACTGAAAAACACCTGTGGATATTACCGTGTAGCATTTATTTAAGTTTGTTTATTTATTTTGAGAGAGACAGAGACAGTGCAAGTGGGGGGAGGGCAGAGAGAGGGAGACAGAGAATCCCAAGCAGGTTCTACACTGTCAACACGGAGCTGGATCAGGGGCTCAAACTCACGAACCATGAGAGAGTAACCCGAGCCTAAACCAAGAGCTGGATGCTTAACCAACTGAGCCATCCAGGCACTCCTACTGTAGCATTTGAATACTTCAACATTTGAATCTCCTTGCAAGTTTAATAGCCTCAAATTATTTGCCGAAACTGCCAATTTAAAGGCATCATTCTCCCAAATACATTACTTCTTGGAACACTACTGAGGGTTTTAAAAAGATACATTATGCACTTAAATTTATTAAAAGTTATTTTATGTGTAAGAATGCTTCCCTGTTAGCAACAGACAGGACCAAACACACACACACACACACACACACACACACACACACACACACACACACACACGGCAACTGCAGTGAGCATCGTGACTGCTTCTCTCCTACATGATCTTCAGTTCATGCAGATATTGGCCTTGAACTTTATGGTCATATGTTAGTGTTTTCTGTTTTCCCCCTCACTTTGATATTAGTGGATTTCTTCAAGTTTTGTCTTTATGTTGATTGGTAAGCTTTAGTACTTTTAGAATTACAATACTTTTTTTTTTTTTACATTTTTTGAATTAATCCTTTTTTTCTATACTTTCTGGACTCGGAAAAAATATATATACTTTGTAAGGATTGCTGAGAAGAAATTCCTGTACAGAAATGCTACCCTACCCTGGGGTTGAAAAGATTTTCCTTTACATTTTCTTCTAGAGTTGGATGGTATTACCATTTGCATTTAAGCTTATGATCCATTTTTTTAAGCAACAAATTTATTATCATACAATTTTGAAGGTCAAATTCCAAAATGGGTCTCACTGGGTTAAAAATCAAAGTGCTATCAGGGTTTTGTTTCTTTGTGGAGGCTTTTGGAAAGAATTCATTTTCTTACCTTCCCCAGCTTCTGGAGGCTGCCCACATTCCTTAGCTCATGATCTCTTTCCATGTTCAAAGCCAAGAATGGCTACATAACATCATCACTCTGATGTTATTCTTATGCTTCTGTCTTTCACATTTGAGAACCCTTGAAATTACACTGGACAAATCCAGATAATCCAGGATAATCTTCCTATTTTATTTATTTATTTTTTTAATGCTTATTTATTTTTGAGACAGAGGGAGACAGAGCGCGAGTGGGGGAGGGGCAGAGAGAGAGACAGGGAGACACAGAATCCAAAACAGGCTCCAGGCTCTGAGCTGTCAGCCCAGAGCCCAATGTGGGGCTCGAATCCACAGACTGTGAAATCATGACCTGAGCCGAAGACGGATGCTTAACCGACTGAACCACCCAGGAGCCCCCAGGATAATCTTCCTATTTGAAAGTCAGTTGAATATTAGGCTGGTTTTAAGTTAATAATTATGCTTATTTTATGTAGAGCACGAGGCGAAGGTTGATGTCCATTTCTCTCTATACACATATCCAGAGTTTCAGTACCATCTATATGAATAAAGTAAAACATACACAAATCTTAAAGTCTTTTATTTTCCCACTGAATTACCTTGGTAGCTTCATTGGCAATATATATGTGGATTGATTTCTGTGTTGATTATTTTTTCTATTCCACAACTTATATGTTTATTATTTCACTCATTCCATACTCTACTGATTACTACAGCTTTAAAGTAAATCTTGAAATCAAGTAGCTTAATTCCTTCAATTCCATTTTATCTTTTAAAATTATTTTGGTATTCTTGGGGTGTCTGGGTGGCTCAGTTAGTTAAGCATCCGACTCTTGATTTAGGCTCAGGTCATGATCTCATGGTCATGAGATCAAGCCCCGTGTTGGGCTCTGTGCTGACAGCATGGAGCCTGCTTCGGATTCTCTCTCTCTTCCTCTCTGTCTCTCTCTCTCTGCCTCTCCCCTGCTCATGCTTGTGCTCTCTCTAAAATAAATGAATGAATGAATGAATGAGTGAATAAATAATTGTTTTGGTGTTCTAAATTGAATTTCCACATAAATTTGAGAATAATTTTGTTAATGTCACAAAAAAGTTTCAAATTGTGTTGGTGTTGAATTTTATCAACAGATTAATTTGCAGAAAACTGGTATCTTAATAAATGAGTTTTGCAGCTGATAAACATGGCATATCTTTTCATTTAGGTCTTCTTTCATTTCTCTCAGCAGAGTTCTGTTCTGCTCAATGAAAAGATTTTTCAGTCATTGTTAAATTTATTCCTAAGTATTTTATGTTAAGGTCAATGTGAACTAAATGGCTTATAATTTATAATTGTTGGGTTCTTGTATATAAAAGCAATCAATTTTATATATTATAGTTGTGTCCTATGACCTTGCCAATCACATATTAGTTCTGGAAGCTTTTTTTTATGTTTATTTATTTTTGAGGGAGAGAGAGACAGAGCACGGGTTGGGGAGAGGCAGAGAGAGAGGGACACCCAGAATCTGAAGCAGGCTCCAGGCTCTGACCTGTCAGCACAAAGGGCCAACGCAGGGCTCAAACTCATGAACCGTGAGACCTAGCCCAAAGTGAGACTCACGACCATGGCTTAGGCCAAAGTTGGACGCTTAACCAACTGAGCCACCCAGGCATCCCTGGAAGTTTGTTTGTTTGTTTGTTTGTTTGTTTGTTTGTTTGTTTTTAATATATGGATCCCTTAAGATTTTCTATCTAAATGATTATGCCATCTGCAAATAAAGATTAACCTTCTATTTTCCAGGTGTTATGGCTTTTATTTCTTTGCCTTACATTGTTACAGTAACAAGGGCCTCTAGTATGATTTTAATAGCACAGGTGACCTCAGATACCCTTGCCTTATTTTAGAGAAAGGAGAGTATTCAATAGTCATCATTATATATTTTGTAAATGCTCATTATCAGCTTATAGAAGTTCCCTTCCATTCCTTGTTTACTTAGAATTTTAATCATGAATAAATGTGAAGTTGTTCATATGTTTTTTCTGCATTCTCTGACATCTGGCTTCCATGGTTTCTGATAAAAACTCCACACCTGTTTGCATTGGTGTTTCCTTTCTGCAACATGCCATTTTTCTTGTTACTTTAGAATTTGAATCTTTATCTTTGGCGTTTAGCAGTTTGATTCTGGTGTATCTAGGCATGTCCTGTTTTGTTTTGTTTTGGTTTTGTTTTCATTTAAATTCCAGTAGTTAATATACAGTGTAATATTAGTTTCAGGTGTACAATTTAGTGATTCAACACTTACATACAACACCCGGCATATTTTATTTTTCTTTCTTTCTCATTTCCTGTTTGGGGTTAGCTGAGCTTTCTGAATCTGCACGTTTATTTTCTGTAGACTGCTTATATTACTGAAATTTAGTTTTGTTCAATTTTGATGCATCTTCAACTCTCTGATTGATTAGCTGGAACAAAATGTTATGATTTCTATGCATCTTCGGCTGTTTAATTGATAAATGGAAACAAAAAGAGTATGTAGCTCTAGTATGTTTTTGTTGATAGCCTGAGAACAAGACTCACTTGGGACTTGCTGCATGGTAACTAGAAATACTAGGATTAAATCTACTTCATTGCTTTCAATGCCATCTATGAGCCAATGGCTCTCAAACTAATATCTTCTTTCCATAGACAGGGTATTTCCAACCCAGCAGCCCAAGTGATTTTTTTAACACAGCAGGCTGCTTATGTGGCTCTTCTGTCCAAAGTCTAGTTAATTCCTCATTTCACTCGTTGTAAAAGTCTAAGTTTTTACAATGATCAAATGCTGTATATGATCTGTACTCCACCCTCAATACCTATCTGTCTGACCTCATTATATAGTTTCACCCTGTTCTTTCTGTTCCAGCCATCCTGGTCCCTGCTGTATCAGAAACACACTGAAGACTCTCTTCATCCAGGATTTTGCCATTGCTGTTCCTCAACCCATGATGGCTTTTTCCAGATAGCCCCCCATCATATTCTCTTACTTCCTTCAGTTCTTAGCTCAAATATCCCTTTAGCAGGGCCATCTTTCCTGAGTATCTTTAGCAAATCCCAGCATTCTGTGTTTCATTATCACTTACCACAGAAATACTATTTATTATACTGTTCATTGTTTGTTCTTCCCAAGGAGAAGGCAGGGACTTTTAGTTTTAATTTTTTTTTACTGTTCTGTTCCCAGTGCTTAGAAGATTGATGAGGATACCAAAAAAAAACCTGAAAAATATATATTTGTAAGTGAATATAAAAATGAACAAAGGAGGCTCGGTTATCTTGAGCCCTGGATCAAATATTTTACTCAAATATTGTTAGCCTTTGATAAAACAACAACAAAATTTTCAATGGCAAATGGCAATGTTTCTTAGTGGATAAGTTCTTTCTACTTTAGATATAAATGTCTGGGGCACTTATATTTCAGAATAGTTTTTTCTTTCAGAATCCTTGAGTTTTTTAATTCATTTACCTTTAATCACTTGGCAGGTACTCCTTTATCCGCCAAAGGTTTTTATTTAAAAAAAGGAAAGAAAATACAAAATTTAGCAACATAAAGAGAAAAATACCCAATCTTCCTTGAATGTTTTATTACTGAGTATTTTATATCCAGGAAAAGTGCTTTGGGCATCTATGCAGGCTGAAACAACTTCATCGTTCCTTTTCCCCAGAAGAGTTTTCGTTGTGCTAGATATAACCCAAATAGAGTAACCTGACACTCAGCAGTAAGTGGTATAAAGTAGAACAAACATTTTAAAAATACATTTCCTCTTTGAGTTAAATATAAATAAATACAAATAGAATTTGTATTAGTTAAATACAAATAGAATTTTCAAAAGCAATGATATTCCATATCAATATATCTGAGTTAATTTTGTAGGAGCTGAGTGCATCTGCAAAGGGCAGAGTGGAGGGCTGTGGTTACTTCTGTGTGCTTTATTCATGTTCAAGGACCACTGTACCTGGGAGGGTACACTGTGTGTAGAAGGAGACCCAGGGATGGTTGAAGAATATAAAAGGAATGAATAAAGGGTAATAGAGACACAAGAAAATTGCCTTTCTCTTTTTTTTGTCTCTCCTCTTTTCCTTGGCTTTCACAGCATAAATAACAATGTGTTTCACATAAGGAATTCCAGCATAAAAGTAACAGTTTAGTGTTGTCTTATTCTTTAAACCTTACCAAATTAGTTTTTGCCTGGGTTGCAAATAGTCATGTTGTAATTTGTTATTGTCATCCTAGTAAAGGGTGAATGCTGCAGTGAAATTAGAAATCATTGCCATTTTGTTAATTCTCCAAGTACATACAGTGAGATATCTTTTATATCATATTGTTGTCCTCCCCAGTGATTATAAAATGATGCATTTAAGATAGTTCTCCATCTGGTTACTATTTATTAACACTGGTCAAGAAAGATACAATAATATAATATAATATAATATAATATAATATAATATAATATAATATAATATAAATTTATGTATGCATATGTATGTAAACTTATTAATGAAATATGTCTATACATACACACATAAATGTATTTGTGTGTGTATATATAGTGTGTGTATGTATGTTTATATCTAATCTATACCCATGTGTACTACCTAGATAACCTTTTTTTTTTTCACAGCAGGTGTTTGATCGTTGCTGATATAGAAGTTCTTTTAGATCACAGTTTGCTCTTTTTTTCTTCCAATTACTATAAACCTTTAGAATTTTCCACTTTTCTCCAACTAAAGCAATTATTTTCTTTCTGAAAAAGTGTCATTTACTGTTGCCTTTGAAAAAACGACATCTTTAAAATAGTTTTCTTTTGTTATTGAATACACATTTCTTTTCGGAAAAAGGAAAACATGTCATGACTTGATTGGAGAGGACAGGAGAAGAGAGAGAAAGAGAGACAGAGAAAAAGAGGGAGAGGAAAATAGTGCAGTGGATTTAAGATGTTCTAATCATTTGGTTCCCTTTATCCTTAGGAAAAATGAAAACTGTTCATTTTTCACTGAGTTCCTTTATTATGCATCAGGTGCAGCACCTGGAACCAATCTCAGGAAACAATTTGTCACTGTGTATAATTGTTAGGCAGCATGGGAGAATCACACAATTCGTTATGTTGGTTTTCAGGAAAAACAAATAGTCAGAGATTTCCTTTCATTTCCCCCTTTGTAAGACCATTAGTGTTCCCTCTTTGTTCAAGGCGGAGATGAACTGACTCTCCCCGGAGACAAATGAAGACACATAAACCTGTCCCTGTACTATCGCCTTTTGACTACTCAGTCCTCTAGGGCCAGAGAGTCTTTGTCATTTAGACATCAGAACTTGGGCAGTGAGAATCATCAACATGTTTTCAAATATCTGTCTAATGTACAGAATTCCTATGACACTCCAATTTTGACTGCATAGCTTTTATGGACTTCAACTATGATGTCACTGAATTATAATCTAATTATAAAGCAGTTTTGTGATCCTTATAAGGAATCTAAAATAAAATTTAAAAAATACGAAGCAAAAATAAAAATCATCTGTGATTCCATGTTCCCCGTCAAGGAAAACTGGTGGGCAAGAGTGACGTGACACGTGTGCCCAGTGCCTTGCTGGCATCGAGTCCTGGTGAAGGTGGGGTAATGCCATTCAGGCTGACAAAGTCCAGGCTTCGGAGAGCCACGAACGGTTTGTGGAGGCTGGGCTGACAGGCACTGGAGCAGGAGGTTTTGGTGATCGGCCCAGGCAGGCCCCAGCTCTGCCCTCCATTTGTCTGGAGGAGAAACTTTGTGTCTCCCCAGGGCTGGAGCCTCTGTCATTGTCATTTCCACCATCAGACCGTTCTGCAGAGAGCTACCAAATCACAGGGTGCGAGTCGAAGAGGAGATGGTTGGTCCTACGGTCTTATGATTCTTTCCAGCGGTTTCATATGGCAATGATCTTTTTTACTTACAAGTTTTCATGACTTTTAATAGTTGTATTTTGTAATGTAAATATATAACAATATAAATTTATATGAAATGATTTATTAATTAAATGTCATATTCACAGATATTTGACTTGGTTCCAATTTTGGATGTAAAAATATACTGAGATCAACATTTTGGAAACACATTCGTCTGAAATGCCATTAAAACATGATAGGAGTTCAATTATCAGGATAACTTTTTAAAATTTCTCGATACATGTTGCCGGATTTATACTCACATCCTGCAGATATTAACAAACCGATCTAGTGTATACTGAACAATATTAATATCATTTGACAATAGCTAATTGCTAAAATGAAACTAAATCATCATTGGGTTAATTTGGCTATCTTTCCTTGTTAATGAGGATATACATTTTTCATGTGTTTAACAATGATTTTTAATATTCCTGAATATTGCCTGTTCATGTAGTATTGCTGTTTTCCAAATGGAGTTTTCAGTGTCTTACATAGTTGTAAAGATCTTTATATAGTAAAGGTATTAAGAATTTATTTTATTGTTTCAAATAATTTTTATAAGCTAGGATTTATTTTTTAATTTTGTTTTTTTGTAATTCTTGATGTGTGGAAGTTTTGCCTTTTATTCCTTGGTTTTTATTGACTGTTTTTGGTGTTTCTCTTATGGTGCATACTTAAAAGGCTATACAATTTTGATTACAACACACCTTTTTTCTTCTACTTTCATGATATTTATGATAACTTTTTAGACTGCCTCTAATTGATTTTGTTGTATTTAATTGTTCTATTACAAATAATTTTCCTTGCATCATGTACCAGTTGTAATGACAACAATAGTAGGAGGGATAATAGTAGTGGTAGTTAATGTGTATTCACTATGTTGAAAACATAGTCCTTAGTGGATTACTTGTGTGATTTCATTTATCCAACAGTCCAATGGGAAGTTGACTATTACTATTTTGAAAATGAGAAAATTTTGCTTAAAATATTTAGAACCATATCCTACAAGAGGCAAGTAAGAAGGAGGACTCCAATTCTAGTTCTTTTCATTCTCCTGGTGGCATTATTTTATTTGAGACGTTTTGAACACACACACGCAAACACACACACACACACACACACACACACACACACGAATAAATAGTTATTAGCCACAAAATGAATATTTTAAATCTTTTTAACATTTAGTCATTTTTGAGAAACAGAGAGAGACAGAGCGTGAGTGGGGGAGGGGCAGAGAGCGAGGGAGACAAAGAATTGGAAGCAGGTTTCAGGCTCTGAGCTGTCAGCACAGAGCCTGATGTGGGGCTCAAACTCACTGTGTGCGAGATCATGACCTGAGCCGAAGTCGAAAGCTTAACAGACTGAGCCACCCTGGCGCCCCACAAAATGAGTATTTTTAGAGCACAGGCTCCTCAAATTAGTACCAGTCAAGCAACTGGCATGAGGCATGTATGCAGATGGATCACAGCAGCCTATCACCAGCTGTGCATGTCAGACATGTAAGCCAAGTTTGACACTTGTGAGACAGATGGTGAAAAAGACTATTATAAACATATATTCTGGATTTTTTTAAGCTGCCATAATACTGTCTATTTTGTCAGTGCAACAATTGGCATATCTTACTTGTCATGCATCTAGATTTTAAAGAACTATATAGATTTTATATATAATCCTACCTTGATTTTCTGGTCACTGTTCAGGGTAGTTTAAAGTCTATCTACTTAAAAGATTAACTATCTGAGTAATTTATATCTATTCTGACAACCTCACTATCAGCCAGGTCAGGCTATATACTACTGAGGAATTATGGGTTCTATTCTGCCTCTAAAAGGAGAGAGAGATAAGTGTTATGGTACATTAAAACAACATGAGTTTTGTGTCGGAAAAACTTAAAATCACATCATGGCTTTACCATTACTCGCTGTGGAAATACAAGCAAATTATCTAAACTCTCAGTACTTCAGCTTCCTTATAAATTCAAAATAAACAATCATATCTATTTGTAATATTGATTGTGAGAATATTAATTATGCCACTAATAATGGTGATAATCATAAAATAGCCAGCAAATTATGAACACACCCGTGCGTGCGCGCGCGCACACACACACACACACACACACACACACACACACTCTCAAGGGTTATGGACAGCGGTAGGCGGAATGCTAGATTCTATGCTAAGTGCCTCAAATATATTATCTTCCTTAATATTCTGAACAATTATTGGAAGTTAGTATTCTTGATATCCCCACATTACCAATGAAGAATTTATAGTTCAGAACATTTTAAGATCACATTTAAGATTCCATGGGTATTTAGCTGAGAAAGTGGAATTCAAACCCAGGTCTGAAGAAAAGAATGCTAAATCCTTCAACACTCCGTAGATGCTTTATCTTGTTGCTACATACTCCAAGGACTCAACCTGATTTATTCTGTTCGGTAGCTCCACCATTCCTTATATATTATGGCATTTTTCTTCCGTTAACATGTGATTCAAATTTTTCAGCAAAGCCGATGATGTACCCTGAGGCCCGAGAAGACAAGTAAAAAAATATTTTTCATTGCATAGATTTTATTATATTTCTTCATGGAAAACAGAAGTTAAAAAATGTTAGAAAGAACATACACGGTGTGATTTTAAATTTTCTGGAAGCTTAAGGAGGCTTTCCTATACATTATATGAGGTCTCTATATTTGTCTCATAAACAAGTTTTATTTGTGATTTCAATGATTCCACACATCACTTGAAAAAAATGGCAACATTTATTTACAACTTTACCAAAAAGAAATCACTATATCTATTACATACTAACTGGTAGAATTATTGAAAAAATTAAATTACAGAAAATTATATTCACATGGAAAATTGTACAATGGGAAAACAGCCTTATAAAGTGAATTAAAATATTATGGGCAATTATGTGTCGATAAAGAGGTATTTTCTTCAAAGCATTTAATTTATTCTTTGTTGTGAAATGTAGAGTTCATTGGACAAGATCTGCAACACTGTATGCATAGGATTATGTCCCTAAAAGCTGGTAGTCCCTAGGAGTGTGGGTTCTTAAAATCTCTACTTAGAAAAATGAAACTGCAGGGACATGGAAAGATTTTACAGTAACCGCTGTCCAGGAACAAATATTAAGTTTTCTAAGCTACAGACTGTCCAGTGCACAAAAATATGGTGAACCCGTTTTTGAATGTGGGCATTTTATGTGTGTGTATGTTAAGGGAGATTCTGCAATCAACAGTAGTTGCAATTTCTCATGTTTACAGATGTCATGAGCCCTTAGTTTTAAACTTTAGCCTGCTCTACCAACCACAACCTAATTGCAGAACCATAAAATTTATGAACTGATGATTCTATTCCTCATTAGAAGTTACTCCTTTTAAAGTTTTATTGTTCATTGTATAGTTTTATGATGTCAAGTTACCATACGTGTTCTAATAGAACTCACATTTTTGCACTATGGCCATCATACTCCAAATTTTCAATAACTTTCACACATGGAAAAACCTTTGTTTTCACATGGAAAACCCTAGGATTCTTTTTCTTTAAAAATAAGCAAATAAAGGTTATATTGGTGAGTTCGTGAAATGAGTCTGTAGCAAAGTATTATTATTGTATGGGGTATATTTGTTCAAAAATTCATGGTTGTAATTTGCCATGTATTATGTTCTTTTTAGTACAAGTTGTTGAGGTTGCTCCTATGTCACTGGAGCTGCTGACTTAGTACAATGTGAAATTGAGAACTGCTATGTGATTCTTTAAATTCAAGTTGGGTCAGCGATTTGTGTAATTGTGATTTCTTCTAGGTTCAAAACTCCATACCTCTACTTCCTCTAGTCAGACACTAAAATTAATTTGTTTACTAATAACTTTTTCTGATAATGAGTATAATATACATTATATTCTGTTACAATGTATAATGTGTGTATGTATTTATACTATGTTTGTATATATGTTCTGATTATTTCTAATCTTCATAAAAGGTATTTTCCATCCTTTCACACTGCCTCTATTTGGTCTAATTTCTAGTTTTTCACACTTAAATTAATCCAACAACCTCTAGTCCATCTGTATTAGTTATCTAGTGCTATGTAATAAATTACCTTTAAGTCTAAGCAAATTAAAACAACACAGATTTATCATTTTTCAGTTTCACAGGTCAGGAACCAGGGATTAATGGAGCTGGGTCCTCTGGCATACGGTGTCTCATGAGGTCATGGTCAAGCTGTCAGCCAAGACTGCTGTCTCATCTGAAGGCTTAACTGGGGGGCGGGTCCCTTTCCAACCTCAGCCACATGGCACTTTTCAGGTCTCAGTGTTTTTATTGCTGTTTGACAGAGATTTCAGTTCCTCACACATGGGTCTCTCTGAAGCCTGACTGCCATGACATGGCAGCTGGCTTCCCCAGAGTAACTGATCCAATAAAAAGTGTGTGAACCTAGAATTGAAGTTGCATTTTCTGTAGAAGCTAATCTCAGAAGTGACAAAGCATCCTCCTGCCTGCTGCATTCTATTCATTAGAAGTGAGTCACCAAATTCCCCCCATACTCAAGAAGAAGAAAATTAATCATGTCTTGAAGGGAGGTGTGTTAAGGTGTTTGTATGCACATTTTTAAAACCACAACTCTCATTTTATGTCTCATAGTCATCGTAGTCACTCTCAAATGCCACTATTTTGAGCATTCCATGGCATCTTATTTTGCTAGTGTAACAAATACTGCCTGCATCCAGTGTATGCCTCGAAAAGTCATGCACCATGCAATCTAGAGAAGGAAAATACCTTTAATCGTGTATTTCTGATGCAAGCAGATGTGTATCTATAGAAGAATCAACACATTATTCAAATACAGTATCATAGGTATTCCTTTTCAGGGAGAGTTTTCGTTTTTACACTGTGTAGTTATGACAACTTATATAAATGTTCTTCTTATCTGCTAGTCATCGTTCTAAACAGTTTAAATACTTTATTTCACTTAATTCTCTAAGCACTCCTATGTGGGCACAATAATATCTCCTATTTTGTAGATGAGGATACCTAGATTTAAAAGAGCTAAGTAAATTGCCCTAAGTCTTAGCTACTAAAGAGAGGTACAGGGATTAAAATACAGTCTTATCTCTTAACCAATAAGCTCTTTCTATTTGAATGTTACCAAAAGGATGTGCCCGGGGCTTGACATTTCTCTGTATTACATCACTAGAGAAGTTTTCTTCTACCACCATAAGAGAATGGCTTCTTGACAAACTTGTATAAATCATAGGTAGTCTGTATAAATTGTCATGGTCCAATCACATAGGTAAACTGAGTTGAGCACTTTTTAATAACCACAATGTTAAAAAAAGATTTTCATAAGGTATTTATTGGGTTTGGGGACTAAAAAGAAAACACAGAAATGATTAAGTAGGCTTGGCAACAAGGAAAAAGAATGGGACAGGTACTATGAAGGCCAGAAAGAGGCAAAGGGTTGGTGACCGTATGAAGATAAGATTGTTTGTTCTACAGAATGTCTTTCTTAACATGGCATTGGGGATTTGGCCACCTTTGCATGCAGACTCAAGATTTAAACATCAAATGAATGTGACAAAGATATAAATGGGGAATTCTTGTTTGAGTCCTTCCTTATTTACATGAATGCTCATTTCACATCAGCTTTTACATTCTTTGATCTTGGAAATATTTATTCATGTCTCATAAGCTAAGTCTGAGACATTAAGCAGCTTGCTCAAAGGTTACTTAGCTAAGAAGTAGCAGATTCAGAAATAAAATCCATGTTTGTCTAACTTCAAAGTCTATGTTGCTTCACTAAATCACACTGTCTTCCTAAAAATAAGATTAAAAGACTGTTATGGTCTCTCTGAAGAAGGAGGATGGCCCCTGTTCCTGCCCAAAATTTGATCTGACGTCAAGCCTAAACATGCACACACACACAACAAAAGGATATATGGGAAGATTTATTACTGGGGCACCTGGATGGCTCAGTTGGTTAAGCGTCTGACTTCAGCTCAGGTCATGATCTCCCAGTTCGTGGGTTCAAGCCCAGCATCAGGCTCTGTGCTGACAGCTAGGAGCTTGGAGCCCACTTCAGATTGTGTGTCTCCTTTTCTCTCTGCCCTTAGCCTGCTTGTGCTTGTACTTTCTCTCAAAAATAACAAACATTAAAAACAAATAAATAAAAAAATAAAAACTCTGAAGTCTTAGGGATCAACATCTTAAAAAAAAGAAAAAAGGTTTGTTACCCATGTGATGAGGCATTCATGGAAGAGCAGGGCTGGTCTCCAAAACTAGTCTGAGCATGGCTTGAGAGAACAGGGGAAAGAGACTGGCTTGGAGTTTTTGTGGTCTTTAGCGAGAGAGGATGCAGTGAGGGTTCCCACGCTGTCATGGGCTTGTGTGACTTTAACCTGCCACAGACACTAATGGAGAAAGCACCTAAAGTTTCTCATCAACTTGCCAAAATATTCAGCAGAAGGAGAAGAGGACAGGGTGAAGCTTAAAATATGGCAGCACTCAAACATCAAAAACCGGAATCAGCCCCTTTTATTCCTCTTCACTTCAGATGTTTGGGGGATGACAAATCATTATTTTGTGCTCAGGAGGCCTGCAATCAGATGCAAGTAAGGCAAGTGAAAGTTCTGTTGAATGCCTTATTCAAGAGCTGAGTATTGTGTATTTTGGGAAGTAAAATGAGTCACTACTGCTGATATGTGGAACTCCAAAGAGAGTAAGAAGTGTCTCGATGGGGACTTGTATTGTGACTTTAAAAGGTACAGGGATGATGTAATCTTAATTTGGATTTTGAGTATCTATAAGGCAAGAAATTCCCAGAATTCTTTACCCTAGAGGAAATTCCTTGGGCAAAGAATTGTTGTTATTGTCATTGGCCAGACTAAACAGCAAGATCTTTGGCAATGGGCCAAAATTCAGTAAAAATGTGCAGATGAGGCTGATTGCTGGCCAGAGCATCAGTGCTAAGATGATTACTTGAAATCTGGCCAACTGTATTGACCTTTTTGTTTCTTCTTTATTGGAATTATCCCAATTAAGAAATAAGAAGCGGCAACTCTTCAGTGAGCATACTGGTGATTCCATCAGTAAAGTGTATGGACTACCATTTCTGCTCACTCAGTATGTCCCAAGTGACTTTCTAGGAAGTCAAGGGGTTAAAGAGATGGGTGAACTCCTCTGGCATCATATAGGAACCTTAACAGGTGGGAACATGGCATTAAGTTTGTAGTTATCCACAGAAAGTCACTATTATTTTGAAGTTAAAGAACAGGTCAAATTGGTCTCTTAAATGGAGAATCTGTGAGGATAATCCCTCCTTTTCTAAATAGGTCTTGTATAATGGGTTTCAATCCTTGAAAGTCTTATTTTACATTACATTGAGTTTATTAACTGTTTTAATGGGGAGCAAGGGATGGGTCTAGAAAGCCTGATTGTGTCAAGTCAATTTGTAAGTGCGAAAATTTTAATTTAATTTTAATTTATTATTCATTGCATCACAATGTCCATGTTCACTGTCCAGTGTTTTTGGACTATGTGTGTGATGATCATAGGAATTTAGGCAATAATTCCAATGGCTAAGGTAAGGCACATTGGTTTGTTCTTCTATTTCATATTGAGTAACTCCCCTAAGATTATAGGGAGTACCTTGTTGAAAGTTAATGGAATCCCAGGTATAACTGTAATTTGTGCCCCACTAATGATTAAGGCCATGAAGATTTTCCAATTGGTGCATTTCATCAGATGTTAAAGTAAATTCATGATGTAGTTTGTAGACATACACAAGCCAATCATTACTCTTTTTGTCATATACATTCTTTTAGTAAATTTTGGGTTTCAATTTTGTCGAATTGTGAACCTCTGTTTCAGGTAATTTTTTTAAATGTCCTCCTTTGCCTATATGCAAATTTCTGTGTTTTTTTGTTTTTCTTCTTTTGTCCCATCTCTCTCAACTCTCTCTCTCTCTCTCTCTCTCTCTCTCTCTTTCTCTCTCTCTTTTTCTCTCCATCTCTTTCTCTTTCTTTGTCTTTCTGGTGGTTACTGGATGAAATTTGAGGGGATTCCTCTAATTTGCAATCATTCATAAATTATACATTCCTTCCCCCAGAAAGCCTCAAATCAGTATCATCAGGGGTAAGGGCTTCCCCATGGAAATGTTTAGCCCACTGGTTGTGTCACAGGGTTGTTATACATGTTTTCCCTATAACCCTGAGGATAAAGGTGTCTTCTGGAGATAGGAGCATAGATAGCAGCAGCAGCAAAGACATTTTGTAGAGTTCTAATGAGACATCTGCCTTCAGAACTGTGGACCTTAGGAATTCAAATCCTCAAATAATGACTGCTCTTCAGATAGTGCTGTTCTTCCTCCATATTAATGACAGTCCAGGTTTGTTTTGTTTGTTTGTTTGTTTGTTTGTTTGTTTTTTATTGGACAGAGCACTCTATGAACAGGGACAAATGCCTGGTCCTAACCAATCAGTCATAAGCTAAGAGTCCTTTCCTGGAGTCTAATGTTAGTCACAATTTGTGTTGAAATCAAGACACATGGATAAATCTAAGACACATAGATATGTCTGGGAATAGATATATGATCTGGAGCCACAATAAGAAGAATCCAATTTCAAACTTCTGTTCCTAAGTGTCAATTATCAAAGTATCCAACTTAGGTAGTATTCAGAAAACACAACACAAAGCAGCACAGCTCAGAGTGCTTGCTTGTCAGCAGGTAGCAGAGCCAGTTAGCAAGCCAAAGCAAGAAAAGAAATACTGCTCGTGGTGATTGCTATTGTCCAGACAATCCTGTTCACGATGCCAACTGTTGTGACCACTCTTAAGATAAAGGATGGACCACCGCTCAAAATTTAGTTCAGCTGTCAAAATGTATGGAAATACACACACACACACACACACACACACACACACACACACACACACGGAGTTTTCATTATTTATATAAGGAGGATTTCTAGGCAGTCCTCCAAAGCTGATCCAAAATGAAAATGACTTCAGAAGACAGAGAAATGTGACTGTCTTGGTTTTTTCGTGATGCTTAGGTGTGCGGCAAGGTTTGAGGGCTCCTGCACTATTAGACTCTTATGTGGGTTGAAACGCTTATTGGCACCAAAAGAGAGACCACCTGGGCTTTCTTATCAGTTTGGCCAGATATGGAACAGATGGGGGAAAAGAAGGGGAAGGCTTAACTGCTGTTGACAATCAAATACCATAAAGTGGAGTCAGGCTTTTTATTACAAGGATAAGATATTTCATAATTTTACTAAGAGTTAAGAGTATGGTGTTCAATACTGACCTATAAACATGAACTATTATAATCTCACAGGAGTGGGGAGCAATATAAGCTGTATAAAAGAATTGACTCGAAATTGTCAATTTGGATAACACTGTTAAATGACCAGTGAGATTTGTGGTAGATTGTTGGCAAAGATGGCAAAATCGTCTCCACCAAGCATGCCTGTTTTCAATGTGATTTTGCTGCTTAACTACTTAATAAGGTGGATCTTGTTTCCTGTCCTCTGGAATCTGTTTTGCCTTATTTTGACCAATAGAATGTGGAAGAAGTGACCATGTGTTACTCCCAAGGCCAGATATTTCACTCTCTAGGAGCTCAAAACTGTCTCTATGTGGAAGTCTAGTCTTTTGCAGGAAAAGAGGGCCTGTGAAGGAAAATAAAGAGGCCCAAAATGACAGCCAGCACCAACTGCTCAACTTGCAAGTGACGCTTCCAACCACAGTCTAGCCATCAGATGATCGCAGTCATGTGAGTGATTCTAAACAAGACCAGATGAAGACATTTCCAGATGGATAACCCAAGGGAGTTATGAGAAGTAACAAATTGTGCTTTCTTTAAGCCACTAAGTTCGGATGGGCTTTAATGCATAACAACAGCTCATTGATGCATTCTTAAAAATCATTCATTTAGAGTGGAGTTTTAAATAAACTGATATTGTATAATCTAAGTAACAACAAAGAGACCCCATGTGACATTCAGCCACACTATATACATTCAGTAACCTGCATGCATAAATATTCAAAATTTTGAAATAGGATGGTGCTTCATTGCTTCCATTAAGAATACATGAATTCTTTATAAATCTATCTTGCATAGATTTCAACTCAATTCTGCTTATTAAACTTTTAGGTTATACCAAGCCTGTGTTAGTAGATATAAAATAACTTCATGCTAATAAGAAACAGACTTCTTTTAAATAATCTGGAGCTCACTAAAGAGGAAAATTTAAGAAAAGAACATAAACAGGAGACAAACCATATATTTTCTGCCTCCTGGCCCTAGGAGAACTACTTGCTGAGAATAAATCCTCTATGTCCTTCATGTATTGAAGGAGGTCTGTGTGTGCCATTTGTTTCCAGCATCCTTCCCCCTCCTTCCCTTTCCTTCCTCTCATCCACTTGCCTCTTTCTCTGTACTGCTCTGTGCTCATGGTCTGCTTAGGTTCCATTTAAGAGAAGTAGAATGAGCCAAAATCCAGGGAATGCATTCCAACCTAGACAGTGGCCAAGGTCTAAGGTCAAAACTTGTGCTAGAACAGCCTCAGCATCTATAATACCACTGCCTCCTGTGGCCAAGTGGCCTACGGCTTCTAATGGATTCTCAGTATTGCTATTCCCTGAGAGCAGTAACCATCCATGTGTGTTCCCTAAATTCTCTCCAGACATCTGTAAAAGTTCCTTTCATTACACAGAGTTCCTCAGTTAAATCCTTTGAGTCCAACATCTTTTTCTGTCTGAGACCTTGGTTGTTACATTACCGAGGAAAATATTTTTAAGTGAAAAAGTTTGTTGAAAATCAATGTAATAAAAGCAAAAAAGTAATTACTTACAATTCTCTACCCTTGACCCCTTCATCCTTGGCATTTTGTGCAGAATCTACAGGAAATCTTCTATTCATGAGATACACTAAGAGAGAGCTAAATTGCTCTAAGGAAGGAAAGAGATGGCAGGCAATGTGGTTAGTTGTGAATGGAGGCAAGGGTAGGTTAGCTAAAGCCCCAGGGCATGCGGGGGCTGGAGGAGAGAGAGCAAGCAAGAGAAGAGAGGTGGCAGTTGAAGGAAAAGTGGTACTTTGGGGATACCTTCATTTCTCTAAGAAATCTCCAGCAATATTTTGCATTATTTTTTCAGTGTTTCTCAAATCAAATCTAATTCTCTGGTGTGAAAACATGCCGAAACAGGTGTCAAACCGAATGAACTTCAGATCAGAGAGTTACTGTTAAGATTCCGCTTACAATAGAATGCACACACTAATCTCGTTAGTATAAAAATAATAAAAACTATGCCAGCAGATGTATAGAAAAAGAAAAATAAAGAGAGCAATATGTATTGTATCTTGCTAGTAGATCTCTTTTGGGGATGATGAGAGGGTGGAATTGTGATGAACTGTATCTATCTATCTATTTATCATCTATCTATCTATCTATCATCTATCATCCATCTTATCTATCAACCTTTTTTTCTGCAGCATCTGAATTTTTAAGTTAAATGTAGATGAAGTTTCTAATCAGAAAATTAAAACAGCAAAGATAATACATGCTAAATATTAAAGGCAATTTTCTGGCTGTGTAGGGAAGGACTACAGTATCTCTAAGAAATTCAGTGAGATGCCTGGCTTGAGAGCTGAGAGAGCTGGCATCTACTCTGCCAGGTAAAATGTCCTGAACACTGTGTCCAGCACAGGTATTATGTCATCAGATTTAATCCTCAAAACAAGCCTACCTGGCAGGTATTATTATCTCCTTGCTATTGATGGGGAACATGACACTTTGACAGGTTGAACAACTTGCTGAAACTCACCTGGCTTGTAAGTGTCAGAACTGGGATTTGAACCTGACGCTCATTCTCCCCAAAGCCTGACATTTATAGCTTCACTTGGCTGCCCAATGAAATTTATGAATAGGTAATGGTGGGGGCAGCCATATTCTAAAAGAGCAATTAATGGTTGTAGATTAATTTTAATTGAGAGATCAATGTTAAAACAGTAAATACATCCACTATAAACCTTAATTGATCATGTTAATTTACAGTGTTGCTCATTCTACTGAAAACTTGTTGAAATAATATGAGTCGCTTCATCATTTATATATATATATATATATATATTTCCCTTTTCTTTCCTCATCCACTTTAACTAATAAACTAAGCTTGAGTATATTACACTATGTAATAATTAAACAAATTTATTTGGAAGTTTCTTATGAAGATTTTTTCAACAGTTTGTTAAAATTAATGTAACCAAATTTTGGCAGATAATTCTCTTATGCATCAGCATTTCTTTTTTATGCATCACCTCATCCAAATCTAGATGCAATGCTTTCCCTTAAAGTCTAGATGGCAGCAGAGGTACAATTATTATAAATATTTAGCACAATATACTGACAAATGGCTTATGAAAAACATAATGTTAAAAATCTTGAAATCTGATTAAGGAATTACATAAGGTTAGAATTGGTAACTGATTTGTGTCTTAGAGTATGTTTGGTAATCATTTCAAACCATTTATAGTAAAATAATTTTAGTATAGTTTTAATTTCAAGGATCTCTTCCTCAATATAAATAAGAGTTAATGGTATTTAATATACATTATATTTACCAAACCAAATTTTTCACTTTTCCCAATTTCTATATTTGTGAATATAGAAACCCTTTATAGTAAACACTTTGTAGTAAAAAAGGAGATAAATAGGGTGAGATTGAGTGAAAAAACGTTTTGAGACCATGTGCATTAAGAAATGCTAACATTAATTCTGCCTCTCTGATTCCTTAGAGTAACCTGCAATTATGTTTAGGAGATTAAAAGCACCAACTCTAGCAGATGAACATCTTTAAAAGGTATTGTAAGATAGCTACTCACTAATTACTCATTGATTGTACCATCTATTTAAGGCACTATCAGATTTAATATAAAGGAATAAGGAAAAAAAGAGACCATGTATTACCATAAAGTATATATTCAAGCAGGTAACACTGACTTTTTGATTTGGTCTTGCTAAGAGTAGACTGTTCCTTTCACATCCACGAAACTGCTGCCTCAGTACCCTCCCTGGCAGGAGCAGCACACAGGTTGAAATGGAGTTACTGAGGAAGACAATAAGGTTGTTATAAACAAAGGTGTGGGAAGTACCCAAGTGTGGGGCAACAGACAGGAGTCCTACCAGCCTTAGACTTTGGGCAAAGGAAGGGAGGTTAGTCAGAAACCTGAGATGGTAAGCAGAAGCTGTAAGGGCAGCTGAACAGGAGTCATGGTTTTTAAGGAGGGCCAGGTACCTGAAGACACCTAGCCAGAAGCCAGGAGAATATGGCTATATCTTACTCTTCTGGTCACAGATCCTCTGCTGATGCTTCCTTTTCACTGAGCCCAGCTTGAAGCCATTGGGAAAGGGAGGCCTTGATCAGGCTTCATAAAGATTAGCTTGGACAGAGCAAGAGAAGCACAGAGATTGCATTTGGATGGAGTAAAAAGAAAATATCCTGTATAATCACTGCATTTGTTGGCTAAGTCTGACATAACAGAATCAATATCACAGTCTGGATGAAGTAAGCAACAGAAAGGGTATTTTCTCCCAATTCTAGAGGCTGGAAGTCCAAGATCAAGGTGTCCGTATATTTGACTTCTACCGAAACCTGTCCCCTCAGCTTGCAGACAGCTGTCTTCTGTCTGTCCTCATGTGGTCATCTCTCTGTCTGTGTCCTAATCACCTCTTCTTATAAGGAGACCAGTCAAATTGGATTCGGGTCCACTCTGATTACCTCACTTGACTTTAATGAACTCTTTAAATACCCTATAATGAAATACATTCACATTCTGAGGCTCTGGTGGCAGGACTTCAACATAGGAATTTGGAGAGGATACAGTTCACCTCGTAACAACCACCAACTACATGATCACAGGAAATCAAAGGAAAATTTGGGTGATTGTGGTGCTGAAGAGACAATAATGGTAGTAGTAATAATAATTCAGAGACCGAGATTGTAAAATCATGACTAAACATCATAATTTTGAAAATCTTTGATGTTTACTTTTAAAATGTTATAATTTACTTATTTATTCCTATTACATAAACATTATATTAAAATGTTAATACACAGAAAAATGACTAACACAAATACTAATAAGCCCACACAGAAAACCACTGAATTCTTTGATTTCAATAAATCAATGATCCATTCAAATGTGCTTCCAAATACCCATAGCACCAGGTAGGAGCAGAATGTTCTGGACCTTGATTTAAAATATATTCTTTTGACCACATGTGCCCCAAAATATTCTGAAACAAAATTATACACTGGGCCAAGGTTTAATGTTCTGCCCACATCAGTGTCCTCATATTCCCTCCTCCTCCCTTTCTTTGAAGCTTGTTAGGAAAAGATTTGATAAATAGAACTTATACCTAGTGAAATGGTACAGCTTAATGTGTAATTTCATTTGCATTTCAATAGGAGACAAAGCTTTACACAAGAACTTCCCAAACCTTTTTCAGAATACCAGTCTTCTAAGAGATATTAATCTGTCATTTTTTAAAAAGAAGGTTCTGTGTGAAAAGTAGGGTTAAAATAATATGCTATGGAAAACTGAACAAAATATATATTTATTTTAGAGCTTTTCAAAGCGTGTTCAATATTTAAAGTTCTAATGATAAAAAAAGTTTCTTAAGCTTGCCTTAAAGCAAATAATCAAATAAAATTGAAGAACATTAGCCATCAGTATGCAAGGGGAAGAGGAAACAGGTGCTATTCCCAGCCTTGAAACTGGGCTAGAACCTTGTAACACGGCAAAGCCCTGAAGTTGGTAAACGTGCACCGAGTCAGACGAATAGAACCTTCATGTGACCCTAAAGAGAGCAGGTAAAACGTTGTACTTGACATCCAGGAACACTTACATACAGGGAATTCAACAACAAAAAAACCTTTTACAAGAGACTGACTTCTGGCTTAGAGGATGATTATTGTAATGTAAGAGGATATTTGTTTAATTGAGGAGTGTGACTTGATAATAAAACCCATTCTTTCTGGGAATGCACTTTAAATCTCACAGGTTGGAAATTTTCTTTGGTCCCTTTCTGTCACATGGCAACCTAGCAGACATTTAGGACACTCTAGTGCACTCAGCATTGTCAACTTAATGCATCTAATTCAAAGCATAATGGTAAATGAAGAATACACTAAGTCAGCCCTGAAAAATAGTGGTGTCAGTTTTCTCATTAAACTAACTGTATCAATCGAATCTTACAGGACAATAATAGGGCCACTGTGTCAAAGGGAGGATGTCAAAGAAAGGGAAGGCAGTGTAGGCTCTCTCATTCTCAGTTATGGTTTTTATTATTCCAATTTTACTACACACACACACACACACACACACACACACTCTCACACATTCACATAAACACACACCAAGCCTCCCATACTACAATCTTTCAATGCACATGCGGATCTCATGGTTTCCAGTCTTTGGTTAGAGTCTACTATGACACCATGTTTTTGCCCACAACTACATGAGAACTTACTTTCTTGATATTCTGAACCTTAGGATACCCTCTTCTGGGGCAGAAATAACAGCCAGCAAAGAGGACTAGTCATTACTCCTTCAGCTTCTTTGAGGTCATCTCAGACCACAGATCCCGGTAATCTATAGCATCCGTGTTAACAAACAATACGTGCAGACATTTATCTCAGGGAGCTTTACAAATATCACATGTTCTCTTTGGTGCAAAAGCAAAACTTATCCTTCTGAAAAAATTGCTTAGAAATTTTGCTGTAATGTATTTGAGATCAATAATTAATATTCACAATTTTTGTATATTTATAAATATAGATATTTCTATATATAATGTTTTTTTCTTATACTTTTCATAACAAAGAAAAATATTAACACACTATGAATGTTTGGGAGCATTAAGTCTATAAATGAGAATTTGGCCAAACATTTTCTGGAATGAATATCTGTATATATGTACATATGTATGTATGTATATATATACATATATATATATATATATCTGTATATAATGAATATTTGTATATGTGTATATGTATATATATGTATGTGTGTGTGTGTGTGTATATATATATATATATATATATCTGTACACACACACACACATATATATATGAATAGTGTTCAGTGAACATAATCTTAAACAAATAAATGCTTACCCAGAGATACCCTCTAGATATTGGTGATGGGACCACCAACATTAGGCAGATGTCACTCCACATGTTTTGTAAGAAAATGAAAAGGGCAAAGCTTTAAAATTCACGTTCATGGTGCCAATGTTTCAAGTAGTCACGGGACATAATGCAGAATGTAGGAGTTCAATTTCTTTATAGTGGGTCTTTCACCAGAGAGGGTCCCTAGGAGAAGGCAGCTCTATTGGGGTTCCGACATGATTAGGAAGTCCTGCATGTCAAAGAAGTCATAGCATACTTCTACTGGCCAAATGAAGGTATGCTAAGACCTTAAAAGAAAGAAATGAGTATGCTTGAACTGTACAAGGCAGAAGAACCATATACACAATGAGCATGGATTTTAGTGTTTCTATGTGTACACGTAAGGACTTATAATACATAGTCCAGCTTTAATTTTTAGATAATATTTCTATGATTCATGACTCTTACTCCACACAAAACAGTTTTCTCTTTGGAAAATTATGAATGCCTCATGAAGAGAAATCCTTGATATTTTCTTTTTACAATAAACATTTCTCAACACTCATTATCTGTGGTGTGCCCAGCGCCTAACCTGCAGGCTTGTGTCTCTTAGAAGCTACGACCCATCAGGCTATAGCTAGCATCGAATTACTCCTATAGGAAAGCACTTGCAACTTCATATACCTAACTGAAACGAGCCAGTCCATTGTACACCAGGTTTGCAATGGGATATTGGAATGCTGTTCTCGTAGATGTTACCCTTGGAAACACTAGATACTGTGCTGAACATGTGCTGTGCTGAACATGATGATCCCCATTTAGCTGTGGACACCTGAAGAGCTTTTTCATGTCACATACAGGCAATATAGATTAGAAGTACTTGATGCCTGTTGTAGCTTTGGGAGGGTTGATAGAAATCTATTATTAATCTCATTACCTAGCATCAAAGAGTTCTAGACTACTGCAGTTGACTAATTAATATACTGCTGAGAAAGTAATTGCAATCTAGCGAGCACAACTACACAATAATATTCATCTTTCATGCTGACAAGGAGAATCTGCAAAACTATCTTTTTTCTATAAAATAGGATTAATATGTTTTGCTTACCAGATAGATATATAAAAAGCAATAAGTATGTTTTAAACAAAGGTAAATGTGTGTGCTATCTAAAGTTATAAGGTCAAAATATTGGCACTTGAATTAGAGATCATTTGTTTTGAATCTATTTTAGTAATTTTTAAGTGTTTATTTCTTTTTGAGAGAGAGACAGAAACAGAGCATGACCAGAGGAGGGGCAAAGAGAGAGAGAGACACAGAATTTGAAGCAGGCTCCAGGCTCTGAGCTCTCAGCACAGAGCCTGTTGTGGGTCTTGAACCCACGGACTGCAAGATTATGACCAGAGTCAAAGTTGGATGCTTAACTGACTGACCCACTCAGACAACCCTATTTTGGCAATTTTTATTCTCTTGTCTGTCGAATAGGAGGGTTTGGAGGAGGAGGAGGAGGAAAGAGGCAAGAAATCTAGGCTTCTGACCCATCCACCTGAACCCCCATTCTTCTACTGAAGCATCTCAGTATTTGCTTATTTTAAATACTAGGTTTCCAGTTGCATTGATGTTCGGATAAAAGTTTTGCTCCATAAGAAATCTGATGTGTGGTGGCATCTTAGATACTGGCAGTGACTGTGGGGACAGGTTTCCTGCATTCAAATCTCTGTCACTTTGCAGCTGTGAGTAACCCCTTTCTCCATTAATTTCCTCAACTGTAAACTGCAGATAATAAAAGTGGCCCTTTCACAGTGTTTTTGAGTGGATTAAATACGTCACTACCCAAAGTACGAAGGACAGCATGATTAGTGCTGTATAAATATTATCTTTCATTTAGGCATCAAATAGACCGGTAGTTTATAAACAGAGAACTACACAGCCGGAAAGGAACTTAACGTACATTGAGATCTAAGAGCATTACATATGGTATTTATATTTACATGGCTAAATATTGATAATGTCAGATCCCAGAACCTCAATATATTCCATAGAAATTTATGTGACTAAAAGTACTCCTAGTTACCAAGTTTGTCTATACATGGGAATGTCGGCAGTCTGCATTTTACAATTTCTACCCTAAATTTTGCAATAGAAGAGCATTCTGTCTTTAATAAGCTTTCTCTTTCTTTTTAGTAGTGCATTTACATGCAGAAATACGTGTAGATATCTTGATAGTGCTGGATAGACGGAGCCTCACTCTACCACGGCCTAGTTATGTCAGACTGCCCGTCATCACCAGCTTCAGCCTGGGTCACGTCCTTGTCCTTTAAGTGGGGCTTGATTTTGATTCATATCTTGATGATAGTCACACACAACACCTACGCCAAGTCAGATGCTCGGTATGTCTTGGATAAACAAGTGACAGAAAAATGAAGCCCTTCCTTCTGTTGATCCCATTTGTAGCCCACACTGTAGGGATTGTGCCCGAGGCGGGAATGCTTCACGTGGCTGGGCAGTCAGTGGGCATCGCAGAAAGACACCTGGGCGAGGACCCACATGAGCTCTGCGGTCAGCCTTGCCCAACTGCTCTGGAGATGAGTGCACCCCGAGGAAAGGGTTTTTTTGCTTTCTCTTGCATAAATGCGCCACTCCGGCTGTGCATCCGTGGTTTGCTGCTGCTGGAGGGAGCTCGTTTTGCTAAGTCCCGTGGTGGTGCCTTTCAGGTAGCCAGCTCCCCTGCTAGTGTTCCCGCTAGTGATGATATCAGAGTTTCCTACGGGTCAGCTTCTGGCACTGTTGGCTCAGGTTCCTATGGCTAGTCTCGTACCTGGCCTCCAATTTCCACGTGTAGGTAACCATTATCTGTCAGTAGACATTTGTGACTCTGATTTGTCTCTTTGTCAATACTAATGTAGTCCTTGGCTGCCTATTAGTTCTTCCAGTTAACTCTATTTCTGTACCTTCCCATGGCTCCATCACAACTGAATCTGCCCACCGCACCTTAACTAACTGCTGGCCCCGTCCAGTCCACATCTCTTCTCTATTCCCTTAACAAACCTGCTCATATGAGGCCTCAATTTCCACGTGTACTGCCTCAGACAATCTCATCCTGACATTCTTTTCTCAAATCCTAATCCTCTTTCATTCTACTTTTCTGCCTAACTTCACACTCTACTTCCCCTCTGCCTTTTGGGCTCACATTCCCAAACGCTGATCCCTAAAGCAACATTGTCACAAGCTTCTTATCTGCATCCCTGCCTCTGTTCCTGACCCTCCAGCTATCATTAGAATCTCTAGAAGTAACTGGACCCTTCCAGTCTATGCCACTCCAAAGCAAACCAAATTCTGATTCCAATACCTGGCTTGGATCTATACAGTTTTGTTTGTACCGTGTGCCAAATAAAGTTTTATAATATATAGCTTTATTCACTACAATATTTTTAAAAATCACAAGCATATAAAATGACGTTTTCCCAGCACAGAGCTTTTTTAAAATTTTTTTGACAGAGGTCTCAATCACATTTGTTTTAGAACCCAGTTAGACAGAAACTTAACCACTAGGAAGGTGTCAACCATACCTTTGCCACTGCTGATAATTGTCTTTGTCTTCAGATCTGAATTAGGGTTCTGAATTTCTATACTGGGCAGAAAGCATCTATCTGAAATATATAATAATCCTTTCTTACTGTTCTGACTGGATGCATGTGTAAATTACGGAAACAAAAAAGGACAGTCTCTAGTACGTATACTGTGCTATTTATATTATGTATGAATCTTTTCATTAGATCAGTTTGTCACCATGAATCTTGAGTCTTTTATATTGTCTAAGTGGCCTATAAGAAATCATTATAAAAATCACTTTTCTTTGGCTATGTTTTTAAAGCAAACATTTCATTTCCTTCTTTTTACTTCTGTAACACAGATATTCAGTGTTCAGTTTTAACTTTTGTTTAGCCGCATTTTCTTCACTAAAGAATCATAATCAAAGAAAACCATTTAAAAACTTCACAAGCTTTTAAAGGTTTTGAGCAATTAGGCTAGGTAATTAGAAACATGATAAAGGAGAAGCTTGGGAAAAGGATTTAAGCCCCTATTGAACATTTATATCAAAAAATGAATAAGGAATAGAGAAAATTAAAAGCATAGTTTATATCTGGTGGGCAAAGGATAAAGCCAATTATTCTGTAACATGCTTATTTATCTGAATTTAGTTATTCATAATATGTAGAAAAATCAGATGTGCTGGCAGAAAAAAAAATAGTTGTTCCTTTTCATCTTGCAGGCAATAAAATACACCTACATGGGGAAAGGACTTTCTACTACCTTGCAGTATATATTTTTTTCAGTTCTTCAAAATATGAATGTAAAAGATAGCCAATATATGTCTGAAGTTAACCAGGTAAAATTATCTACATTTCAAATCAGAAGATAAATTTCAGCAAGAGGGCAATAGCTCTACATGCAGAGACTAATGTGGGAGCAGACAGATGGCATTGAAAAAGAAGGCCATCCACACATGTTTCCTTGAATGAGCAAGATGTTTCACTTGTGCCTTGTTTGGTGACTTGAACTGTCACTGCAAAGGGCATGTTCACAGACTTGAAACAAGCAGGGGAAAAAAATTTAGAAAAATTAGTAAATGTAAAGATCACCTCGGAAGCACTACCTGTAACCTAAAATGAACAAAACAAAATAAGCTCTATCTATTGCAAAAGTTTTTGCACCTAAAATATTTTTTAAACAAATCTGAAAGATTTATAACAATTTTAGGTTTTTAGGATAGTGACATGAGGTATGTATTCAAAACAGCATATGTTGTAGGGCTTGGGTGTTTTGTTTTGTTTATAAAGCATCTTACAGTTTCTTGGCCATAGTTCTCCCTTTTAAAGATAACATAACGTGTCATTTTAGCAAAATATATCATTTTAGTCCCTTTTAAGGGTACAATTTGGTGGCATTAAGTACCTTCACTATCTATCCTCAGAAATTTTTCATGTTCCCTAACCGGAAACTCTGTGCTTATCAAATAGTAACTTCCTATCCCCCCTACCCCACTCCCTGGAAACTCTACCATCACACTTTCTGTCTCTGCGACGTGGACTACTTTAGGAAACTCATAAGAAGCTCATTAGTGACTGGTTTCTCATTTAGCATAATGTGTTTAAGGTTCATTCATGATATAGCATGTATGCAAATATCTTTTCTTTTTAAGGCTGAATAATAGTCCATAGTGTGTGTGTGTGTGTGTGTGTGTGTGTGTGTGTGTGTATCTCAATTTCTTTATCCATTCCTGTATCAATGGGGACTTGGATTCCTTCCATGTTTTGGCTATTATGAATAATGTTGCTATGAAATCAGTGTACGAATATCCATGTGAGTCCTGGAACTGGAATAGTTGAATCATATGGTAATTCCAGGCTTAATTTTTCAAGTAACAATCATACTATTTTCCATAGTTGCTGCACCATCTGACATTCCCATTAGCAATGTCCTAGGGTTACAATTTCTCCACATCTTCACCAACACTGGTTGTTTTGTTTTGTTTTGTTTTGTTTTGTTTAAATAACATTCTAGTGCGTGTGAAGTGGTATTTTATTGTGGTTACAGTTCTTTTTATGGGAATTTCACCCAATAGCAGCTAACTGACAAGAATTGATTAAAACCAAGGTTATGACATTTTCTTCATCCTTTCTCATCCTAACTTTTAGGTTTGTAGATGTATATTTCTATAGCTGGAATTCCAGAGATCTATATGATTATAAATCAGGGTTAAGATTCCACTTGGTAGGTGACAAAACAAACGGTTAGTGTGGATTAAACACAGTCAACCTGGTAGGTCTGATTTCAAAGGTATTCTATTATGATCTCTCATGGACATTGCAGAAATTAATTTCGAAAATGCCCAAATTTCTAACATAAGATTCTTCCTCAAGAGGGGTCCTTTTAAATAAAATATCATAATTTTGACAGCTAATTATGAACTAGAAATATTCAGATTAAAATGACTTTGGACATCAGGAAAGCACTTGGTATATTTTATCTGAAAGGAACCCTGCATGAGTCCGTCTGTTTCATGAACAAATTAGTCAAAAGATAAATGACTTAATTTTGCTCCTTTTCTGCCTCAGGCTTATTTTAAATATCTCAGGTGGTCTAATGGAATTGGGCAAGAACATGACATTTAATAGAATTTTATTTGCCTGGTTACCATTCTTACTGTTATTGACATACAATTCAAAAGTCCAGAGTAAGAGTTTTCTCCAATTGTGTCAAAAATCACATTTACTTTTTTGGTTTCCTAAGTCCAAAGTCATAATAATCTCCATTTTGTAATTGCAGGTTAAGCTGATGAATTTGCTAAGGTTGATTATTTAACAAGTAATCAGATTGTTTTTCTGTTTTATTTAAATTTTGAATTTTGGGGATGACAATTTTCAAATATGTATAGGCTTAAAGTCCTTTACATCTTACTTGAACAACTGAATTTCATTGTCTTTGCTCCCTTAAAGTTACACAATTTTAGAATGTTTGGGCTAGAACAAAACAAAGAAATTAACTAACCCAACTTATATACTGATTTGAAGAAGCCAGAATTGATCCTTAGAAAAATTAGACTGACTCACTCAAGATGGGCTCCCTGGTTAATTCATATAGGCTTGGATTAAACTTCTGACTGGTCATGTAGTAACTGGTCAGTTACTCACTTTCTATTAACTGTCATGCCACAACCCTACTGCAAAAAAAAAAAGACTACATGAGGTAGATAAAAATTAGGTAAATAAATGCAAGTATTGGTTATTTATTAATACTTAACTGTTTTGTTAGAAATCTTTCTAAAATGTATTTGTGCTCTCATCCTTGATTGATGTACAAAAAAAACAAAAAAAAAAAAGATTGTAACATTCATCCTGAGTGATGGTTTCTGTAGTATGTCATTCGAGAAAATTACATTGTGTATTGAAATCCACATCCCCCATTCTGTTATAAAGGAAGGCTCTGTGGCAAGTGATTATGTGCTGGATATTTTTTCCCCACTGCTGATGATGAAGACCAAGATGGCATAAAATCTGATCTCTGAATAAATGAGCTACTTCTAAAATTATAATTTTAGAATAAATAAAGCTTTTTGTCTGTTTTTTTAATCAATCATGAACACTGAACCACAATTCATATTTATGGTCCCATGGAATTGGGTTTAAGGCAGAAAAGCTTTCTTCATTTGCTGGTTGTTGTTGTTATTACCTTCCTGAACACTGTTCCCATCTGTCTTAACTTTAAATATGTCAAAACTTTTTAAAATTGGAATTTACTGAATCTAAAAAAATGAAATAAACTCATTAAGGGTACTGAATAGTAGACAACATTTCATTTTTTCCTATGGGCAAATGTCTCTTGCATTCTTAAAGATTTAATTGAAACAATATTTTTATTCATTTACATACATTTGCTCTTACTCCAGAAAGGAACGAAGGTGGTACCAGTAATATAAAACAAAACAAAACGCATAGCATTATGTGCAAGATGAAGTTTCAGAAATAATCCGTACCTTGTAGCCTCTTCTGTCCCTGAGCTATACCGTTTAATTTCCCAAACATTTCTATAGAACTTTTATCACCAGGACATATTCTCGAAACATATGGACACAGATGGTTCTGAAAATGCTGCCTCACAACACGATTCCTGACCTCAGCCACAGGCTTTCCATATGCTTCCTGTGAAGGATGCAGCTCTTCCTGGTCTTCCGAAACCTTGGGCGGTTTGGATGCTCCAATATCAGCAGGATGTGCCGGCCCCCTTCCTCTGCTTGCCATGGTGCTTCATTAGACGATGCAGTCCTAATTACATCCCACATTTGATTCACATCCTTTAAGACCCGCAAGAGTTAATGTTCAAGTATGGGGTTTGGGGGAAATACAATTATAAAATACCGAAAACAATATTTTTTTCTATTTTTTTTTTAAGATTTGACAATCCTAAGCCCAGTTCAATATATAAGTACGAGCATTATTCAAGAGAGGCAGTGTGGCTTATAGCATGTGTACTTAAGAAGAGTGACAGGCCAGAGTGCTCAAAGTAGCCAACTCCATGGAGTTATGAATCCTAATTCTATGAAAATCATTCACTTAACATTCCACTTTGACCAAGACTCTAGAGCTCCATATCTTAATCTTCATTGTGCTGGTAATATTAACTGCGAATTCATAAAAACCCAGGGGAAATAAATGATCCTCCAAATGAACACTATTTAAATTATCCTAGTACTGCACCATATTTTAAAAAGAGACAACTATACTATATTTTTATTTGTAATTGTCTACTAAATGTCTCTCAAATTTCAAGATAGTCACATTGACTAATTCAGATTTTATATGGGCACAAAACACTAAATTACTTTTGGAATTCCATTATTTAAAGGATGTCATTAAGCATGATATTCAATAAGCCAATAAATTATTGGTTTATTAAATATATTGCATATTTATTTTTCTCACTGTTAAAAATTATCCACAGTGGGTTTTCTTTAATAAATATCAACTATATCATCATTTCCCTCAGAGTAGACATAGTATTTAATTGCATACATAAATGCACAGTGTGTCTAAAACTATGAGGGACTAGGTGTGTATAGTAGGCATATCCAATTTTTAAGGTAGGCCAGTGGAAGCAGTGTGTTTTTGGTGAGGGAAAGGTATCTAGCATGACAAAATGTATTCAGAATATTCTTGTGGCCAGTTTTTTGATGGACTCCACTGCTTAAATATGCTAAAAGCATACTGCTTAATTTACACATTTATTCATAATGTATTGACCCCTGAATTCCATTCTCAGAGGTCCATGAAGATCCACATAAATTAACTCAGGAACCCTTGTTCTAAATTTATTCACTGAATCAAGCCAATCCATAATAAAGATGAATATTGGGGCTGTGTTGTTTTAACTCCTTATAGAATTTCCATTGCTTGCTTTTAATTTTTTCTAGCACCAGTCAAAATTATTAGCATTAAAAGTAACTTAATACAAAGAAATGCTATGAGTATTTTAGGGATGTTTTTCTTTCATTCATTAATTTTAAAAGTATTTATTGAACACTTATTCGGTGCTCAGAATTGTTCAAAACCGTAGTGATACAGTGGGAAAAATATTCTAAAAATCTGATCTCCTTCTAGTAGTTGTGAGGTATAGATGATAAATAATAACGAAATTAAATAAATGGCATAATCTCTTACAGGATGACAAATGTGAGAAAAAGTAAAAGAAAGAATTAATGAGAGTAAGAAGAGTTGCAACTTTAGAGTTGTCAAAGAGAGTCTCTAAGACAAGGTGATCTTTGATCAAAAATTTAAAGAAGGTTAAGGAGTGTACCCTATGGACATCCAATAAAAGGGCATTCTGAGAAGAGGAACCAGCAGGTGCAAAGGCCCAGAGGCAATGGAGTAACTATTGTGCTAAAAGAACAGCAAGAAGGTCAGAGTGGCTGACAGAGTTATAGAGAGGAAAGATTGGACAGGCTGCCAGAGTGAGTAACTCTGTATGCTATAGATCAGACGTTAGGGGAGGGGGAAAGTATTTGAATTCCAGAACTAGTACTCACTGTTAATGAGACTTTAAACAGGTCATTTAACACACCGAGGTTTCTATTATCTACACTCCCTATTGTTGTGGCCTCTTGGTTCTTGGTATAATGTAGAAGATGAAGATAATTTGGTAGATTTTACTGGTGCATGAAATCCAATATGCCATGAGAGTCAGTAGGTAAAGCTCTCAGCAGGTGCATCTGCCACTACTAGGAGTTTAAAGTGAGAGTTTTAAGATGGCACCCATCAGCATCAGCACAAGCAAGGTAGAATGTGGTCATAAGAGGTCCAACAGTGTCTCCATCCCCAGAGAGCGTCTCAGAAGTTTCCTGCCTCTCAGATGCCCTGGAACTAGTAAGTGGGTCTCCTTCACCTATGTTCTAGGCTCTTTTCTGATTGGTGTTTTATCACTGGGTCCCAGGACAAGTGAGACTGCATATGAGTCCTTTAAGAGCAGGCTCTCCATTCTGTATAGGTCTATGGTTTTCCTGGATGTAATCCCTATTAGTTTATAAAACCCAGATTTGGGGGGGCTCATCTCTCCTGTGCAAGATTCAAGAACTGGAGTGCCTGATATGAAGACCCAACCCCTTGGTCCTCAGGGAAAAATTCCAAGTGTCTGAGATCCCTTCCAGTTGTGGATTGCTGCAACTGGGGTGGAGAGTTTCTTTTTTTGTTCATACCTTGCTTTTGCCACTCCTACCCTTCTTGATGGTGTCCCTATGTCCCTTGTTATGGAGGCTCTGTTTAACCAGTTTTCAAAGCTGACAGCGTAGGGATGGAAAAAGATAATCCATGCAAATGGAAATGAAAAGTGAGAATAGCATAATTTGTATCAGATAAAATAGACTTAAAGACTTTAACAAAAGGCAAAGAAGGACACATCTATGGATGAATCATCCACACAGAAAACTAACAAGGAAACAAATGACCTTAAATGGACTTGAATAACACATTAGACCAGATGTACTTAATAGATACACGCAGTGCCCCAAAACAGCAGAATACACATTCTTTTCAAATGCTTATGGAACATTCTCCAGGATAGACCACATGTTAGGCCACAAAAAAGTATCAATAAATTTAAGATTGAAATCATATCAAGCATCTTTTATGATCACAATGGTTTAAAATTAGAAATCAATTACAAGAAGAAAACTGGAAAAACCACAAATACATGGAGACAAAACAATATGCTATCAAACAACTAATGGGTCAATGAGGAAATCAAAAAGGAAAAAAATATGCTGACACAAATGAAAATGGAAAAACAAGTTTCCAAAATCTATGGGACACAGAAAAAGTAGTTCTAAAAGGGAAGTTTATAGTTATACAGACCTACCTCAAGAAAAAAGAAAAATTCAAATAAGCAATATAATATCACACCTACAGGAACTAAAAAAAGAAAAAAAAAGCCCACAGTTAGTATTAGGAAGGAAATAATAAAGATCAGAGTGGAATAAATGAAATAAAGACAGAAAGAAAAACCAAAAGAAAGAAAGGGAATCAATGAAACTAAGAGATGGTTCTTTGAAAAAATAAACAAAGGTGATAAACCTTTAGCCAGATTTATCAAAAAAAAAAAAAAAAGAGAGAGAGAGAGAGAGAGAGGTTTCAATTAAATAAAATAAGTACTAAAAGATAAGTTATAAGCCATACCACAGGAAAAAATCAGAAGAGACTATAGGCTCTGAGCTGTCAGCACAGAGCCTGACATGGGGCTCAAACCCACAAGCTGAGAGATTATGACCTGACCTGAAGTCAGATGCTCAACTGACTGAGCCACACAGGTGCCCCCCCCCACCCCAGCACTTAATTATTTAACATAGTATTGGGAGTCATAGCCACAGCAGTTATGCAAGAAAATATAGATAAATAAAGAAAATGCATTCAAATTGGAAAGGAAGAAGTAGAACTGTCACTATTTGCAAATGACATGATACTACATATTGAAAACCCTGAAGTCTCTACCAAAAAACTCTTAGGACTAATAAATGAATTCAGTAAAGTTGCAGGATATAAAATTAATACACAGGAATCTGTTGCATGTCTATACACTCGTAATGAACTATCAGAAAGATAAATTATAAAACAATCCCACTTATAATTGCATCAAAGAGAATAACATACCTAGAAATAAATTTAACAAAGAAGGTGAAAGACCTATGCAATGAAAACTATAAGATATTGATGAAAGAAATTAAAAATGATATAAACAAATGGACATATATTACGTGATCATGGATCGGGAGAATTAATATTGTTAAAATGTCCATACTACCCAAAGCAATCTACAGATTCAACGCAATTCCTCTCAAAATACCAATGGCATCTTTCACAGAATTAGAACAAATAATCCTAAAATTTGTATGGAACCAAACAAGACCCCAAATAGCTTAAGCAATTTTGATAAAGAAGAACAAATCTGGACATAACATACTTTCAGACTTTAAACTACCAAGCTATCGTAATCAAAACAGTATAGTACTGGGATACAAACAGAGCATAGATGAACGGAACAGAATAGATGACCAGGAAATAAATCCATTGTATATGGTGAATTTATCTATGACAGAGGAGGTAAGAATATACAACAGAGAAAAGATAGTCTCTCCAATAAATTATGTTGGGGAAACCAGACAGCTATATGCAAAAGACTGAAATTAGACCACTTTCTTGCACAAGATACAAAATAAACTCAAAATGGATTAAAGACTTAAATGTAAGACCTGAAACCATAAAACTCCTAGAAGTAATGAGAGGAGTAAGCTCTCAGACATTGCCCTTAGCAATATTTTGGGGGATCTTTCTCCTCAGGGAAGGAAAACAAAAGCAAAAATAATTAAATGGGCTACATCAAACTAAAAAGCTTTTTCACAGTGTAGAAAACCATCAACAAAATGAAAGGGCAGCCTACTGAATGGAAGAAGTTATTTGCAAATAATATATCTGATAAGGGGCTAACATCTAAAATATTTACAGAACTCATATGCCTATATTTATAGAGTTTCTATATATACTTTGTTAAACTTGAATCCCCTAACCCAGATGGATTAATGTTTTAGTTATGTTCATCCCTTGCAGGAAGATATGAAATCTACAGAAGCAATTGTGCACCTGAATTTAGCTTCCCAATCTTCACTGAGCATCACAGTCCCACTTTCTCTCAGGTTGACCCTCTCCTGGGTAAACCACTGAATACAGAAAGTACCAGGCCCTGGAAATTGGAGCATGGCAGAAAAATCCTTCTCTGATTTGCCTCATCAATGGTTACAACTTTGGAGAATGCATGGAGTCTTGCCTGGCTCACTGCTCCTTCTGCTCTCTCCATACAAATTTACTTCATGACATAGTTGTCACGAAACAAAAAAGTTTGTGAGGCACTCTCGGAAAATTCTTTTATAATGTGTAATGTCCAATAAATTCTAAAAGGGTATTTTCTTAATAACTCTTTATCTATGCTACTACTTCCATTCATCTCTCCTGCAATTAATTTTCTGTTCTGTGACTATTATATGCAGCATTCTAAGTACTGAATGCAAAAGGAACTATTTCTTTGGGGGATATGTATGATTAAAATGTTACACTCTATCTTAATAAGAAAATTCAATTTACTTATTGAAAATATTTTTTTACATTTTTCATGTTGAAGTATAATTATATTTTAATTTAATGTTATTTAATTTGATAGCAAAAAAGTAGTAAAAATTAGTTTTTGATTTAAGGTCATGGAATAGTATCCAATATTCTCTATGAAACTTGCCACTGACCTATCTCATAGGAGAGTGATGGAAGATAATTTGATTTAGATAAAGTACCATTTCCAGTTTGCTCTTTTCCAAGTGACTAAAAAGTAAAATAAAATTACTTTTAATCATATTTAGTCAGAGAAATAACTAGATACAAATTAAAGAAGGTGAAGAATAAAAGAAGAAGAAGGAATCTTAAGGCATCTGTAGAATACTTGTTTTTATAAACAAGAATAGTTAAGGGTGATGCCTTTTTTTTCATTTATTCCTTCAAGAAATTTCATTGTTCCATAATGTACCATAATTATTGTTTTAGTTTCTATAAGTATTTTCAAGAAAATAGAGATGGTCCCTGGTCTCCCGAATCTAACGTTCTAGTTGAAGAGAGTAAACAAGAAAGTAAATATTAATTAGGACCTGGGAAAATGTGTTAAGAGGAGAAATTAAGGAGGAAAAAAAAATAGAGAATGGTGCGGTGTAGGGGTTGGGGACTGCTCTTCTAGAAAGAGGACTCAGGAAGCACCTAACCTCATATCTGAGAAGAGACTTGAATGGAGTTGAAGAGTAACATGTGTTGGCATTCTGAGCAGAAAGAATTCCCTCAGAGCAAGTGAAAATTCCATGAAGAAGCACTGACCTTAGTATTTTAAGGAATAGCAAGAAAACAATCTGTGGTGAGGTGGCAGTGAGCTAGACATGGCTGGCAGGAGATTAGGCTCCATGAGAAGGGGCCAGAGCAGGTGGGTGGTGGTAAAGTTTTGGACTTTTTACTCACAGAGATGGGAAGCCACAGGAGGGCTTTGGGCAGGTGAGGGACATGACCCAACTCATATATAATTTTTTTAAATAATTTTTTAAATGTTTATTTATGAGAGAGAGAGAGAGAGAGAGAGAGAGAGAGAGAGAGAGAGAGAGAGAGAAGCCTGAAGCAGGCTTCAGGCTCTGAGCCATCAGCACAGAGCCTGACACAGAGCTTGAACTCATGGACCACGAGATCATGACCTGAGCCAAAGTTGGACGTTCAGATGACTGAGCCATCCAGGCACCCTCCAACTTATATTTTGAGAATATCTCCCTGGCCACTGTGTGTGGGGGGGGCCCCTTGACTATCAAGGAACAAGACGGAAGGCAAATGATAGGAAGTGATCACGTTATTCTCAGGGCAGTTTGGTGCTCAGGCTGGGTTTGCAGTGGTGGCGGTAGTAAGAATTGAGCAGATTCAGAACATATTTTAAAGTCAGAACCTATAGCACTTAGTGTTTCAGATATGGGTTGTAGGGGAAATAACAAATCAGGAATGATGTCTAGATTTAAGGTTTGGGAAACTCTTCAGATGATGATGCCATTTCCTGAGATAAGGAAGCTGGGAAAAGATTAGGTTTGGGGAGAAAATCTAAAGTCCTATTTTAGATGTGTTAAACTTGGGATGTCTATAGACTTGCTTTTTTGGCAATAAATTACATGCATCTAGAGCACAGGTGAGAGTTAAAGATGGAGATAGAAATGAGGAAATCATCAAGGTTTTGATGGGATTTATGTTTTGGGGTCATGATATGAACACCACTGGAATATACATAAACCATGGTTTCTCAATTTTGGTGTTTTTGCCATTTTGAGCCAGATAAAATCTTTGTTGTGGGGGTTCTCCTGTGCATGGTGGGATGTTCAGCAGTACCCCTGGCCTCTACCTAAAAATGCTTGTAGCACCTCTTCCCCTCTAGTTGTAACAACCAAAATTGTTTCTAGACATTTCCAGATATCTACTGGAAAGTAAAGTCACCCCCTAGTTTATAACCACTGTGTAAATAGAAGTAAGAAAAGAAGCTGAGGAATACAGAAGCAGCCCTGGGCCACCCCGGTATGCAGAGGTTGAGAAAAAGATGAACAGCAAGGACACTTACAAGGTACAGTGAATGAAGTAGTAGAAAATTGTGAAGAGACCATTAAGCAAAAAGGTAAAAATTGGGCAACTGGGTGGCTCAGTCAGTTAAGTATCCAACTCTTGGTTTCGGCTCAGGTTGTAATCACATGGTTTGTGGGATCGAGCCCCATATCAGGCTCTGTGCTGACAGATTCTTGGGATTCTCTCTCGTCCTCTCTCAACTCCCCCCCACTCATGTGTTCTCTTTCTTTCTCTATCTCTCTCTCAGAAATAAATAGAAACATTAAAAAAAAGAAAAGATGAAACATTGAATTCACCCATTATGAGATAATGGCTTCATTCCTAAAATATAAGTTCCTATTGACACAAAAGCTAGTAGTGTTTCTGAGTAAGCAGAGGGGTACTTCTAAAACCAAAGTCATGCCATTCCTCCCTCCAATGTTTTTCCTGTGTCTTTTCAAGTAGAAGGCACCTGGGTGGCTCAGTCAGTTAAGCATCTGACTCATGATTTTCACTCAGGTCATGATCTCATGGTTTATGAGATTGAGCCCTGGGTTGGCCTTTGTGCTGACAGCATGGAGCCTACCTGGGATCTCTCTCTCCCTCCCTTTCCACCCATCTGCCCCCTTCTCAAAATAAATAAATCAACTAAAAATAAATAAATAAATAAATAAATAAATAAATAAATAAATAAATAATATAAAAGCCAACATTCTAACAGTGGTCCAGAAGTTTCTACAGGATTCTGGCCTCCACACCACCACCTTTTCCACTGACTTATCCCCTACACGCCCCTCCCCCACCCCACTGCACAAGGGCTGATGTTCTGCTTTTGTACTTGATTCTCATGCCCCATATTCAGGGCTTTGCCCCCCCCCCATTAATTCTAGCTGATTCTTCCTCCTCAGGTATCTACAGGGCCCCTCCGTAGCTCCTTCAGTTTTGTTCAAATGTCTTCTCCACTTACCTCACTTTTTAAAATTGTCATTCCCCTCACCAGGGAGGAACTCCCCAACCTGTCCCCTACTTTATCTTGCTCCCTTGCATTTGTCACCATTGAGCAAACTGCTTATTTATTTACTTATTTTACTTAGTTTGCTTATATTCTGCCTTCCCCTATTAAAATGTCAGTTCTATGAAAGATTTTCAGCTGTGTTATTTATTCCTCTGTCCTTAGCACTTACTACAGAGCTTCACACATAGTAGATACCCAACCAATATTTATTGAATCAATAAACAAATAAGTGAACTAATAACTATTGGTAGCTTACCATTTGCCAGGCCCAATTCTAAAAATACCATAATGTCATCAAATTAATTGAATTTTTTATCATTTAATTTTTTGTCAATAATTTTCATTTTCCCTTTAATTAACAAGTATACCACCTTTAATTTGTTCAACAAATGCATTCAATGGTTGCTATGTCAGTGACTATGCGAGTATTTAGGAATAAAGTAGTGGTTGCACTTAGGAGAAAGACAAAGTAAACATTTTTAACAGGGTAAGATAAGCAAGGTATTTCACGGACATCTGACCAGGACCTGTCAAAGTGGACACTGGACAATTCCTCCAGCAGAGGAACATGTACATTAGATTTAAGAGTCAGAGAAATTTTTCTTCAAGAGGTGGGTCATTGAACTTTGTTGCCAAAATGGTAAGAATTAAACCAGAAAAAACAGGCATTCCAGAAAGAGAATGGCATATGTGTTAGTGTGAAACAGCATTGTCTACTTAGGAACCTTTAAGGAAGTTTCATTGGAATGAGACTCATCTACTTATCAAAAGAGTTTTCAAATTCTTAGGTCTATACAAAGGAGCCACTGAGAGATTTTTAAGCTACAGAATGACATGATCACATGATCAAATTTTGGAAAGATCAGTTCGGCCTACATTGAAATTTTTATTGTCAAAGAACCAGACAGCTAAACTGGAGGGGGCAGTGGGATTATGGCAATTTTCTAGTAGAATAGATACCCAAACAACATGGGATCAAAATGAGCAAAGAAAGGTACATGGAAGTCTTATTGTGTTAAATTACAATTCACCAGCAATTATTTATATTTTCTGAAGACACATGTCATGATAGCAAATCAATACTGAATGGCATTTGTTTCTTGTGTCCACTGTCCTTTTTCAAAAATTCTACCCTATGGATAATTTGACTATACAGTAAAACATTTATGTATGAGCATAATTTGTTTCAGAAATATGCTTATAATCCAAAGCATTCGTATATCAAAGTGAATTTCAAGAATCATTGGCTCATGTGTGATCATGTGACATTCGGTGTCATGTACTACTTATATTGCAAGATATACTTGTTTATCAGGTTAAAATTTATTAGAAACGTTAGCTCGTCTTGCAGAACACTCACTGCACAAGTTACTCGTAATCCAAGGTTTTACTGTATATGAAAATGAGAGACTGAGCTTTTAAATATTACTTACATCTAATATTATAGGATATGCTAACCATTTTTTTGCCTCAGTTAAGTTTTATTCAAATTTGGTAGACATCCACTGAGAACACAGGTTACATGCCATAGAAGTTAAATATTCATGCACATAGTCTGCGTTTTCAAGATAAATCAATAAAAGAAAAATCAAAATACATATGTACATAATGCATGTATACATAATACAAAATAATACATGTATACACGTATTACATGTATTACATGTGTACAAAATAATGCATGTATACATAATACAAAATACATATATACATTGTTTTGGTTTACAAATATAGCTTGGGTTTGGATTTTTGTGGGAAAGTACATTAATTATCAAGAAAACTGACAGCTCTATTATCTTTTTAAATAGGACCCCTCTAGCTTTTATTTAATAAAAGCTTTTTTTGTTGGTTCATCTAAATGTTGCCCTTTGATGAGCTTTAGACTTTATCAGTTTAAGGAGTGCAGCCCTCAGATTAATGGGCAGACTGAGAACCAGATGTCTGTTGTCAGGGCTGAAAACCCAATTAAAATGGAGGTCATGAAGGTGAAAGGAAGAGAAAGGGTCAGCAAGAGCTCGTCTGAGCAGGGCATAGGCTGGTAGAAATCAGAGGTTTTGTGCTACATTGGCAGATCTGTTAAGAAAACTAATCCATAGATACTTTTATCAAATGCTTTGAAACTCCTGAACCATCAGGGAGATGTTAATCTACACAAAAATTTCAGGGAGAGTTTGCTCTGAATCTTGATCTCAAAAGTAAAACACAATTTCGAAAAATGTTTGCATGGAAACATATGTATTGGTACAGTTATCAAAAATCTCAGTAATGATTTTTAAATCATATTTGAAGTGTTTTTCTGCCTGTATATGTTAAAAATTGAATAACCCACCTATTTAATTCTTCCTAGTCAATAAACTATGGCAAACTTTTCTTCTGCTTCCAATTTCTTTAGCCTCTCTGACTCTCATGTCATCGTGGAGAGCACTCCAGGTTAATCTTCCTAAAGCATGTCCTAAAGCATAATATGGCAATAGTTTAAAAAATCTATGAGAACTCCCAGTCAGTTACTAAATAAAGTCCAATTGCTTTCTCCTAAAAGCAAAAATTTGTACAGTTTGATCCAATCTTCCTTGCATTCATGTATTCATTTGATAAATGTTTATCATGCACCCACTGTGTGTCAGACATTCATCTAGGCTCTAAGGATGCAGCTGTAAATACACAAAGCCCTCACTCTCATGGGATGCATACCTAGTGGGAGTAATACAGAAACGTACACACACAAAATACACACACACACATACACAGAAGATGAAAGATGTTATGGAAGAAAACAGAGTTGTGTAGTAATGAATAGGGATGGCTATGGTATTGTGTGGCATGCTTTTTTTTTTGCTTTTTTTTTCATTTTGTTTGCAAAAAGTATTTGGAAAAGGCTTCACTGAGAAGGTAACTTTTTAGTAGAGGCCTAGAGTAGGTGAGAAATGAAAGCCAAAGCGTGTGAAGGAAAACCATTCCAGGCAAAGGGAACAGCAAGCAATGATCCTGAGGAAACACCATCCTTGGTAAATGACTAGCCAAAGGCCATGGGTGTGCAATAGAGTGAGTTAAGAGGCACATAGTATTTGATGTCGTCAGAGAGGTAAGAGGGAGGCCAAATAGGTAGGATATTATAGGGTATCATTAAAACTATTGACTCTGGATTAGATTGTGAGAGTTCACTTAAGAACTTTGAGAAAAAGATATCATGATATGGCTTATATTTAAAATAAACACTCTGGCTGGTGTATTTAAACTATGGGAGGAAATTAATATATGGGGGATCATGAAATTTATAGATGGTTTTATAGCCAATGAACTTGTGA